>NC_060246.1:158320856-158667660 GCF_921293095.1 Ischnura elegans
GGGATATTTGATTAATCCTAAACACTATTCTATAAGTAAAACTGATCCAAATAAGTAAAATGGATTAAACTTGAAAATTTCTCTGAACTCTGGGGGGGGGGGGTGGGGCTATCCCCCAAAACACCCCCTCGCTGCGCCACTGACGTGACACACACTGCCAAAATTATTCGGGAAAACACAATAGGATACATTGGCAATAATAGTTTCCCATGATTTTTACAGAACTAACCAAAAATATTATAAACTAATGTTATAGAGAAATATTTTTGGATCAATACGACAAAAGTACTTGGCAATAATAGTGCCAACGGTTATAATTATTTTTTGCAAAAAGCCTATTTTAATAGGGTAGTGGTAAAGAGATTTCCAGTAATGAATGGGGAGGAATGGAGACGAGTGGAGAAGGAGAAAGTGATTGTTGGGAAGGAATGGAGGGAATGAAGGAATGTAGCCTCAGTTGTAGTCAGGGAGAATGACTATATCTATGAGGAGATGGTAGGGAGAGTAGAAAAGGAATAGAGAAGGATGTACAGGGATAGGTAGATAGAGTGGGTGGAAGAGTTTGAGAAAAAGAAAGGCTTGAACAACTAAGGGGAAAAAATAGATTTTGGGTGAAAGGATAATGGGGACGGTGGATTGATTGGGTCCATTATTTTCGGGCGCTGGCCACTTTTTGGGCTTCTTTTGACCCTGAATGACTCATATATGTGCGTGGAGAGAATGTTAGGGATGGAGCGTCGGTTTTTTTGCATGCGCATTGGCAAGAGAGAGGAAGTGAATGAAACAGAGAGAAGCGGAGGGTAGTACATAGCAATGAACACTGCAAGATTCAGTGGTAAGGAAAGATATCACTCTCACACAGGCATAACTATGAGCAGAGAAACTCCTGAGGGTTTATAGGGAAATAGTTTTCCTTCCAAAATTTGTGACTTGGAATCAAATAGGACAAACCTCCCCACATTTCCAGCCCGCTAGATGCCCACCAGGGCCGGCTAGATCGAAAATACGATTTTCAGTCTTTTTTAAATATCTCGGTCAAGAATGCATATTTTTTAATGCGGTTTGCGGCATTTGAAACCTTATTTAATGGACCAGATTTCCAATTGTTTTCAAGAACTTTGAGCGGGACAAGAAGATATGGCGTCGATTTGAAAATTTCTTATGCATGTTTTCATAAAATATGCTTGAGAGGGGCAAAAAGAAAAAAAAACGTTTTCTGAAGGTGCGGCCAAATAATTGGACAAAAGCGGCGACTTGTCTTCCTCTTCCCGCGCCCTTAACCAAGATGGAGGCCGTCAGGGTTGCGTCCAGTTGTGTGAGGGAGAAAGATGAAGAAAGTTCAGTGGAAAGAATGGGGGAAGTCTTGCGTAATGGCGGTGCCGAGAAGGGGGAAAAGTTTTGATTCCGTTAGTGGGGAGAGTGGTCTTTGGGGGAGTGGATGGGTCCAGGGGGTGCGTGTGCTCTGTGTAGTGATGATATGAGAATGGAAGGAGGGAGGGGAGGAGACATGATAAGTCGACACTATAACCACACAAAGATAAACACACACCGGCGGAAAAGCGAGCGCATACAAATTCTTCCAACTCCGCCGGCATTGTCAGTCATGATGTTGATCGTGAGGTGAACGGCTGTTGACAAAAACTCCACGTATCTATTAATCAACTCATTTATCACTAAATAAATCAGCTTAGTGTTTTCCAAAATAATAGCCATTTGGTATGTAAAACTGTATTATGCGCGGCTGAATAATGCTTTTGTTGTGCCGATTACATAAATTTCAGCACAAAATTTGGTAGATGATATCCAAAAATTGAAGTTTACCGGTAAAAATTGTGAACACTTTTTTGACTTATTTTTTTTCAAACCTTAAAAATGCGTTAGTCGATGGATGCACATTAATATTTCACTTTAAGAACGGTTAGTGGACGTGCTTGTTTTGCATCCTTCAAAAATTTCTTCATTTGAGCCAATCAATAAGAGAGATGTAAAATCTGGAATGCGTCATTTTTCAGCATGTTTTTATTCAGATTATGTATTTTCCATCGCTTGAATTCTTACTTACTTGAATTCTTACTTTCGAAATACACCTCGATGTACTCTTTATTGATTTTTAATTATTTAACTTATTACGAATATTTTTCCGGAGAACAAGATAAATATAATCCGGACGCTAATTTTACGGTTAAAAATAAAATATTCCACGGTATAAATCCTTATATTCTATGGGATATTAAATACGGTGAGAGAGTACTTGACCATCTGTCACTCACATTTAGATCCAAGATTAGACAGACGAGATTAGAGAGAAGAAAAGTAGACATTCTATCTCATATTTAGCAGCGTTTAAAACTTGCATTTCGTCACTTGTTTTTGAGTTAATTCGTATTTTTCAAAATTGGTGCGGTTTAGGCAACCTTCCCCTAGGTTGGTAAAGGAGTAGAAGGGATGGGTGGTGGAGTGAAAGGGGAAGAGTGTGAGAGAAAGAAAGAGAATTGTCTGCTATCAGAGGGTGTTTTAATGGCTTGCCAAAGAGTAGACGTTCCCTCCTCGCAGTAACGTAAAGAGTAAGCTTATGTATGCGCGCACTTCGAAGAAGATGAGACTGCTCGCTGGATAAAAAATTTCAGTTAGTCTTGTAGAGAAGTCACCAATAGGTTAAAAGATTATTTTGAGTCAGAGTTAGGGGATGAAGTATCTATATGCAAGCTTCAATAATCCGAGGAGGTCAATTGTTCTCTTCCTATAATTTTCAAGAAAATTCGTCACCTCGAAAGTTTTTAGGATTCATTCCATTTTGGATCTCTTCTTTTTTCATCGACTCCCATGTCTCGCCTTTATTTCACGAAACCCCATTTTGTGGTGTTTCCTTCGGTTACGAAAAAATAAGTCTGAAAAGAGTGTTTTTCGAGCGAAAATTTCCAACCGCTGGTCTGGTATGGGCGCAGTCACCCCGGTTCACAGTGCGGAGGCGAAACTTTCGCTGGGTGTCTGAAACGGCACTAATCACCATAGTTGTCACAGAAAAAATGTAAATTAAATGAAAAAAAAATTAAAAATTCTTCAATTGAATGCCAAAAAGTTTTCCCTGCGTTGGAAACGTGGTGAATCTGGCCAGTGAGACTTCAATGAGCATTGTTGTCATTTGATAATTAATTACAAACCTGAGGCGGTTTGTGCAACGTTATTGCCCAACAAATAATTATTCATTACACGATTTAAGTACACTTTTAGCTTCCCTCGAAAAACTCGATTTACGTTTCGTATTAGAAAGGTATACTATCTCCCTGCATGAGAAAACATTTTAACTTCCAAATGTCTGGCATCCATAATTTAATGCCTTTGATGCCCTTGAGTTGTAATTTCAGTGAATGCAAGTAGTATATTCGAAATATATTTTAAAGCTCTCATTGATCTTTCAACGATAGCCGCTTGGAAAAGGCAAATAGTTTATGGCAACGAGATAGAAGATCCAAGAGGCGGAGAAACTGTGTAGTGTTTGACGTGGTGGACGGAAGTGGATCGCGGGATGTGAGTTAAACTAGGGAGGGGAGAAGTACTGTGGTTGAGCGGCAAGAGGGGGAGAAAAAGAGAGGGATGGGGGTGAACTCGATCCTGGGAAGGGAATACGAGAGGGGAGGGTATTAAGATGCAGCGCATGATGCGCCCTCGATAAAACCCTGGCCCTTCGGCCGTACGATTTCGCACCCCCTTTTTCTAACCCTTCCCCTAATCCCACCCCATCTCCCCTCCCTCCAAACCTTCAAGCAACGCACCCTAACCCTCACCGTTCTCTCGTTTCTAATCCAAGAGGCATTATGACACCTGTCTCCTTTTCATTATGCTCCTTTTCCTCTGAATCTATCCCCGGATCACAATAATCTCGCATAATATTCCCTTCTCCGCCAAAAACCTCTCCGACGCACCCTCCTCCTCCCTCTGCCTCCGGAGGTACACAGCAGTCCAAGATACTCCCATCCCTTCCTTTCCGCTATTATTGTAATTTATATTATGTTAATTATAATTGTGTGGGCGTTTTCCTGCAGTGGGTTTTACCCAATAAGAACGGAAGTCAATATCCTTTGGTTTTTCGCACGTTTGCTCACATATTTTTACACTTGGTGAATGGTAACTTTGTTAACTTATAATTTTGTTTGTCGATTAAAAACCGTGTTTCTATGTCTTTTTTGTTATAATTGACTGAATGGAATTCAAGCTCAACTTGACAATGTATTTATCTGATAAATTTCATTTTTGACGAGGGGTTAGATGGAAGATGATAATGCTATTAAAAATCCCTAGTCCCAATCTCGCTCAAAAAGACGTATTATTTTTATTATTGTCACAATTCAGTCTACCTCATCTCCCGGAAATTCTGTAGAGGTTAACTTCCCATGGAAGCTGGAGGGTTGGGTAGTGTGGCTCACCCAAGAGTGAGAGTGATGCTGCTTGCTAGCAATGGTTATGAATTCCAAAACTTTTCTGAATCCTTCACATAGTCAAAATGAACCTTTTTTATAGAAACATTTATATGTTTTCTATTTTCCCAAGGATGGATCAATTGTCTTACAAAACTCAATTACCTTAGAAATTTATTAAAATAAACCCTAAAACATTTATTATACAATTCCTAAATATTGAAATCTAATATTATCATCATGGGGATTGTAATAGCATTATTTTATGATTTAAATGAAAGGATCAAATCGAGAGAATATTTTATGCATACTTGAATTAAACTAAAAAAAAGCCGAATGAGACGCTCTCCCGTTCTGACGCTATCCATAATTATAATTAATACAAGTGAGATATATTCAGAAGTGTTTTAGTAATGACAATAATTGAGAGAATAAATGAGATTTTATTTTTTTTGTAAAAATATAGTTCTGTATTATGACATTAAATTGGAACAAATTTTGGAAATATATAGTAACAATGCAATTAAGTTGGCTCTCATGAAATTACTTGCTATGCAGCTGTATCCTCTCGGACAGTACCCCGGGCGCATCGGATAAATGGTGGGTACAACGTTAGGCGCACCAAGCCGTCTGTCTGGTGTCTGTGAATGAGAAAGCATCACACTCGTATTGAGTCCGATAGATATCAGTATGATCATTTTAATCGAAGATACGAACTTATTATCTGGTTATATTTTTGAAAAATTATTAGAAAACGCGGTAAATAACTGGTCGAGAATATCATTAATTTATTGGCACAAGAACTGATGATGTCTCCCATGGTTTATGACAATGTTATTCTATTGAAGTTAACTTGTCTTTTAGTTATTCCCATAGATCTATGTATTCTCCTGTCAACACACATATTGAGAATTTTGTCGAGAAATTGATGCGTCCTCTGTTTGTTAATGGATGAGTAAATGTGTGAAGAACGCACTCCCACTATGAGTTATTCACTGGATATCCATTCCCCATATTCCAGAGGCAATTATGATGATGTAATCTCAAGGGAAACCAATTTCCACATTTAAAAAAATCCTGAAAGTTATCTAATTTGACAATATCCACAAAATGCGCTTGAAATTTCCAAATGATAAGGCGCTAAAGGAGAACAAAATATTAGCTTCAGTGTTAATCAAAGTAATTACTGCGTCATTTCTAAACTTAATTATGCAAAGTGATAACTTTAATCAAATTAATAGCTTGTGAAGTCTTTCCATGGAATGGATTATCCTGTGTGTGAGAGAGTAGTATCATTCCGGAACCATCCGCTGGCGGGAGGTGATTTGGGAGGCTCTCAGCTTGCGGTGGCAGCATCCGTTGATTTCAGAGAGGCCTCGAGTCTTTTGCGCGTTTCAGTCCGGAGGAGGATCGGAAACAACCACCGTTTTGCCGTAGTGCTTACGATTGCTCTGTACTTGACATTACGAGTTACGTTAATAACATATCACGGCTATTCCTTGCGACAGCTCCAACACAACTTGCATCTTCATCTCTGCATTTTATGTATCCAATTTTAAAATGAAAGCATCTGTAGCGCAATTCTAAGCATTCTGTGGTTGAAGCTAAGTTCCTCTCACTCACCGCCTGCTTGGCCTATGTGACTTTTTTGGTTTAGGGAGTCCTGGAATCGGGACTAAACTAATACATAAGTCTAGTGGATGGATATGGATACGTTCTCTAAATACAAGATAATTGAATTTCAGTGATATTTTTGATGGATTTTCACCGTTGGCAGATATTATTATTTTTTTTTCAAATTATAATGCATTTTTGGATTTTTTCGGTATTGCAATGCAACAAATGAGGAACAGTCCCAAAAAGAGTAAGAGAAATAACGAAGAAATGAGTGAACTCCGTAATTTCTCGAATTTTTCAACGCTTTGCGCGATCGGGAGACATATTCTAATTTTAATATTTTTTATAAATTTTTAAATACCCACCAATCACAACTTTTCCGCGCTGTAACAACTTCGAACATTTTTCGATCCATCCAATTACTTATCATTATTTGTCAAGTACTTTCTTAGAATATAGGTAGTTTCAAACCCCCCAATGCGTCACAAGACACCTCGAGAACTGTCTACTTCCCGATAGAATTCTATCTTCTGTATCATCTCTGGTTATGTTTACTCTCATTTTGTACCTGATTTATTGAGCTCTACTCTTTGTTATCGCCTCAAAATAAAATTTCATTCTTCTCCTTCATAAAATTTCAGCAGCCCTTGATAGCTAGGTGTTTCCCAAATGTCCGAAGGCTAATCCGCGCCGGCACGTAACTTGCTTACTTTCAGACTGCTTCTCTGGTGACGAAACTAAACAATGTATTCCTCTCTAAAGAATCTCTCTTCACTCTGAACGTGCGAAAAAAAATCGGAAAAGTCGAGACGAGGGTGCGACAGTTCTGGTCGGGCCATCGGAAAGGAGAGAAATATATTGGGGTGCGGGGTAAGGAGCGGCTATTGGTGGTGCGGGAGGGGACCCAGTGAGAAATGGATCATCGAATCTACGTCGAATCTTCGTCGATTCGACGACTATAGATCGATATGTGGTCGACGTCGATTTTATTTGTTCAATCGACGATTTTTCGACGTGTTATTCTCATTGGTCAGCGGGGTCATCGTGTTGATTGGCTGAGGGGAGGACTTAGTGATGTAGTTTTAATGTCTTAAAAATAACGGTGAGACGCTATTACAACATATGTGTCTTAAATAAGAAATATAAAATTAAATAATTATTTTATTTATCCATAAACCTTAGTTTTAATCTCCGAGAACAATCTTTGATTCCTTTTAATTCTGTAACTTGACCGTTGAAGTTCGATTGCGTATAGCAGTTAGTTCAGTCTGGTTCAGTCAAGCTGTTAGTTCTTCGCAGTAAACTCGGAACAGAGACATTCGGCGCCGTATAGAAAATTTATTGTCGCATTTATTTTGCGCGACAAACTTTGCTAGCTCTAAATCCTGTTATTGGTATTTAAAATCCTTCTGAAACTTAATGAGCTTTTGGATTCGTATTAATCATCGAAAAAGGCATGCCATTCCGTCGCTTAGTAAAGACAAGCTTCGCTACGTCTTTCATACTTCGGAATCGGTCCGCTTTAATTGGACCACTGTATGACAGGTAGGATTAGCTTCCCCTATTGAATGTGTTCAAGATTTCCTTTTTCACACATTTGCCACATACGCCGGACCTTCTATTTGCGTCCAAGTTCTTACTTCTTTCCTGCGTGGTATGCGATATGCACAAGCTTGGCTTTGTGACTACGTTTACCTCATTTCGATACCTTTATACTCACGTCATAGATGTCAACACCTCACATTTTTTCTCAAGGATTTCTGATTTTTAATGAAGATGAATACGAAGGACTTAAGATTACCAATCACCATTATAAATTTATTTCAGCCTTCGTTTGTTTAGACTTTACGTGCTCGATTGAAATACGTCGTTGGCGCAGCAATAGATGCTCTTTATTAGCCGAAAAGATGTATATTTCCGTAATTATTAGTAGGAATCGCAGGTAAAAAGACGATATCTCGTCGACATAGAAAACTCGTCGATGGCGTCGACGTCGAAAATACGTCGATGGCGTCGACGTCGAAAATACGTCGATGGCGTCGACGTCGAAAACACGTCGATGGCTTCGACGTCGAAAACACGTCGATTTTCGGACCATATAGACATCGATCGATGTGTTACCATCGACGTTTTATCGATGAGTACTTCGACGTCGAATCGACGTAGATTCGATGATCCATTTCTCACTGGGGGAATGTATCGTCTGAGCGTGAATGGGAACCCCCGCACCAATTACCGCACCCACAACATGGCGCAACCCTCGTCCCCATACATCGGCGCTGACCGTAAATGAGAGGCATCAATCTTCGGTGGATCGGATGTGGAAGGGGTGGCGCCTTTACCTTGGCGCCACGTCCCGTTCCGCCACCCGTAGTCAGGGCGGTGTAGGATTCATCAGGGCGAGGAAATGGTCCATCCGCACCGCCGACCTACACTTAAAAGGTCCTTAACTAGCCAAGGTCCCATATCATTCGAGAATGTGGCTGGGGACTTTTTTCTTCTAGAATTGAAACGAGGCAACCGTATCCTTGTATTCCATAGGAGCTTTAGGTTTACACTTACCTTCGCATTTGTTCGAGGTATCCTTAGAATTGCGAGTCAACGGTTGGAAGTTTTTAAATCTTTAAATCACTCAACCACCACAAATCCTAATGTATTAAGTCGCCTTAAAATAGCCTTTTCTGAAACTGCCTTGTGTGTTGACAGCTGCAGTGAAGTCAGAAGAGTGGAAGCATTTGAAATGTTGTACTACCGAAGAATGATGAAAGTAAAATGGATCGACCGTGTAAGTAGCGAGGAAATGCTTAGAAGAGTGGGGAGAAAAGAGAAGCCTCCTAAAAATCTTAAGCAGAAGACAGGACAACTTAGTTGGCCACATTTTGAGGCACGATGGTCTGATGAAGGACAGGTGGAAGGGAAGAAGAGCAAGGGACGGCCTCGAATGAGTTGCATAGGACAAAGGGTTATAAAGGATATAAAAGAGAAGACATAAGTCGCTATGATCTTAGGATTGTAGACTAATGATGATGATCTTTAGAATTACGATTCAACGGATGGAAGTTTTTCAAACTTTAAATCACTCAACCGCCACAAATCCTGATATATTAGGCCGCCTTAAAATAGCGTTTTCTGAAACTTTCTGGGTATTATGAAATTAAAAAGACTGTAATTGCATTGATCTCTAGCTTCAAGCGATCCACGTCACTAACTTACAATGGAACTATAGGGGGCTAAAACAATAAAAACGAAATTTACACCGGGTTCACTTGAGAGAACCCCGATATTGCTGTGATTAACGTTTGTAGACGCTCCGAGTATAGGTGCATTAAAGAGGACCACCACAGGATATTTTATGGCCGTGTGCACTCTTTTCACCTTTCTCCCACCACCTGTAATGAATGAAAGAAAGAAATAAAGGCGGGCGAGAGTGGTGATTAGCGGCTCCAAATTGCGGAGTCATGTTCAAGTCTCGCACGGAGGGAGGTGGGCAGCTTCCTCCGATTCCCTGGTCGACGTCTACACTCTCGTGAGGGGAAGGGGTGGTGGTCCCTTTTCACTTGACCCGTGCGCCGTAAGTAATCCCTTTCCGGGTGCAAAGGCACGACCCCTTGGGGGTCTCCAACGGTATGGGGGAGGGGTAGTTAGAGATGCGACGAATGGTATTGGGAACCCATGCATCACCGTGGAACGTGATTGCCTACAATGAAGATTCCAGTGCAGGAATCCCTCCTTCCCCTCTCTGTCCACCATCTCTCCCCTGCACATACTTCAATGCATACGACCCGTCTCGCCACCCCCGTCTCCAAGCCACGCACACAAGAAGCAGGCACTGTCCAACAAAGATTTCTTCTCCCGCATTCCTGCACACGATTCTACCGTCCCTCTCGCAGACAAGTTTATTGCTGTAGTCCCTTCATCCACATCTACATAATACCCTGCGAGCCACCTCTAGGGTGGTTGGCAGGGGGTGATCAATCACCGGCATGCAGCATGCAATTGGACTCCCACATGCACACCACACGGTCCAAAAAACGTTACGCATACTAACATATTATGCTACCATATGCTGTTAGAAGTAATAATAAAATTCGGAAACATGCATTTAAGTATACATAAGTTAGTAGCCCACACTACAAAGTCATGTAACCTATTTTTGAGTTCTAACGCTGCCGTTATAATCTCTTATTGATCGTGGAAAAAAGGCATTCTGAATCTGTCTGTTCTACAGTCTATCTCTCTTATTTTATTTACATGATCTGATCTACCGTAGTATGTTTGCGTTCGTAATATATTGTTAACTTTGTCAGAGACACTGCTCTTGAATTTATCAAAAAGTTTAGTCCATTTTTCAATCTACGGTCCGACATAGATTCCCATCCGAGTTTATCTAACAGGTCACTTACACTAACAGGTCACTTACTATCTAATCTTAACGATATTTAGTGTACGTGGCAGCTCTTCTTTGCACGCGTTCTCACTCTGTTTCTGAGCCTATTTCATGAGGGTCCCAAACACTGGCAGCGTATTCTAAATGTGGTCTAACGAGGGAAAAGTAGCCAATTTCTCTCACTTTGTGGTCGCACATCCCTAATATTCTTTCCTTCCCTATTCCCTTCAGTTCAGCAAGGTTTTATATCACTTGGGAAGTAGAAGTCTCAGTTGCTGATAAAATTCGTACAAATGATCAACACAGTGCTATCAAGAGCTGTTAAATGCACGCAGGTGTATTTACATCCTCAAACAGTGAGTTATAAACACAGAATCCACCACGTTATTAAGTTAATTCTTTCATGTGTCTCAATGCATGAAGATATCTTCTTGCTATTTCCTTAATCCGAATCATTCGTCCATAGTGTTTAAGCCATTGTATTTTCAGAGGTTTAATTTCACGTCAGAAGCGAGTGATAGGCTGTATTTGATAAATTCATTTAGGCAGTAGAGATTACACCAGTAGATGTTTCAAATCACATTGTTCTATCGGCACCCCAATTTGTCAGTAATTCACCGATTTGTAAGTTAATACAGCGAGGATAAATCACAGTCTCTAGTACATTTACTTCTCCTCATGAGTCTCAAAGTCTGAAAACATTTTCTACTAACTTTATGAACGCCATTTCTCCTTCACATTTGTTTATTGCAGTCCTCCTGGTCCTCCGAGGACTCATTTTCCAAGAGAGGTGGACGATGGGGCTTCGCTGGGAGAATGAGAGTAAAAAATTATAATGCAATGCCATTAGATAGCCAACCACGTCATCGAATTTTAATGCATCCATAGGTACATCGTATGAAATACAATTTGGAATTTGACATGCCATGGTGATATTGTGAAGATGCTATATGGTGACATGCATCATGATAGGTAGAACAATATGGCCACGCAGGAAAAAATCACAATAACGCAAAAAATTGAAAAATCACCAAATTGAACGAGTTCGAATAACATTTTTTGAGCTAGTAAAGTTCATCATGAACAACCTACTGCTCTCACATAATTTTTCATGCCATTGTTTGATCAGGACACGTGGCAACTGACATTTTTGATTTTGCAAAGAGTAAAGGAAAAATATGATATAATAGATACCAATTCCGATGATACATATTCTGACATAAGAAAATTGAAACTAATAATATTGCCTCAGAGGTTGACGAGAGGGAACAGGCTTTTGGAAATCTAATTCATAATATTTCTGCATTTGATTAAGTTGTGTTTTTATCATATTTATCTTACGCGTGATGTCATCCAGTTCTCTACGATGTGGTATTTTTACAAACTGGGCTTGTGTATTCATTCTCCACTCTTCATTGTACGACCTTATCAAGGATTTCCTCTTCTTCTCGAGACTTTGTAACTCGCGTGCCATTGCCTCGTACTCATGGAGATCGGCAGCCATTTCTGCTGTCCATCCCCTCTCTTTCCCTCGCGGCTGACTTTCACCAGCTACCTTTCCTTCCACGTATCCATTTCTGCGTTGGTACTGGTTCATTTCCTCCATAGAAAAAATGTTGCCTTTGCGGCAATGGGTGTGGCAATAATGTGTTCTATCTCCACCATCCCATGCATCGCCGTAATCCATGCGATTCACCTGTGAAAAAAAGAAAGCCTTCGTTATGGAGGATGTGCTTAGAGAATTAAGTCTTGAATGGGGTCGTTCACACACGTACGGAGTCGCAACTCATTGAAAAAATTATTTTTTAAGGAAAATTAAGATAAGGTTCGACATAAAAAAGCCTTTCCCATATATTTTTCTCTCTTAATTTCAATGTGAGGAAACGCGATTCATGAGTAGGTGATGTCAATAGATTTCAGGTTCATTCGTTCGTTCAAGGAAAGTCATATGTTGAGGGAAGTATTCTTTCGCAGGAATGTAAACAATAACGAACCACAGGAGACACAAGAACAAGGAGTGGCTGAGGAGCGGCTTCAGGCTTGGATTGAGCTCGTGACTACATTAACTTATGAGGGAAAGGAGTAAGGCCATCGTATTTCGTCGCCTTTAACTCTAGGAGGCGGTGACACATATCGAACAACGGTAGAAATTTGGATGACTTCATTTTAAAGTTTTATCACAATCAACGGTAGAAATAATGGCAGACTAATACATCATGGATATTTGACACTTCGTTATCTTCTTAAATTTTACCGTCGCGAACAATTTTATGGTAATGATAAATCATATTATGCTTTAAAATTATTACAGAGGCTTCCGCGGTGATTAAATTGATGATTAGTTTCCGTGTTTATTCTGAGTCGACTGGAAGACGGGAGATGGAACGCGCCCGAAACTGTCATCCGCCAAAAATTAGTCGACGCGGAATGAGCCCGGAAACTAATCATCCATATTATGCTTTATTAGGATTCAAATTTGGAATGCTATAATCCTTGATTTGTGGGAAGGAGAGAGATTAGAGCCTAATAATTTATTGTACGTTTAAGTCATCAATGTGAACATGCGAACTATTTTTAATATTATCTATCTATTAGTACAATCCAGGTGTTAAGCATTTCATCTCCTTCCTTCAATTATTGCGCTATTTGGCAATGAAAATTTCTCATATCGATGGCTAATTTCTAACAACATACATCTCAACAATAGCAAATTTTCACAAGAGCATATAAACGGTTTATTTTTTAGTTGTATATAATTTTAATGGAAACAAAAAACCACAAATACATAAAACTGAAAAAGAAGCATACATTTGCCCACAAAGATTTGTTTTTTTGCTTAAATTTTATTATTAATTGACACTATTGGCAGTATCAACTCAGACCGGCCAAATTTTGAGATACATGCTTTTAGAACTTAGCCATCGATATATTTCCACCAGTATCTTACTTTATCTACGGTATGAGATGGTGGTTTATCAAATTGTGGAATTTCGAAATACTAAGTGGCGACATGCCAGTTTTTCCAGTGTGCAGTTCCGTGTGTCATTTACCTAGTGCATGGTTTCCAGCCAACTAGGAGGATGAACATGTTATAGAGCGCAAATACCAAAAGATGAGGTGGAAATTGAAGCTATATTTTGACTAAAATATTTACGTTACTCCTTCTTCGTGAGTACTCACTTAAATGCTAATCCCAATCGAAAGAAACAACATGAGAAATCGTTATCGTCCTAATCAGTCTCTCAGATCCTCCATTTTGCCATTTCATTATTCTTCAAATTTTTCGATATTGCTCATGTGATTTCTCACAATTGGTATCAGCATTAAAGTGAGTACTCTCGAAGAAGGTGAAATTTAAAGTTTTTAATCGAAATCCATTTATGAGTATTGAATTTGCTAGCTGTTCCATTGCACATAGAAATAAGGGATTCGGGGCTTCAGTTTTCGCCTTACCTTAAGGTTAATACGCAGTCATCATGCACACCTTTAAGACCGTATTACTCGGGGCACCTCATTGCGCATTCTGGAGTTTGTTCGAAGACGCAGTCAAAATTGGGTGGTGTTAAGTGGTGAATTGCCAGAACGCATGCGAGAATGCATGTAGGCGAGATGGCAGAATAGCCCCTGTCCTGATTCCGAGCTCGCATTCTCGCAATTTCAACAAATTATTCAGTACAACCTGCGCAGTGACGTGCACCGTGTATTTAAATTTATTTCCTTGCGCAGAAATCGAAGCCCGATCTTGTACATATTTCGTATGTGACTCATAGAAAAAACACCTCCACTCTTAGCAACGAATTTTAATTTAATTATAATTATGTACTTACGTTTTCGGATGAATGCATTTGGAATCCAGTGTGGCAGGAGCAGTTGCATCCAGGTGAAGTCGGACCGAAGTATTGGCGGGACGGGGTCGTCTTCTGCGCGTAGTACTCTCTTTGCTGCTGTTGCCTCATTTCTTGGATAATTATGTCCGTCAGCCTCAGCAGTAGCTCTTCTCTCACTACGGGATCGGGTTGTTCCCACAGCCATTCGTTTCCAGTCTCCTCCCTCATATCCTCGTACACGCAATCCAGAAGTATCTCAACTTCCTCAATAGCCTCGCCTCTCCAAGCCCGATCCACTAGCTCCAGGAGATAGTCCAGTGGCATTTCTGAGATTCCCATATTATCCACGGGCCGCCTCCATGCTTGCGGATCAGCTGCAAACCTTTCACCAGCCATCGCACAATTCCCTAGTTCCCATTCTCCCGAGGGCTCATGTTGGCATGGATGTTTGAAGTCACATTCACCTAGGAAGCGAGTATTCTTTGCGTACATTCCATGGGTGCAGTGTTCCATCTGTTCAACCGGCTCAAAAGGACGGTAACAGGCACTTGCTTGTTGTGATGGAATGTAGTTTTCGTTTATATAGTCCCCTTTGGTATGATGGCATTGGTTGTTACAGTACGCTCTATTGTCCCATTCATATCTATTACCTTCAGCCAATATATTAGGATAGCTGTTGGCGTCAACTCGTTCTGATGGAATATAAATTGGCCTCGAAAAATCCCCTTCATAAGGGTGGTGAGCATGATCACATCCCATCAGTTTGTTACGACCAACTATTTTCTTCTTCTGCAAATGTTGTGTTGGCATGCAGCTTGGGTTTATAACGTCACATGCGGTTTGAAGATGAGGGTTCTCGCAACCAATTCTAGTGCCCCATTCCTGCATCTTGTCTTCAGACGAAATGTTAGGATATTTGTAGGCATCAGCACGTTCGGAGGGGATATACATTGGATTTGAAAAATCACCTTCACCACGACAGAAAGCGTCATTGCATGCATTTTGTTTATCACAGGCAACTAATTTCTTCCTTGGCAGCAAATCAGACAATTGCAAGTCGTCATTTTGCACTGGTTGGAGGTAACGTGAATTGATAACGTTACCGTTCGCTTGAAAGGAAGGATTCTCGCTACCAGTGTCATATTTCCTTCCCATTCTTTTCCTCTCCGGTGCAAGAACTCGATAGTTACCGGAATAATAGACGTCGAATGGATTTATGTCATCTCCTTCGCCATTAAAATGAGTATGCTTGTATCCCATTCTGTCATTCTGGCCTGCTATTCTCTTCCCATATTGCATTTTCAAGCCATCGGCTTGTTTAGGTGCAATGAGTCGTGCATTTATTGAGTGACCTTTTGCGCTTGGGTTCGCATTTTTGTGACCCTTTCCCAAGCATTCTGTCTTCCGTTCAGCTGGCAGAGAAGAATAATATGAGGCGCCAGGATATTCTCGTGGGGAACGCAGAGATGAATTTGCAATATGACATTCGGGATAGAGACGAGTGTTTGTGTAATGTGTCTGTTCGTTTCTGCCTTTTTCCCTCATTAAACCACCCTTTTCTTTGACGTGAGCACTTTTGCGATCTTTTCCCTGATTCCAGCCTTCTGTTTTCTGTTTAGTTGGCGCGACAGAATGATTGTAGGCGCCACGGTTTAAAAGTTTGGAATGTATTGAATTTATTTCCTCACCTTGGGCATCCGGACGAACGTTCGTGTTACCCCCTCCGTGGTTGTACCCTTCTATTTTCTTTTCAGCCGGCATGGAAGGACGGTTTTTGTCTCCAGGCGAGATGTCACTAGCGAGAACAGCTGTTTGCGTCGCTGGATGGTCTTGAACACGTCCTTTTTTGACTGAATTCGCGTCGTCAACTCGCTCTCCAATGAGTTCTGTACCCCAAACGTCTCTCAAGTCTTCTCCAATGGCTGCCGCGTCCACCAATTCCTCCTCGGCGTCGTCGAAGTACATTCCTGGACACGGAGGCATCGGCTCCCCTGGCATCGGGGGATTTGTGTCCTTGTGCATGCCCGTCAGAGTTCCGGATGCCATATCATTGAGGAGAATTGACAGGTGAATGTTTCGCTTCTCCTTTTCTTCGAGTGTGTCGACAGTCAATCCGACAAGATAAATCAACCATTTTTCTGCCTGGGTGCGAAGCTCGTAGGGAATTTTAATCAGGTTGGGTCGAACGTGCTTCAGGTGGGTCACATACTCTTTATCCAGCCTCTCCTCCAGGTTGTTGCCCAGCACACTTCCCGAGACGCTCGATGCCACTTTCCTTGAAATCGTTTTCATCATGTACGAGCCGGAAAATGTTGACGTCGAGCTCTGCTTTATAGGATAAACTTCAAATCCACTTACTGGAATCGATTTTGAGATTCAAGTACAGGAAAAAAGTTCTAGCTCTTATTTGCAGGAGTTCTTTTCGAACTCTGATGGCCGAAGTTGGAACTCCGCCGGCTGCAGCTCACTGCAAACGCGTGCGAGAATATTTTCTTCCTCTGCTACTCAAATGATTGAGGTATTATGCACTGTAGCTGTTTTATACTGTTTCCAGTGCGTTTAAACTTCGTTTAGAACACCACTTTATGCTATCACATCCGCTCTCTATCGCTTGGAGAATCCAATTGATAAAATGTCACCGAACCGCTACGCTTCACTGGTTGCCAAGGTGAACGAAAGTATTGTTGCGGCGCCAGATATGCTGGCCTGCGGTAGAATCGCCTTTTGCGCGATTCCATTGTTTTGAGCTGAACTCTGTTCAATGTAAGAGAGGATGGATAGAAAAATTATGTGTTTTAAATACTATCACGTTCTCCGAGTGGTAAAGACCATAAGGATTCACCATCTTTTTACGCCGGATTCTGATTTTGAAGCATGATGCTCGATGTTCATGTGTTATTTTTTATTTTGATCAAGGTGGAATGAATTGGGCTGAAATGCCTTCCTGTCACTACGATTCCGCGAAAAATCGCTCTTGATGACAATACTATCATTAAAAAAAATAGTTTACTTCACCATGCATTTATTTAAAATCTAATGGTTTTAGATGATTGGCCAGAAGCCACATGTATTAAATCAGTAAAATACCGGTTTTCCTGCTATAAAGCTTCCGCGGTGATGCCGCGATGAATAGTTGGTACAATCGTGTTTTAAAATATTTCACAGCGTTCTTTTAATGTTTGATGACTACAGTGTAACCGGAAATCCCGCATGCATCTTCAGATCAGTCGTTTTGTTTATCGCGGAAATAGACGCGGGAAGAGCGCTTACAGAGTTATGTATCAAACTCCATTCCTTGCATGAAGATGAGGTAGTAATTATTGCATTCAGTGGCGTAGAGAGGGGGGTCCAGGGGGTCCGGACCGCCACCCCGCAACCCCCCCCCCCGAAATATTGAGACATGAAAAAATAAATTAAGCTCTGAAATCTCAGGGGAAAATCTGCAAATAAAAAATTATTACACCGTTGTAAAAAAGATTTATCCTTTTGTTTCGTTAATAAAACAAAACAAATTAAACTTTGAGGAACAAAATATTGAAAAATCATGAATTTACAAAAGATTTCTGTGACAAATGAATTTTTAATCTATTATGAAAAGTTATAACATTAGTTAAAACCCTTTACTCAGTATACTGTTTTTCAAACATTTTCCCCAGGACCCCTCATCCCCCGAACATAATTCCTGTCTACTCCACTTATAGCATTTATTCAAATGCATTCATTTCACAGTCAATGGGAAATGCTTCTCTGATATGATATTTTTTTCTTGTGAGGTATCTCTCAACTTTTAATTTATGAAAAATTCTGACTTTGAACTCTGTCATACTCTGCTTCAGAAAACGTTACCATTTTGTTTCTTAAGTCCTGCGATTCTTTTAAAAACGTCTTGTTGAAAGAGGGTACAAATAATTTCGAGGTGTTGGGAGATGTTAGCAGTGATGAAACGAAGGAAATAAGGCAGGGACGAGCTAGGGGTATATGTGCAGAGAATTTCATGGCTAGTCCTGGAATGAAGGGGTCTTAATCATTTGAAACAAAGTGCGTTTCTCTCAAATGACCACGTAAAGGCGGTTATTACAAGGCCTGTTTACATGGTACATTAACACGTACGTGTCAATATCTAAATGAATGAACGCGAGAATGAACGCCAAAATGCATCATGTAACCACCCAACTTGTGCGAATGCATGCACAGAAAATAGAACCTGTTCTAATTTGGTTCATGCATTCATACGTGTTCCGTTCCGATCCACAAAAATCATTCATGCAAAAAGAATATTAATTCGTACGTGTTAATGAATCGTGTAAACAGGCCTTTAAAGATAGAATTCCGAAGGAATTCAGAAGGAAAAAATTCGGGTGACAAGGTCTAACGTGTTTTATAGTGAGTAGTAGCATAGAGTATATATATACTTACTCTGTGGTAGTACTAAGTGTTACCGTGGCTGTGATGTGTACCTACTCCTACTCTTTTGCTTCACCAAGACTCGGGTGATAAATGCAATTTTATGTAAAGATTTTTCTCTGCAATTTTTTCCCCCCAATTTGTAGCCTGTATATTTGTGAGTTCATATTATTCTTCGAACTTTCTCTACGTTTGCGAAAATTTGCTTTTGTGATAACTGCAGCATAAAGAAAAAGGGATTTCTAAAGTGATTTTGCTCAATTTTTTGAACAAAGGGTTTAGGAAGTTGATTCAGCCATTTAATCTATTTGGATACGACCTTGTAAATTAATTATATATTTCTGTGCCATAACTTGGTAATCGTGACTTGTGGGCATTCAGCGCTCACTTTGTTAGATGCATGTACTATGGGGAAAAAGTATCCCAACAGAGTTTGTGCCGCCACCATCGCTTCGCAGGAGAATGGATTCCCTTTCTAACGGTAAATAATCCTTTTTATGAGTTTCATGGTTTAACAGTATTAATGAGAGCTCATTGCCATTATGTAAGAGATTAGCCTTTAAATAACTCAGGAGGAATAAATGAACAAACGCTAATCATCTGTGTTGAATTCAAAATTAAAAGTATCCATAACAGAGAGATCATCAATGCAAAATAGAACGGTTTTCTGGAGAAATAAATCAAATCAAATTCGTCATGGCGAGATCGGGACATCAAAAGTTTCGTATTTGGATCCAGCAATTTCCAACCCTTCAATCGTATTCCTAAGATTTCACCCCACTTTTTGGATAAAATTTAAATCGTGCACCAGTTCATTTAAATCTTCTTGCGTTATAAAATGAGGCCCATCAGATGTACTCGGTCCAAAATTTGGGTCCTTGGAGTTTCCGAATCCTCCCTTCTCACGTTCTTGATTACCTACTTTCCAAATCTTCGCTAAGATTAACATACTCCATCGGTTCCAGCACTCGTAAATTTTCGGAGTGAGGGAACAGTAGTATCGCTGATTCAAAGTTGTCTGGATAATTTACTGTGTGTTTTGACTCCGGTGTAATTCCTTCCATTTTTTCAACAAAAATAGTCTGAAAAATTATGTGCTAAATCATGGGGATGGCAAATTCCTTACGACTTTTTCCCCTAGTCCAACAAATAAGAAGCCCTACACTGGTGTCACACAACACCTGGGGAGGCCATCCTTAATCTTGGCCACCCAACAGACAGTCAAAATAAAGCTAATAACTCTGTCTGAAAAAGGGAGTAATTTTCCGCCTATCAGCCTTAAAAGTTATTTCACCGTGTGCATAACTAAATTCATCAGGATGGTCCACGCACTAACTAGGCCTGATTAAAGTTAAGCCACTTATCAGCGATTACATTGTAAAAGGTTGTAATTTCCTGCGAGCAACAATATTCTCAGACTATCTTCAGAGAAAACAAACATCTTCACGCGCCGACAGCTGGTCACATGCTGATGTGAAGTAGCAGCTGAGTCAGCATTGCTTAGAACAAAACGATAGGATAGTACGATTTTAAATTTATTTTGACAGGATAAGAAGGCATGACATCGTAGGACAACATGTTTTGGCAGGAAAGTTTTATTTTCCCTTGCTTATGCTATCACGATATAAAAATGAATTAAATGACTACTTTCGTAAAAGCAAAAACATACATTAAGCTGTCCTAAAGAAACTAGATGTGATAGAAAGAATCTAATCACAGATTCGGAATCAACGCGAAAAATATGTTTATTATCTCTCAGCAAAATCTCTAGAACAAAATCTATGTTGATCAGTGGTACCTAAAAATTATCACTTTAAAAGGTTTTAGTGCGTCAATTGTGACTGAAAATTTTCTCAATGATATGCACATGATTGCTACAAATTTAATTGACGACACGATTTTTAAAGTTAAATTCCATAAATCGTAAAACAAAATTAAAATTTTAAAATTTTCTAGCCAGTGGTAAAAAACTTTTATTTTCTGCAGTTTGATGCATCAATTTATTTGAAAACCAATTTTTTAAATTAAAACAATGCATGACATTTTGGTGTCAAAGTACTTTTGACAACATTTAAGTGTCAAATAAAATATCTAAATTATTGTGGACAAAAAAAATGGAGAACGAAAAATTCGCACTTCACTTGGGACAATATCTCTCTTTTTACTAAATTCGAAATATCAGCAGCACTTCGATGTAGTATATGTCAGCATCAACATCTCCAGTTTCTACCTAGGTCCTAATCAGTCACTTCTCAGGTGGAGGTATTCTCCGATTTTACAATGCCTCACTACCCTCCCTGTTGCGTTTCTCCTGGTAGTATACGGTACTTCAATTTGTATTCATCCGTTGCCGTTTCCGTTACTGATAAGCCTGCCTCTAACAAGCTGACTACTTTCCCCCTTTCGCCTGCTGACAAACGCATCTTAAATCAAGATAGGAACATATCCTTCTCGATCGAAAAAAAAACGCGTTCTGGCAATGTGCTCGTCAGTCCTTCCGGAAAAGCTATAACTTCTTCAAAGTCAACTGCATTCAAATACGTGGCCCATCGAATCTCCTCGTTGACTGTCTTGTTTACCTCAAGAGAGAGCTTGCTATGGTCGTAGTGATTTTTACCGTTTCGTTGAGATAGGCGAAGGAAAGTTCAGAAGAGCGTTCCCAATGTGCGTACATGATGCCGTCGAATGCGTCTCTATTCTTCGGAGTTCATTGCGAGTCATGCTCTAGGTTGCGTGAGACACAGTAGTCGGTCGCGTATTTGGACGACGAAAATAGGAAATGGTTTGCCTTGTTTGAATTTCCCTCACTGACCAAAGAATAAAAACCCACTGGAAAGGAAACCCACTATCCCGCGGAGCGATCGGCACAAACTTTGTTGGGATATTTTTTTCCCCCATAGTACAACCAGTGGCTAAAGAGAAAGGGGCTAAGAGGGCCCCCTTGGGTATCCTATTTGATCTAGAAAAATGGTAAATTTGTTCCAACCCCACTTCCGCTTGGATGTAACTCCCCTCGCCCCAGTCCTGGATCCGTCGCTGCACACAACGGCTTCTTTACAAATTATTTGAAATTATCGGATTATAATTTTTGTCCATTTAAATTTCACTTTACCATGTCTACTTTCCACAATAACCCCTCCTGGTACTCCTTGATAACACACCTTTTCGCCGTTACATCACGTAACCCGTTTCACCGGATCCCTCCGACACTAAGGAGCTATCCTAATCTTGCGATGAAACATCCCCTCTTGGGAACCCCTTTCCCCAACCTCTAACCATCCCCACACTCATCCCCTCCCCCCAATGTGAGCCCACCCAATTTTCTCCTCCAGCGACCTCGCGTCTCCCTCATCTTGCGACTTCATTTTCCCTTCGTGGCGTACGTACGCAAACTCTGCTCCTCCCTTTCCCAAACCGTCACGGTGGCTGCGACTCATGTGCAAAGGAAGGGAGGCGGAGTTTCATCGAATATTCCTCGCCGGAGGCGTCGATGCAGAGTTTTCCTGTGGCGGCGGTCGCGGGCGTTTCATTCGCAATCCACCGCGTCGCCGTGAGGGGAGCAGCGAGCAGGCTTTGTTTGCGCGGCCCCGCATATTTTGACAGTGTCGTCGTGAATAAAGACTCCTCTCTCCAGTAGATACGGTGCACGGCAAGGACGTACCCAGGATGAAAACGATGGGGGGAGGGGCAAGCCGTGGTCGTTCAAGTTGTAATATTTTAGCACATAAAAGGTTAATGAAACCAAAATTTAAGAAAATTATCACAGCGATTTATTATCTTTTAATTATTTGACTGAAAAAAATAATGATTTTTATCTCAGGACTTGTGTTATACTAATATCATTTATCTTCAAAAGACAATTTCTTCAATACTTTCGTTTTGAAACAAATTTATTTTCGCATCTAGGGGGGGGGGCAGCCGTCCCCTCTTACACCCCGCTGGGTACGCCCCCTTTGGTGTACGGGAGTCAAGGTAACGGAATCGCTTATGCCCCGGATATTACAGTCATGAACTTGGCGTTCGACGTATGTAAATGCCATTCAACCTCTTTAAAACTAAGTATTAACATCAACATTCGAGTCTCATGTAAGGTGTTTCATGAATTTACAGGCAGATTTAGATGCAGTGCGACTTGTGTTAGCAAAAGATAACGGAATACTTGAGGATACTGCCTTGTGGGTGAATGAATGAAATAGCCAATGCAAGCTTTTTACCTATTGTAAATAAGAAACATAATGAAGATACACCTTTGTATGTTCCACAGGAGTTTTAATTACCGACCCAGGTTTCGATAGTACACTATGTAATTATTAAGGTGAATGTACACAAATTTGCCAGCTTATAGGAATGGGGGTGAACAGTGTATATATCCCTTAAAAACTTTTCCATTAGCTACCATATCATATGTCATAAAAACGAAGAAAAATGGTTATTTTAATGTTTTTTTAAGTTTTTTTTTTCAATTTTACCCCCTCAATCATTTCAACCCCAGTGCAGTTTGTCTTTTTCTTGACCCTGATAGCCTTAAAATGCCAGTTTGTTTCAATCAGAAGTAGATAACAATAGTAAAAATCCCTTGAAAAGCAATAAGTTTAGATAAGTGGTTGTTTTTCCCAATTTAGGGGTTGCGTAAAAATGGAGGGTGATAGAAAAAAACGGAGGTCATTTTCGGATTTAGTGACCCAAAATTAGCCAGAAACACCCTAAATTGTAGCCGGGCATTTTTTTAACTATTTTTTTATAGAACAGTGTTATAAATACCTTATCAAACGAAGGAAACTTTCCGACCTTAGGTAGCTTTAATAGGTCATTATTAAGACATGTTCCCCTGAGCTCTGTGCCTCACGCATGCATTGGCAATCTTAGACGATGTAAAACTCCTATCTACTCGTATAGATACTAGGTCCCTGTGACGTCACGTGGAGTGGCATCGCATGGGCACCAATCTGGCCTTTTTCAAGTGAGGTTAAAATTGACCAATAACGTTCGTCTAAACTGGGATTTATAAAACCCAGTTTAGGCGATATAATTTGTATATAATAAATACACTAATGGTGGGTAACGAATCGCAATCAATGCCTTTCGTTTTCTTTGATGAAGGAAAATACCATATTACTTTATGCCATCCATTCCCTCATCAACTTTTTCTATCCACCTCTCTTTTGAGTTTGCTCTCTCAGCGATACTTTTGGTTATCTTTAATCCTTACGAAAGTTTTTCGATTAGAATAAATGGCAATTCGAAGAGAAAGAGGCGCGGTGAATTCATCTTGGATGTTGCCAAGAGACCTATGGCGTTGTTCATTGCTTTCTTTTCTTACTTCTTCATCATATTTTACCTGTAATATGATTGACCTCACCTTATTTGGCCACTCCCATTTCATGGGGTACCAGTTCTTCGAGTTTATTTTTTAGTGTGGTACTCCAGAAACGTTGAGGTGCAAACGAAACCTCAGTTGATCTAATATTAAAATTCAATATTTGGAAAATAATATGCATACTTTCTCATTCCTCACAAAACATACATAACTTTTACAACTCTGCACATGCTTCCTTATGCCGTGGAAGTGATGTAAACAGAGTGAGACTTTTACAGCATAAATTTTATTTCAGCTGGGAGAACTCCAGCATGTGTCCTCTTTCAAACCCCTCGTGGAACAAAGTCCGTGTAACAAGTTTGAGTTTTCCAGGAATGCATAAATTCTGCGCCAGGAGAAACGCTACGCTAAACTGCACTTCGGGTTTCCATGCTCCGCTGTTGTATGTTATCACAAGTTCCCGAACTCCCAGGCGCTCAGATGAAATTTTACTTTGTCTATCTTTGCACGTTGTTCAAAGGCCACGAAAATGAAGCAATGAAACATTGGAACAGATGCATATGTTTAATTGTCAATCTGATGATAGTATTATGGAGAATACGCCTTTTCAAATACCATGCCTCATTGCCCTAAAGAAATTATAGCAATTACATTTTATTGCCCTTGCATTTCTGAATTTCTGCAGAAAATTCTGTGCGGGTTAAAAAATATTAGAAAAAAGATATTACAAATCGTTTCGATCTTCAACTTCACTGCCTTGCGTGATATAAAATGACAGAGAAAGTCATGAAATTGATGATCTGAGGCGTTTCTTACTAAAATCGCTTTATTTTAAAGAAATAAAATTGTAAATTTCACATGTGATTGTCAAAAAAATTGTAAAATCATATGTGAAATTTACAAAGTTTTTTATTTAAAATGAAAAGAGAAATTCATAATTTGTCGAATAAAATTGGTGGTGGCACTCAATTAGTTATTAGACGTTTTTTTAAACATGGTACGTCTTCAAAACAGGACAATGAATCTGATTCGATTGATGCCCTGATAACAATCGGAAGTTGTGGGTGTTGCCATTAGGATGGCACGCTCCTCAAGGCATAAATAATAACTTCAAATGCCTAAGATGCTTATGGGAAGCATTATTCACCTTCATCTATCCATGATTAGCACGCTAGTTGATAGGTGGATAGTAATACATGAATTTTCTCCCCAGGGAGTTCACATGAACTGGAACTTGTGGGCGTAGCCATTAAATTCAGCAGAAAATATTGGGCTACATAAATGGATTGGTTTCATAACGAATGAGATGTTAGCCTGTAAACATAGGATAAATTTTCAGCAATAATGATGGAATGAGACTAGATGTATTACATTTGTAACTGAATGCCTTTTAATACATATGCATGGAATTACATAGCGTTGCACGTCTTGCTGAGGGATACCCTCCACTCCATGGAAAGTTGTGGTGGGTGCTGTTATGACGGAACGCTTTCCAAAGCAAAAATAATAACTTCACATGCCTAGTAGGCTTATGGGAAGCATGCCGTTTACAAATTAAAAATAAACAAGCAGGTTGACTGACTAATATTCATATGTAGCTTCCCGCCTGGGATTTCGGGAACTTGTGATAACATACAACAGCGGAGCATGGAAACCCGAAGTGTAGTTTAGCGTAGCGTTTCTCCGGGCGCAGAATTTATGCATTCCTGGAAAACTCAAACTTGTTACACGGACTTTGTTCCACGAGGTGTTTGAAAGAGGACACATGCTGAAGTTCTCCCACCTGAAATAAAATTTATGCTGTAAAAGTCTCACTCTGTTTTGCAACACTTCCACAGCACAAGAAAGCATATAAAGAGTTGTAAAAGTTATGTATATTTTGTGATGAATGAGAAAGTATGTTTTCATGCTTTTATCCGGTTCTGTTGACTGACAAGGAGAGACTTGGTTATCACCAAGTGTATGTGAGAGCCAGTTTTCCCGTGAGGATAGCCTAGTAGCAGAAGTTTGTTATTGGTAGGTTAGGGAAACCAAATGCATTGCTCATTTAACTGCTGGGGGGTAAAAAAGGGAAGTATTATGAGCCATGTTCTTCAAGTACACAACCTTGCCGACCGTCAGTTGGAGCAGTATTTTCATGATATCAACGATTCTCAAACAGAGGAAACTGCTTTAATTTTTGTAATTTTTCGCAGGTGGAAGACTGCGATTATTTCTTTGACTTGCCCTTAAAATGCATTTTTTTGCGTGGAATGTTCTGTATTCGCAGCCAATATCTACGTTCCATTAACTGTCCTGGTGGACGCTTCGTTTACTCCCCCATGTTCTGCTGAACGATACTTGGACGTTCCGATCGCCCTCCCCCGCCGCTTGAGCAACTCTTCGTTCACTCTCCGATGAGATCTTCGTTGACGCGACGCTTTATAGTTTAGCCTTGGGATGGTCTTCCGTTGAAATGTTGTCGACATCTAACGATTTAAACTGGTGGATATCCCGAGAAGACTTCGCGCAAATTATTCTCACGGAAAGAATTGCATTTTGTGTCCTTTTCATCTCTCATAAATTCATATGAATCTCTGTCATCTGTCACCTTACGAGGCTTGTGCGACATGGAAACGATTCTACGGGTTCGGAACAAGCAGTTCATCCCATTACTTAAATTCATTCACGTTCTTTTTATTGATAGCGCAGTGATTTCCTCAGTTAATTCGCTTTATCCAATGCATTGGCAGAACGAAGAACATAATTCAAAACTATTTTGTTTGACATCCGAAAGCGAATATCAAACACAAAATGTCAGTTTCATAATGAAAGTTATCATTATGAGCTTTTCACATTCTTATTGAAGATATTTCCTGTTGGGAAAACATATTAGCGCCATAAGCAAGGTCCAAAGATGCCCAATTTTGATTAAAAACATGTATTTATATTTCTCCTCAGAAGAAAAGCAGAAGACTATATTTGTTCAATAAATAGTTCATTTCTGTTCTGAATGTAATAATTTTTGGCGCATCAGAGAAAATGTGTTGTGAAAACTTAAAATTGAAATGACGCCTGAAGTTTAAGCATGAGTTGCAAATATTGACAATGAGTCGCACAGTTTGTATTCAATCGAGAGTTATCCCTTTGATGTAATAGTTTCTATTTTGCAATTTTATCCTCAGTGGGACAGAATACTTTTATCGTTGCACCACTGCCTCGCCTCGCCAGAATTTCTGATTTTTGGTTCTTCACTAGTCCCAGCCTTCTGGCTGTCTCCAGTGTGTTTCTATAGTTTTAATTTCTGGTAGGTTTTTTCAGCATATTGTTGTAGTTTTTCGGGTGGCGTGACCAATTGGGGGGAGGGGATATGGTGTGGGAGGAATGCTGAGTTTGGAGTTCTGTGTTTTTGGGTTGAGTTCGGTGTGTAATTCCAGAGGTCGACTATTTTTTCGTTTCCGGTATGACTGAGTGATTTCTTGAATGATGATAAATTTTCTTTTAATTCGTAGAGGATCGGTGTGGTATGCAGGTCCTTTCGGATATCTCTGTTTCTAATAAACCATGGGTCAGCAGCAATTTTGCTGGATGTGAGGATGTTTTCGGTCTTTTGGATTTTTGTTAGATGTGTTTTGGAATCCATCAGCCAGACTGGTGACGCGTAAGATAGTAGCAGTTTGAGCATGGTTTTATGTGGGGTGACTTTTGTTTTTAAGAATAGCTTTGATTTTTCCTGTAGCAGTGGGCCAAGAGCAGCTGCTGCGGCTTCCTTTGGCCTGTTGCACCTCTGATCTAATCAGTGGGTGAATTTAAATTGGCGTGCTAGCTACATGTCGTGGCTCAGGGTCACTCTGCCTGCCATACAATCGCTTGTATTTACCAAGTAATGGAAGTAAGCTTCAGCTCTCGGGATGGTCGATTATATTTCTCCACAGCCATTGTGTCCACGGCGGTACAAGCATCATGCGGGTAATTCTATTGTTGCATCGCGCTACCGCACTTGTCTATGACCTCCAGTATTTTCCCTCCTGTATCCATTAGTATCCACGTCAATTTGACTCCGGTAATTACCCAGGCCGTATTTTATTCTGGCGGAAAGCTCCTACGTGGCATGGACTAATCGCACGCACAGGATATGAGGCTTAGCGGCCAGTTATCCGGAGGATCAATGGGATCTACCTCCTGGTCCCCTTTCGGGTTAGAGGGGAAACACAAAATATCGTCGAATTGCGAACGTTTCCAGTTGCTACGTCCATTTTATCCGAACCGTAGGTGCTTCACGTCCTAAAAAATGAATGCCAAATATTCAACGCCCCATGCGTCAAATATATTTATTTGGATTTCCCGAGCATGCATGTTTGTTGCGTGGTTACGTTTAGGGGCTTTGCGCTCGGAATATGATATTGAATGAACGCAGTAAAGCCAAATTGGCGGAAGATTTATTAAGTGATATCTGGAATTAAGTTAGCATTAAAAATCTATTTATTATTTGGTAAAAAAACACTTAATTGAACTCTCAAAAAAGGGTAACATTGCGACTTGAGATTCATTACCCGTTATTAATACATGCATTAGTTACTGTGCTGCAGCAAAACATTCGTCAATAGTTATGTCTGCCCACTAATCCTTTCCTGTTGTGGCGTTAAGGCTGGATTGTATGGAAAAAATGTAATATTTCGTTGCGCTGGAAAAGTTGGTGGCTTGTAAGGATTTACTAGAAAAACCCGGATATAGGCTACTAGGTGAATGAGAGGATGCAAAAATTTATTTCATGACGGATTCTGTGAAGTTATTGCTCTGTATTGATATAGAGTAACCGATAACCATTACCGTCGTCATCACTTCGAGGCTATCTCTGTAGTGTAAATATTACCTTAGGTTATGGCCATCCATGCAACAAAAATCAAGGTACAATAGGGAAATTGCATACTGTTTATAAACAGTATGCTGATATTCTACAGTAAACACTTAGTACCGCAATATACTTTTTTCCGCTTAAAATTCAGTTTATACACTAGAAAATGACTCCCAAAAGTCTCCCGAGTTTCGCGGGCTAAAAAATACCGCCCCCACTAATCTTACGCCGTGACGTCATAATTCAGTAGGAGTCCAAGATCCAAGCCCAGTAACTGCAGGTTTGGAAGAGCCACGTTGCGTTTAAAGGAGAACATGGGTGAAATAAGGAAAAATTACAAGTGGTGCATTGTTCCTCTGTGCAATACCCCAATAACACCCCAGAAAAAATTTTCGTCTGCATTCCCACGGAGGAAATTAGAAGAAAAGCCTCGATGCATGCCGTCTGTCGGGATGAGCGTTACGGAAAAATAAGAGTATAATAAACGGAATGATAAACCTGTGTGCTATGTGAGCGAAGATAACTTTAATATAAATAATATTTCCATATTTTATCGACTGAATAACTTGAAACTGAGATTTTTCGATAATTCGGCTGCCGTACTACTCAACAAAAATCGAGATAGGTGTTTCTCGATGGTTACGATGGACTCAAATTATTTATGGCACTTGTGAAATTTCAGTAAGGGAAGGACATAGAAAATTCCATGATATTTAAAATAAAGGGAGGAAATATGAAAATATAGAGCAACGTTGATCTTCATGCATTCGTGTGCCAGCCAAGAAGACAGCGTTTTCTTCTACTGTCGGCGTCAAAATGATGTGCCGCTGTACTTTGCAAATTTATATCCTAGCTTCACTGCATGCTATAATAATGAACTATACATCATTTTAAAGGAAATTTTATCCTAAATTCCGATTTATTTTATTACAAAAAAAAATCAAAAATGTAGACACGGCCAGTGCAATAAATGACTCCGCGCACCGAAAAATTAGCCGTTTTGTCAACTTCATGAACTTTGCAACTCAACCTAGGGACGTTGTGTTTATTATATTGATCGAAGTGCGATTGACCGATTCTTCCTGCAGAATAGGAAGTGGCTTCGGGGTTTTTGAGTCACAAGATGGTAGATTGTGTTGGAAGTTCGTCTATATTATCGCTACTAAATTGAAACATTAATAGTCTACATTCTTCAGAGCTTCCTGTCGCCCTGCAGGCAAGGTATTTTTTAGTTGAAAGTATCATCGACAGCTTCGAGGCGGAAATAAGTTCACCATAAGAATCTCTACCGGACTGCCAAAAGAATACACATTTCACATGAGTATACGATTTCGCCAATATTATACGCAAGTCTCACTTTGTTATGAACTATAAAACATTTCAGATGCACATCAGCTACCTTTCCATTTCTCGGCATCGACTTTCGGCGTCGACGAAGTCTACAGTTTCACTAAAATACCCTGTTATCATGATGGAATCAGTAACAGGAAGCTTGCTAGGATCAGCCTAGGAATAACCATATTCCTTCATCTTTACGCAATCTATCGCTTTCAATGGAGGAGAAATAGATCAAAAAATAGCCCTGAAGTCACAATGAACAACTCCGATACGTCTGCACTTCAATAAATGAATCATAACCACGCCGTCGCATGTATTCAAGTATGCAACCTCTACTATGGCCGTGCCGCCGTGCCTCCTCGTACTGAATAATAACGTCACTTTTCTACCAGCCAATCATCGGGCATTTTCGCTTCTCACTTGCATTTGAAAATTCTCGTGAACTTTGACGCATTAAATATCGCAAACCACGTCATAAAATAAAAAAAACTTTCACCGAGGTATGCAAATATATATTTTTATATAATTTTGGGGCTATTGATTATATCTGAAATATATTCAAGTTCCCTATTCCAGAAGCCCCAATCATGGACGTTAAAACTGTGCATCTCAAATGTATGCCCAGTAGCTTTATGCTATTTTATAATTCAAGGCATTACTTATTCGAATTTAACTTAAAAATATTAGCGAGGCCTTCGAGTAACAAATACCTGCTACAGAAAAAATATTTCCATGATTAAGTATTCATGGTTTAATCTTCGCACTAATTTACTTGTTTCCTACTTTGGGCAGGAGTCTATCTGCTTTAAGGAGTTACTTCGAACGAGGGTACGCAGATCCCAGCTCCCTTTCCCATTAGCTGAGCAAAGCGCAATCGACTACAATGACTTACAATGGCAATTCTGTAAAGCCAGAGCTTATTCTCAGCTTGGTTTTGACATGCCCGCATGACAGGGAAGGGTTATTTTCCCTTTTAGGGCTGTTTAAAACACCGTGTAAAGCACGAATTTTATGTTGAAGAGGGTTGTTGAAGGCGCCACTCTATAGTAAGCAGGCACGGGGTGGGTACCTCAATTAATGCATAATTCATTGGGATGTTTTATTCCGCTCCACGAATGCTCGTTTAAAAAGCCAAAGCACTGAAAGGATCCTCACTCAATAAGTGTTCGTTGCATGGGATAAGGGTCCTGGATGCCTGCCACCCGATACTCGCCGCTCGTTCGCTCAACAGAGAGGTGTATGTGCCCACGGAAGTAAACACAATTTCCATTCCACTGAAACTGCGTCGGCGATTCAAGTAATTCACTGAAAATTAGGAGGAATCAATTGTTTTTCTGCTGGTAGAGTGGCCTACTGCAGCGCTTTACTGATTGCGAAATGAGAATTTTGCCAACGCGATTTAACGTTGCTTTTACTTCTTCATACCTTTAGCTTTCATTAATGATTACGTTAACTAAAGTCAGGCTGGCTCCCATGCACAGCACAGCAGGAAGATATCCTGTAATTACGCTTATATTCCCTCGAGTGTCTGCTAGATTATGTTTCTATTTATTTCCTCGGAGATGTCAAACATACAACATTGCAAATTCTATTGATGTCAGCGTGCTCTTAAAGATGAAAGAACGTAAATAGGAAGGCATTTTGAAACTGATAATGTTAATGGTTTGTTGAATTAGAACAAAACTCGTTGGGAAGTCAAAAGGGGAGAAATATTTTGCATCGATATTGCTCGAAAAAAGTTCGACTTTGAAATAGAACCGGGTTTTTGGTATCACAATTGCTCTCGTAGTCACTTATTGTGGCAGAAAATAAAAACAATTATTTCTGCCAAGTGTCTCTAGGTGTGGGAATATTTTTTAAAATATTAATTAGCCTCAAACTTACGAAGTTTCAACCTCGATAAGAAAACTATGTCGATGTTAGGAATGAAAAAATAAATCATATTCTTGTTCGCTTCAGGGCTAGATTTAGATAAATCGTGTATCTCGAAGCAATAAATTAAGAAATATTTTATTGTAATATCGTTATCTCTATTGTCTCAACGTTGTGGAAGTTCATTTCATCGTTAATAAAATTAAAACCTTTGTTTTATTCCACCAAATTATGAATGTCAAATCGTGATCATGGTACGTGATATTAGACTTTATTAGTCCATCTTTTTTATACTTGAAATTTAGTCGTCCCTTTTTGCCTACTTGTTGTTCCTGTTGAAAATATTAAGTAGCTTTGGTTTACGAATTGCAAAGAATGTTCATTATACAAAAGACTGAGTCAGCAGCTATGTTAACTATTTGATTAAACATTATTTTGAGCATTTTTTTAAAATTAAAACTTGAAAGCAAATTATAAAGCGTTGTACATCGTTACACTCAAATTCATTTCCCTAAGTTTCGTATTTATCCAGTTCATTAACTTGTTGGCTTCGAGTTCCACCCGTGAATTTGCGGAACTCTGTGCGGTTGGAAAATGCTATGGGAAAGTGGAAAAGCAGAAATGTCGGAAGATACGCCGAAACGGAATCGTTTCTGCGTCCCTTTTTTTCTCTCTCTCGGGCGACTCGGATGAGTGAGTGGTTCCATCGCTGCTTGCGTGGTCAAGTTTACCGAATTCTAAAACATCCGAAACTAATGCCAACGCTCGCCGCTCCTATTATCATCGCCGATTGCGTCAATTTGGCCACAAATAGCTTTTCGAAATGAACGACGCATTGTTGGAGCTTTAAGAGCCAAAATGAGTTTCATTAATAAAGGCAAACGCGATAAAATATGAAATAGCGGCACCCTGCCCAGTGCACCCGCCTTTCGACACGACGAAGCCATTTTATGGGGCGCTTCTGGTAGTATTGACCTCATCTATGCATGATGGTGTACGCAAATAACGCAGTTTAGAGTATATTAGTAGTGAGTTGAATGGGGATGGGGTTGTTTGAGGAGGACCTGCGGAGTTGTGGCAATCGGTTCGGAGGTGTCGAGTGATCTGCGGCATTGACTGGCCGGTGCATCGGCTGCCGGGAAACAGAGAAAGTGTGTAATTGCGGGCAGAATGTAAGCAATTTCCAAGTCTAATTGTAAGAAGTTTATCCTGCCATTCGGTTCAAATCTGACATAGTTGGCGGTTATCTTTTGAATGGACACAAAAAATATTTTGATATTGGTAGTATGAATCAATTTTTTCTATTATGTTTTACATAAAATTAAATACTTGTGTAAATTATATTTTATATTATTCATCTTTATCCAATACTTAAGAAAAATCATGTTCCACTTGTCTCCCGACTCCCCTGACTCAATTCGCCTTTCCTCGCAGCATGAGATCGGGTCATCGTGCGTCAATGGCACTGGCGAACCCAAGGGATGGGGCCCAGCCCCTGTGTCTCTCTTCCCTTCGGGAGTCATTCGCACGCGAAGGTTACACCCGTGCAAAAGCGAAGAAAGCATTCGCATGCGTCGTCCGGGAAACGTATTTGCCTCCATACCAAGTTAAAAAGGAGCTCTGGCTCGACGATTTTTCACGCACTGCGCTCTCACTGGTTGCTTGCCTTTTCCTTTTATAAATTGAGAGCGGTAATTCTCTCTTTTTTTCTAATAATTCTGCAACATAAAAATATATTCCGTTCATCAGGAAGTTGAGCGTCGTGATATTTTGGAAGTAAAAATGTGTAGCAGACTTACGCACCTGTGATCATTTTGGAGCTCTTAATGGGAATGCCTTATGTACTTTTTATTCAATAGAGATGGCTTCGAAGGAGGAAATAGCAAAGTGGAATACGTCTAAATGAAACATTTCTTTCCTGACCAATTGTATTCGCACCTCGTTTACTGTGCATCTATCGTTGATATTTTCCTGAAGAGGATATTAAATCTTATGCCTCAAGTCTAAACAGCCAACTCATAAAGCGTTTTTAATTTCACGAATTCTAAAAGCCGAAGAAACATCTTTTGTGAAGGGGGAATTGATTTAAGCTAGCTTTTTTATCGTAATAAATAATTTGAGCCTTTGCGATAAAAGGTACTTTCTACTTCTATTTCCATTCAATTATGAATCTAGACCCCCGATGCTTGATTTAATTTTTCAAAATATGATAGCATCTATTATTGCGTACTTTCAGTACTATAAAATTAACTTTTTACACCGTATATCGGCTTTTACTCAGGATTAATGTATCATAATTATAATTATTCATTTGTGATCGATAATATGACATCTAGTCGATAAAACCAGCGGTACATAAGTGAGGTATAAAAGATTTAATGAGTGTGAATCTGCAGTTATTATGAGTATGTAATCACATAGGCTTTTTAGTAAAATTTCTGCTGATGAGTCAGAGGTTCAATTAATAGATTTTTTTATTTTGCAATTTCAACACATTCCAACAAAAATGAATTTATTTCAAGATCACATGGCTTCTTTCGAAGTTCCCATTTTTTAACTCCCTCGTTGGAAAGTGACAACCATATTTGTAAATGACATAACGACATTATCTCGACGAAAAAATAGGAATTTTGAAGTGATTGGCATTCTCGCTCTGTTTCGTATCCCGGTCACAACAGCAGAAGGGAGGGCAAACATGTTTTCCGTTCGTTTGGGACGCGACGACGAAAAATGAAAGCAATTCCATACCGTAGCGAGGGAGAGAACAGAATTGTGGTAAAAAGAGGCAGGGTGGAGACCAAAGAGGTGACGGTGGGGGAGGGGTTGATAGTCTGATTGGACCACGTCTAGCGGCGCAGCGAGGATGCTGGAAGGATTATGAGAGTTGAGAAAGAAATGATCGGTACGCTTGGGTGGGGTTTGTTGGCCGGGAGGGAGGGTGTCTTCAGGAGGGGAAAAAAGGGGGACGCGGGTGGTGGTGATAGTCGGGAAATGATAAGATGATAGATTCCCTTTGAGTGCAAAGAAAGATGCGGCTAGATGACCTCCGGTTGTGTTCGTGATGAAAATACCATCGACCTGATCTGCTTTAGAGACCGGCCCCATCTCCAAAGGGATATTCATACTTTAACGTGGGTATGAGGATAATACGGAAACTTTTACGACCTATAAGGCACAGATAGTGGAAAAATATTGGCCAAATAGTGAATGGGAGATGAGCCATGGGCAGTAAGTTGGAAACGGACGACCACGGAGGGTTTGACCAACGATGAGTATATTTTATATAATAATTATTCAAAACCTCTTTATGAATTTTCATCCATGCTACATATAATATCCTAATTTATATGAAACTCCCAGTAATGCCGAGTAACAATTTTAATAAATTTACCACCCTAAAAGTGCATTTGTTGGACAAAATTGATGGGTGAAAATTTGCGAAGTGTGTAAAAGACTAAAAGAGAATGAGAAATTTAAAACGAAAATGAAGTGAGTTTAAAGGATTCTTTACAAACAAGTACCGGCTGTATTTCGGTCCCCGCGTTTGTACCGTTTACCCAAACAACGTAATTAATGACTGTGACATAGCTGTCATCGTATCGAATGGCAAAAGTCAATGCCTGTCGGTGACAGTCCACTGCGTGACTAATCGCCCAGGAATGTTCCGCGACGAAATTAGCGTTGCAATGGACCGCGATCGGGAGCGAAGTGAAGGGCGAGCGACGTTATATATCGAATGGATAAAATAACAATGGAATGAATCATTCCGCATCGCCCTGTCACGTGCCCTACACACTTGGAAGCGCACGGAATCCTTATTCGCATGCTTTCCACTTCCACGGTACGTGACACAGCAAACGTCCGCCAAAATTCCAGTGTATCCACCCCACTTCACATCATTTCCCGTTTCCGGCGGTAGCATTGGCAAGGACGGTTGAAAGCCCAGTCGCCACAGTACATCCGTGCATGATCCCGGCGTATAATACGTGCGGGGCCACGTTCCTTATCTAGCGATTTGACGTGGAATTATTCTTCCTTATAGGATAATATTCTAAAATCGCTGGCACAGTAATGGCTTTGCCTGATTTCGCTATTAGTTGGGCCCTTTTCGCGTGTTTTTCCCCGTCCCATCCCTTCCAACCCTTCCCCTACCCCAGAGGCGTCGTCGGGCTCCTATCGCGGTGGCTTCTCTTTCCTTTTTCCTTCCCATTTCCAAACCCCTCCCCGGGTGATCGGGCGTATCAGCAAGTTTGCTGGGTTCCGGCCCCGGTGTGTTGTGCCCTCGAGGGGCTTCCCTGAGCCCTCATTCTTATTGTAGCCCCTTCCGCTCTCCTTTGACCTGTGCCCCATTTCTGCGCACCACAATACACTCTCAACGAAACGCACCCTTCAGACACTCTTCTTCATCTCCTCTTTCTCTCTCGTGTCCTCTTGGAGGCAACTCCTGCCATCCCGGCCAGGCATTTCCATTGTCCCCCATACTTTCCCTTCCTCGTCCGCAATGCCACTGACGCCCTTCATTGCTCTACTCTCCCTTGCTCTTCTTGAGGGCCTTACTGCTTGCCTCGGTGGCGCCGGGGTAAAGTCCCCGACTGCTAACCTAGAGGTCGCGCGTTCGAATCCCGCGTGGGTGGTTTGATCACCATCCAGGGCATGGATGTTTGTGATTGTTAACCAAGTTAATTGTAAGAGAGGACAATGCTGTCCTAAATTCGCTTGAAAAATAAAGACGAAATTATTATTGTTATTTCTGATCCTGAAAAAATCCTAATTTTTCATTTGTTTATACAGCTAAGTAAATTTCGCTGACTTCAAAACACCGAGTTTCAACCACGCTTCCTGAAAATTTGACATTGGCTCGTTTGCCGTCTACTTGATTTTCCACTTCCTACCACAGTTTACGTATCATTTATTAACCTGCGATAGCATGATATTATTTTGGACTCTACAGCATCCGTTCGTGCGATCTCCATGTCTAGTGAAGTAAATTTTATCTTCAGTGAATTATGATTTATTAAAACAAGCATTACTTTCAGTGTTTTTATTCCATTTTACTTATGGCGTTTGATGATGAAAAGGAAATAAATGTGGTTCAGGCTTTTTTTAAATAAAATTGTATGCTTTTAAAATGTTGCCCTTGTCACTTAATCCTCATCCCTTGGTCTGAATTATTGATCTTCATCCCTCTTGCTATTGGTACACCTTCTACATAAAAATGCTTTTATTGTTGATGGCTGCCAACCAAAACTGTTCTATGATTTTTACTGCAATACAGGGCCAGTGATTTTACGGTGGCATGTTCCAGATTTGCAATTATCTCCCTTATTGTGTACCATCGTAAGTCACGCTATCACACCTTTATCCCTCACCTACACTTACAATATTTGAGTAGATTCTGGTGCTGAAGGATAATTCTTAAATTTATTTTTAGTTAAATGATAAATACTAATTTGTACGTGTAATAAGGTTGTAGGATTTAAACATCTATGGAAATCGGCTCTCTTCATTACTTAGAGCAAAAAATGTTAGAAAGTCACTTATAAAAAACAGAAATTGAAGCCGAAAATAAATTTGAGTCTTGAATGCATGCTTGCATGATATCGGATTTATAGCCATTAATATGCAATGGTTTAACCAGGGACGGTTTCAGTATAAAATTTCAGATGGAAGGGGTTATGATCTGGATGTATGGGAATATGGAATACCCCCGAGAGAGACGGTAAAATTTTTTGTAGGGATTGCCAAACTTAACGATAAATACTACTCTAACATCTCTCGCGATTGCGACTGGTAGCCATGCATTTGCATATCCAGTCTCTTTACTCCTTTACAAGGATAAAAAACTATATAATAAATAAAAATAGAAACATTGATTGTTTTTGGGTGAGGTCGTGATCCCCCCTAAATCTGCTCCTGATTTAATCCAATTTTGATAACCTGCGGATACTTCGCAATCTTCCACGGGACCTAATTTTTCATGCTTTTCTGTTTAAGATTTTCATTTTTCATTACTTTTTCCAAATGCTTGGGTCGATTCTTATCAAACCTTGGGCCACGGGTAGTTTATAGTGATTGTTAGCTCTTTTGGGATTGCAAATCTATTATAAGCAAATTACATCCGGAGCGGAATGGAATGAATTCTGTTCGAGAATTTCCCTTGAATTTTGACTAGCATATCATCCGTGCTAATACTTTGGCCAGATCATCATGACCATTTATGAATGCTATTTAATCTTTCTAAGGATCCATTTTTTCATGAAATTCCTCGCCAGACTTTTTATTTTCCGATTATTTGCCCTCAGTCTCACCGCAATTAATAAAAATATGCGTCATTTGAATTCACTGTTTATTTTCGCATTTTATTTTTAACGGCAATCAATGTAATTTTCTCTTTTCGTGTTGCTATTTAGAAAATGTCTCGTGCTTATTTGAATCCTGTTTAGCTACGATATCCTTATCTCATCGCAGTATTTCGATTCGAGCTTTCAATGGCTCCCTCCCAACACCCTCCACTCCGCTTCCCTCTTTCCGTCCATTCGCATTAAACACACACACACACACACGGCCTCTCTCCCGCCCTCGCTCGCAATTAAGGATCGCGGCCGGATTCATTATTTCACAGGCTTCCCCCGCCTTTCCCTCTCTCTCTCAGCAAGCAACCTCTTCCCTCCAATGAGCTCCAACGGCAGACCATTGTCCCCTAATGGCTGCTCAGGTGCCCTCCGCTAACAGAGAGAGAGAGATATTATGCCGCTCAATTTTTAACGCGCTCCTGCACCTTTTTCGGCCCACAAATAGCTAAGAGTTCACATTCCAAAATTGAAAATTCATGTTGGGGTAGTGACCTCGTAACAGTCGCCTGTTTATTCACTGGAGAACGGAGTAGTTGGAACCCCTACTGAGTGCGCGATGAGAATTACTTACTGAATGTACGCATCCACACGAAATGTAATGTTTTCATTTTTTATTCAATTAAAAAAACCGATGGTTCCATTAAGTTTTTCCATTTTGTATCAATAAATTGTCGGTAGATGAAATCGCAAAAAAAAACTGAACGTTAGGTAATACATTATTCGATCAAAATCCAAAATCAGCTAAGTGATTGCCTTCGGCGTATGAAATAACTACTAATACAGTCCGAGTAATTAAAATAGGGAAGTAAAATTTTGAGAAACATCATTAAATTCGCATAACAAATTGCTTTCTGTAAAATTTATTGGAATTCAATAAATAATTAACCATGAACTTATTTCAGAACAAAAATTAAAATTTACGTCTAAGGTAGTATTAATTGGTTTATTACGCACAAAACAAGCATGATCAGCCTCTATTTATTCATAATTCATCAGTAAAGCTAGTACGAGAATGTCATATATTAAGATTCAGAAGCGGTTTCTGGTATCACTAATTAATATATTTCATTGTTGCAAGATATGGCCTTCTCAGTTTAAGCATGTTGTGGAAAAAAATAGTGCTGGCCAATAGCGTCATACTCTATCCGAAAACGTTTTAGTTCTCTAAACTTGTAGAGAGTTGTAGAGGTTTTGGGTGCCCAAGATCAAAAAGTTACCATGGTTATGTACTTGCGTAATTTCATTGAATCTTTTAACGCCTTAGTTGAGGCTTTCGTCTCAAAATATTTGTATATTGTGTCTTTTACATTGATAGCATGAGGGGCCAATAAAATAACATTAGCTTTTAAATTAAACTCAATAGTATTCATACATACATTGATATTCATCCGCAAGTTTCTACTGCGATACTAATACTAACTAAATTTTTTTTCGACCCATTTACACAGCAACACCGTCCCGTCTGAACTAACTTAAATGTGTTTTGGTTTAGGTGTTTTTATGGTTATATTACTCTCAAATTGAATCACGAACTAATGAAATCATGAACTAGTGGACGTTCTCACCTGATAGCTGTCGAAATATCAATACTTTGAGGAACCAGGGACGAAAAGCATTTATAACAGCATTGTGACCAAGGGAAAAGTAAATAAATAAATCATAATGTAGGAGGAGTTATGGAAATCCTCTGGGTGATCCATTTTTAATACGAGAACGAAAAACTGACGGCTTTGAAATGGCAGATGTTTGGTCATGACGTCTTTTGCAGCGAAAGCCTGGTGATTGGAAGCGAGAGCACTTCATTTCAGAAAATTGAGCTAGGTCGCATTAGTCTTCTGTGTCAATTTTTTATGATTTTAGGATAGCGTCACATGTTAATGCAAAATTATTCTTATTATATTAGATCTGAAGCAAATATTCAAGGTACTTGTAAAGCATGGTATAAATAGAGTATATAAATAGGCGGTTTTCACTGTTGATGGCGTTCAGAGATGTACCAAGCTGTCTAGCGACTTTATTTTCAATTACGGCCGCATTCTTGAAATCAGTGAAAGTAATTCATTTTTGTGTTATTTCTTTTGCATACCAGAGAAATTCGATATACATGACGTTACCACCAGCGTTCGTCTGTCTTCACATCTATTCAGACGGCGCTCGGAAATACAAATTTCAGACAGCGGTGGACCATACGGAAACGTTGTACAAAAGATGTAATCCGTAACCAATCGGTATTATTCATTCATCTTTTTATCTTCAAGAGGAAAAAAGTCATGAATAATTTATGGGCCCATTGGTGCGATGGAGTAAAAAGTAGAATCGTGTCGAATCGAATCGTGTTTGAAAAATTAAACGAAAGAAAATAGTAGAATGGTCGTTTTCTACGTATTAAACATAACACATAATACATCTCTCTCCGATTTCTTTTGCACATGAAAAAACGTATTGGCTGTCATTTCATCATCTGAAATTCTTCCATGCATTAGTAATGATAATTGGTCTATTTTTTTAAATTATGGTGATTCTATAATACGGAAGAAAATTTTAATATAAATATTTTTTTGCTCCGTTTCTCATAATTATATCTGTATTTTTTTCTCTCCCGAGGTTGTCGGTTTTAAACTTCTTTCTCACCAATTTCATTTGGATTGCAGGTCCACGCTGTGGCTTCAGCCTCTCCAGGGGTGGTTGCAGCATTGGTCCGGACTCGCGACTCATCAATCAACCCAAATAGCGACGCCAACTGCTTGATGAAACAAGAAATTCGAATCACTACCTCGTTAAGGGTAGCTGGGCCATTTCGCCTCGCTCCTGCGGACTTCTTTGTTCCCATCGTGGTGAGAAACGACCTCCCGTAATGAGAAAGCCCGGCAACTGGAACTCGTCAGTAAAATTGAATTAGTAAAAAGTCGTAAACTGCAAAAAAAAAATGCAGGCCAAAGATGCTTAAGTGGGTCGATGAGGGTGGTGGAAAAAATTAGCATAATAATTTCAGTGAATGCTGGTGCAATTAGCGGGTTTCATCTTTAGAAAATGCTTGAGTCATTCCAAAATAGCATTTTTTTCTTATCCAACTGAAACAAATTTCCGTTTGTTGCTATCAGCATCGGATACTGCGAACCTGAGTGCTGTTATAATTGCGAATGTTTTGGGGAGTGGATTACAAAGAAGATGGACTTCACACGTGTGAATTACAATGAGCAGTGACGTGTTGAATGAACATTGGTTCTTGGCTTATGAGATGATAACATTTCCTATGCCTCTGCTTATTCCTGTGATAGTGGCGTGACATTGCTCTGGATATTCCATCAGTGGCCTTCCTATAGCTGTGCTCTCATCCATGCCTGCGAATGGATTGGTGATCTGCGCTGCGCAAGTCCTCTCTACCAAGGTAACGAATCTCAGACCTCATGATTAAGATACTTTTATCAATAGATTTTGTGTTATGGTCTTGCCTTGTGAATGCAAGTGCTTTTGGAAAATTTCTAGCAAGGTTTAATGCACGATACGTTAGCATTACACCAGATTACCTCTGAGTCAACTCTCTCTGGAGATCTCAAACATGCAAGTTTTTAAGTTATATAGGTATTGGAGGAAAATTTGTATATAAATGAAGCTTAATTTTTTATTCTATGGCGATTCGCCGTCATCAACTGATAAATAATATGTCAGTTCCTCGGAATAAAGAACGAGAAATCGGGGTTGTGATGTTTTTTCATTTACTGAAGCTGGAAAGGTTCTGTTTTTTGCGGTTTCGATGCTGTTTTCGCTAATATATGAATATTCTTAATACTTATGAACATAAATAGTTTTGCATACGAAGTAATTGGAGCCTCTTTTAGCGAGAGTAAAGTAATGCGTCTGTGTTCAAAGGTTCAACATGAGAGCCTTCTGAGCATGGATCTCCCGAGCACTCTCCATGACGTGTTTTACTCCCCGCCCCCTCAGATATTATTCTCCCCGTGAAGTTGGTATCCTCATCCCGTCATCCCCCCTCTTTACACTTTTCCATAAGTTTCGGCTTCGCTCGTTTCCAGCCGTTTTATGTCTTCCTTTGACAATTGCCCTTTGTTTCCCGTCTCTCACTGTTACCAAACTTGTTCGTATTCCATTTCGGTTTCCCAATAATTCCGTTTTCCAACTAATTTGCGCCCGGAAAGATGTCGGGCGGCATGTCTCCGGAGATTGTTCAGTCTGAAATTTTAGCTCGAGCGGCATTCGAAAGAAAAAAGTAAAAATTTTACTGCATTGGTGCCCATGTAATTGTCCTTGCAGGACAGAGACTGTTATGGAAATATTCTTGCTGAACAATGGCTGTCATGATTTTATTTTATTTTTTAAATTTACTTTGCCAGCATAGGAAATTTGTGAGTGATATTGCATGACGTTTATAAAAGGCATTTTCGAGTGGCGAACCATTCAAATTATGGTTGGGTGACACCACACATTATTTCTTTGGGTCTCTAACTAATGGCTAAAATATGCAATGCTAGAGAAGCGATAAAAAAGTAGACTACGCACGTATTTTAATTATTAAGGTGGTACACCATTTCTGAATAAAGTGTCATTTTCAGCTTCCTTTTTCGCAACTTAACTCTATCGCTCGTGAATTCAGGTATTTCGACAAGTATAGGAAAACATCATTGCTTTGTGTAAAATTATGTCACTACATTTTGTGTCAATTTCGAGGTGAGAAAATTGTTTTTTATCCATTTTATACATACCATCTTGCTTTTTTTTTTTTAACAATAACAGATATCAAGTCAAATCTGCCGAGGTTGGTCCATTAATCATTACAAAACACAGTGTGCATATGGCATAATAATATGGCAATATGACGTCTCCTTTGAGGAGAAAAATAAATTATGGATTCAAGGAACGTATTATTGTGCATTAATTTAATTAACTATAGCCTGTTTTTTGTGAAACACATTCGTTCATATAATACATACTCGCTTTGCTCGCTGGGGGGGCTCTGCCCCCCCCTAGGCCCCCCCGAAAAAGGCCTGCGGCCTGTTATGCTCACTGTGGGAGGTCTTACACTATTTGTTTGCTACTTGTTACTTAAGGATCGTTTACTTTTAAGCTGGCAAGCTTAGGTATAAGCAATATTTCCAATTTCTCGTAAAACGAGTGCATGGTACGTAGGCTACAGTATGAAGGCAAATATTTATAAAGAAAAACGTTTTTCTGAGGGGCTAAAAAAGTAAAATAAATTTCTACGAGTTTCTCTAACTTATTCAATTCAAATACAAAGAAACGTAGAGACCACGTTCCACTGTAACACCCAATGCAAACGTAACATAGTTTTTTCTGGGGTTTCAGACTATTTTACAGGGGGCCATCATTAGACTTTTTGCCGTATCTCGTCTCGTTCACCCCAAACATTTGTATGAGTGAGTGAATGAATGAATGAATGAGTGGTCGTTAGGGGACTTTATAGAATATAGATTACGCAGTACAGGTTCATGTAAAAAAAATCAGTATTGCTTTATCTTTTCAGATTAAATAGAGAATCAATCACTGTAATAACTTTTCGAGCATTACACTCTCCAACCAGTTAATTTGCGTCCTCAGAACCGATATCTCTATCAAAAGCATTGGCGTAACTAGGAATATGCTTTGGGGGGATGAGAGGGCCTAGGGGGCGATCCCCCGAGCAACGGGGGGTGCCGGAATATTTTTGAAAAATTACATTCCTGGAAATACATTCTACATCATTTTGGCGCTTAAAATTTAAATTTGAACAGATGCAGTTATCATATTTCAAAACTAGACAAGAGTTTTGAATATTATTTTAATTTCTCTGAGGCTTTGGGGGTGATCTATCCCCCACATCCCCCCCATAGTTACGCCACTGATCAACTGATCATAAGTATATCATAGAGAGCTCATTCAGTATCATCGTCAGTAATAAATCAATCAATCATCAATTATTAGATTGATTCGACACACGGTTCCACTCTTTTCCTTCATCAGCATCGTATCATTATTTCATCATATCCGCGTATTTTCTCTTTTACATTCTTTATCACTTTTTTCATATTCTACTAATTCTATGCATCTCACCACTTTTACTTCCGCCTAGTATTTATTTGACGATTACTTTCATTCATTGGTCATCATGTCTCATAAAGTGGACGATTTCGTTATCCCGCCTTCAAAGGTTTTTTCGAAATACTTCAATTTCTTCAAACTATTCTATTAACGTCGTTATTCGTGACGGTATAATTATTCTATCGTGCCATCATAACGTCTTATTTCAGAAGTGTGCACCACTATCCTATGCTGTTCCTCCAAGTCGCATTTGAAACAATTTCAACCTCAATAGGATATCGAAATGTCACGCCACATCTTGAACTGCTTGGCATTGGTTTTCACTTTCACTTCTCTGCTTCTGGCCAACTCGAGTTTAGTGTCTCTGGAATCGCGTTTTCTGCGCACTTGAAAAGGACGGAGGCCCATATAATCCCGAGGATGGTAACACATGCTCTTGGCACACGGGAGGTCGCCGACATTTGTCTTCTTTTAAAGTCGTTAGGGAAGAGTTATGGATCGGCGGAAGCTAAAGTGGGCGGTGGAGCGCAGGTAGCGCCACTGCGGCAAAAAATAGAACACGCTCATGTGAAATATTTTCCGAGCAAATTTTCTTTCTCGAGTCATGCTAGAGACAAAAGCGTTTCCAAGAAGTATTTTAGGTTGACTGCGCCATATATTGCTTCCGCCTCTGCATAAGCTAGAGAAATTTCGTTACTATTTTTAGGCTGTATAATTCGTTCCCATGAAGCTGCCTAAAATGGGAAGTTACCAACACCTTCATGTTCAAATCATTACAATACAAATCATCACGTTAAATTCTTTATTAGAATTAAATCCGCTAGCAAAGGTAACTAATTTAATGTCATCAGTAGTTGATTACTAATGGTTACCTATTAAGTATTTGACTCTTTCAATGCAGTAATTTACCCGATATCTATCTGTTCAGTTGTCCATAAAAGTAAAAAAGTGGATATCTGCTTAAACTCAGCTAGAACCCTAGATTAAAAAAAACGATATTTGACGCCATAAAATTCGTAATTTTGGTCTAGAATGATCCAAGCATTTTTATGGAGGCATATATTGTAATAATATGTCTTATTTTAAGTTTTTTTTCATCATTTTCGTCTAAAGGGAATTAATTATCAAGGATGTGGTGATACGGTAGGATTATTTGATCTTTCGTGTATTGTGCGAACTCTAAAGTAAATAATGCATTCATGTGCATACTAGTGTCAAAAATGTTGATGAAGAGTAATATTGAATACCTAGGTAGAATAGGAAGATGAGATGCAGACCAGAATAAAGATATTTTAAATACTCTATGCATTGACCAAAGTTGCTGTGGTAAATCCATCACCCGCCATATTGAGACAGGAAAAATCAAATATTTTAGTAATTAGGCATCAAGTGCAGCTCAAAATTACACAGCATAACTATCATCTCTAACATTTGCGTAAGCTGATTCCGCATCTCCGCACTATAACCTCTATTTTTATTTGCGCATTGGGAGAGCTTATCCAACTGTAAGTCTATCTGCAATATTTCACTGCCTCGCTCTCTTTAATTCAATTGTTCACAACTTAAAAAACCCATCTACTCCAGTGAAAAGACTTCTTTTATATGAAATTGGATTGGTTCTTTTTCATTATTTCAATTCATATAGACATGCTCGGGTAGTAACTGTCGCGCAGCAAGGTAAGAGAGAGGAAATAATATAGATAATCTATGATATTATTTTAAATGATTGCCTTGGCCCAAAAAGACAGGGAATATTTAATGTATGGAAAAGCACTTATTACTAATTTAACTCATGATTAGAGATTTTCAATTGGAATTGGGATCAAATGATGCATATTAATTAGAAAAAATATATTTCAATATCATGAAGTTTAATCCATGGGAGAGGCCCGGATGGCTATTGAGTTGAACTCTAGTATTTGCATGACGGCTAAAAAAATGCACTCTTGTTGATCAGCCGAATCCAAATGATTAAAAAAATCTAGTTGATTAAATTCTGTTCAGCCATGCGATGATAATGACACTCAAACATGTGCTTTGATGCATACACGTTTGGCTTTCGCAGTTATCCAGAGAGTAAATATGTTTTTTGACCTGGGGGGGAGTCATGCATCCGCGTATTGGTTTTCCCAATCCATTTCCCAATTAATATTTGCAGCTCAAATAACCCGTCATTAATTTAAGTGAGGAATTATTTCAAATTGATTACGGTGCGCCGATAACTGGATGAATGGTAATTAATATCTGATTGGGTATATAATCACCTTTCAACCTTTAATCCCGGAATTTTTAAAGATTAAATCTAAAGTCAACTTTTCCCTAACTTAATTAAAACAAAACATTTTTGAATGAATGCACCTGTGAAATTCAATATACTTAGTTAACTGTAATTAATTAATTGCTGAGTTTTATGAGCAGCTGTTACATCTCATAGATAAAAGATAATCTGCAAACACAATTGTAATTGTTTATTTCGCTCTTAAACAGCTATTTGTACATTCATTGGATTTTTTTTAATAACTGACTTTTCATTTTTTATCTTAATGTGATTCATTTAGTTCCGTTTATACAGTGCATCATATCAATAGTTCGTTATTATTTCCTTCATTAATGATTTGCCTTGATCACTCGATATGCAATTGAATGCCTTTCTTGACGCACACTAACAAAAACACTCGTTTATAATTTTTTACCTTTCAATTAAAGCAGATAATAAAATCATATATTTTTTTACAGGAATCAAAAGAGCAACACATAATGTATAAAATTAAATTAATGTTACAATAAAGGGATTAATAAATGCCAAGAAATAGACTTCGCAAATTTAATCAAATCATAGAGAACGTTAATCGTTTTAATTATTTAATTATTTTCTTAAGGAATCACCGTTTACGAAAATGTGAGTATAGGCCGAGGCAAAGTAACCTTAAAACACGCCCAAGAATTTTTTTAATGAGTACGGTGCACTGTATTGGTATAACACACTACCAAGTTAGCAATATGATGACGAGGAATATATTTCTGCATTTAATCTTGACTATAAGTGATTTTTGTCATTATCAAAATGTTCGACAACTCTTTGTTGATGAGTTTTATTTTTCGAATGGACGATGTTATAAAAAATCCAAGGAAATAAAATCAATATTCATGATGTGCTTCGTCGACAGTAATGTAAAACATAAAAATTGACCGGAAACCAAATAATTGTTTGTTTTCTGTGATTTGTTTAAATACCCGGTGGTGACGGGTTAACATAAGCTGGGATTAGCTTCATTTTACTCCAGTTGAAATCTCAATCTATTTGAATGTGTTTGATATTGTAACGAATCTCTGTCATTTAATTGGTAAAAACAAAACTAATCATTTAATTAGTAGTTTAGCCGACTTTAAAGTTGTCACAGTGTTACCAACTCCTAAAAAAACCCCTTAGATCAAGATTAATCATCAAGATCAAGAACTTTCTTCTGATTTTTAATGTTTATTCTGCTCTTCGGGGTTTAGATAAATCCGTAAAAGTAAATGTAATTTAAATCGGTGCAGCCGTTTTCGAGTTATGAATGGTGTAATTAACACGATTTGCAACTTTGTTTTTTATGTAGGTATAGATTTTAACCTCAAAATTCTTGTTATGTTGCTACAGTGAGCAATCATAACACCAATGACTTCGGGAACAATTTCATCTCCGTGTAATAATCTAACAACATCTGACAAAAATCATCAGAAAAAATTGACGGAAATTTTGTATTGATAGATGATGAATTAGTTAATTCCTAAAGGAATTAGGAAGAAGGATATTAATTGCTTTAAATTGCAGTTTCTTTGGTTAAATTGCTTAAAATCAGAGGAATTATTGCCAGTAATAGGAATAATAATTTGACTTGATTGTGTCCAACAAAAAGACATGTTCATTTTCTTCACTAAGCCATTAAAAATTGGAATACTTGGGCTTATAAAATACGGTTGAATTAGATTATAAATTAGTCTGCAGATGCTAATATTTCGTAAAATCGGATAATTTGTCAAAATAAAAGTTTTTAACTTGACCTGATAGAAATTTTAGGAGTAAACGTGTTTTTTATAGTTAATTTTCCCACTAAAACATTAGAAACATTCCACATATTTGATGCATAAATAATGCCTAAAAGTTAATGAGCTGGAATTTCCGCGATACCAGATTAATTTAGGATGTATTAGTATGAGTTATTAATCATTATTTGTTTATGGAATAATTTATTCCTAGTTTTTTGTGTGTTGTTCATTAACGCGAAATCGAATAATGCCCATGATCCAATTAGATTAATTATCACTAAAGCAAATAATGGACCGCAACCTCATTCTCTAATCACCCATGTGAATAAAAGAAATCTATATTGATATGGCTGTGCACTGCACGAATGCACTTAAGCTACGCGCAAATGGAATCAATTGAAAAGAGGAATAAGTCGACCGGAGTCATCACGGCCAATTATTATCTGATAATAGCTTCAATACACAGGGAGCGATATAGAACGGCAAAAACATATTTGTCGCGTTATGGAATGGAAGACGGTAAAGTGTTTCGTAAATAAGAAAAAGATGACAGATGCCTAAAATTATAGAGGATAAAATATTGAATAATAAATTGTATTCCTCATTTCCTAAAAAAATATATCCTATTATTTTTTGATCTCTTTATAAACGCAAAAATAATACTTTCCTTATGATTTCCATATCTAAAAGTAACTAGAATGAAATGGGTCAGTGCTTTGCGTATAAATGTAAGCGATAAACAATTTTAATGTTTGGGATATCTTTTCCTGTCTCTGCTTGGTTGTCGCCTGTCCTCCGGCTCATCTGCCGTATCCTTTCCTCACCCAGCCAACGCGCTCCAAGGGGGTGCGGTTGGAGGAGAAGGGTTGAATGTGAAGGAAAATGAATGTTCGTGGGAAAATGGGGAGAAGGCAATTGCCAAGTTTATCGAGAGGCCGCCGCAAAAGAGTCATGTGAGACTAACAGACGCCTATGGGGGAGGAAAGGGAACACGGTGAAGTAGCCGAGCAAGAGAACCAGGGGCCCATTGGAGGCAGCGGCAGCATAAAGTAAGGAGTGTTTCTATCAATTTAATTTTTTCTCTCGAGGTAAACCGTAGGACTAGATAGTGTTTAAACATTTTCGTTATTTTACAGCAAAAAATGCATTCTAATAATACGAAAAAGCCATTTCATTAATCTACATTAATGTTTGCAATTTATTGTGGAAGATGAATGTTGTAGACGCAGTAGTTTTCTTTAGGTTGAGTTACAAACTTCATGAAGTTGACAACATTTTATGGAACGCGGAGTCATTTATTGCACTCGCGTGTCTAAATTTTCGAATTTTTCGTAAAACAAAAGATAAGCCAGAATTAAGAATAAAACTTCATTTAAAATGACGTATCATTCATTACTAAGGCATGCACTGAAGTCCAGATGTGCATTTGCAAAAAACAGCGGCACATCATTTTGACGCCGACAATAGTTCATTGTTACGCTAAAGTGTTTAATGTCCATGCGATTGGCACCTCCTCAAGAATTTTGCTCAAATTTCATTGTTTTTGCTTTGATCACGGTAAGAAACGGATTTTCTATTCATGGCCATGCCAAATTCTTCTTCTGAATAACGATTTCAGTTATGTATACTTATATGTTTTTATTCTAGTTCTTTGGGAGTAGAGAAGAAAATACTTTGTTATTGCAACTCATCGAGTCTGGATACACCTCTCGTATAAGTTAATCTGTCAATTATGGTAGATTTCGGTGTAGCCATGAGCATCAGCATGACACTGAGTAGGGTGGAATTTAACAGATTTATTTTTTCTTGATGCTTTTTTTACAAATAGACTTTTTATGCAAAAGATAGGCATTTTCTTATTTTTCCCATGAAGTACTTGTAAGTCTCATAATCCTTATCAACAAAACTATGGTTTCCGTAAGACGTTTAACAGAGTAACGATTGGTCAAAAGAGGCGTCATAAAAATGTTTTTTACTAATCCATTAATTAAATCACTGAATCAAACAAGTAGGTACGTATTCACGCAAACGGGTGCAAAGTTAAATTTTCCAAAGGATGAAGTTCGCCATTGAAAAATATTTGAATTAGCCGGGATTCGGACCCAATTACCGATCGGGCGTGTTAACTAGTTTCACCACCAAGACATTTTCGGGATGAGTTTTACCGAACAATGTGTTGACGTCACAAGTCCACACTGTAGCATATGTGGTAGAGGTCGTGCTTACAAAAAAAGAAGGTTCTATTCCATAAAAATTTGAATTTGTAGTAAACTAAACAGTTTCTTTTACTGTTATAAAATAAACACAAAAATTTGATTTTCTTGAATATCATTAAAATAAGACATTTTATGCTTTTACATTTTCCTTATTTATGATGATATAGCGTTTTATACGAAGAGCTGGACGCCGCTCCTGTAGGAGGCCTTCAGTTAAAAATATTTTTCTTTCAAGATTTTCTCTTACCTGGAACATTACGCCTACAATTTTTTTTAACTTGCAGAGAAGGGTATAATGAAACATAAAAAATATCAAAGGGGTATCTATATCGTCAAGGCGATATGCCAAGTACGGTCAAAATTGGTGACCCATGTGGCATAAACCTCGACGTGTTTGGTAGGGCGGATCGCAAAAATCGACTTTTTTCAAATCCATCTGGCCCAATGAAAAAAAGTTGTGGGACCGATCAAAAATAAGGCCTGAAAAATTTGAGACCTCTTCGTGAACCCCTGACCCTCCCAAAAAGCTCAGAGAATCTTTTGATAAAACATTTGGTTATTAATATTAGGGGGACGGATGAGTCACAAAATATTTAACTGTTCACTTAGCCGCAAAACCTACCATTTTGAACCTTTTATCCTAAAAAATGTCTGGGGAGGGCCCCCACACCTCTCGCTTACCTTGGCGAGTTTTCTATACCCTACAGAACCGCCAGTATTAGCTGCGCCTATCCTTAATTCCTAGCTGCGCCCTTGAAGCGAAGGAAGAAATACAGCGGATGGTTTACCGACTCGTAAACATACCATATCTTATTTACCATGAGAAAATCGTGGGTTCTCACTGACACATGAGAACAAACATCACAAAAACTGAAAGACTGACCATGCGATTTGTTAATCGTTATCACGAATGCAACACGAATTGGAAATTGAATACGTTTATCCTGAAAAGGGCATATAAATTGGGATCATGGAATCTTCGGATTGAGAACTTTCTCATCTTTTTATTTTCCTTTGTGTATAGTGGCGTGAATCACTTTCATTATAATTTTTTTTAATGAGCAAACACGTTCCGTTGGATAGTTTTGGTTGGTTTAGGTTTCGATAGATCATGAACACAGAGCCTACCTTTAGCTGTAAATCGTGCCGTGGTAAGCCAGGTGCGTCCAAGGACTTTAAATATTCAGATAGATAGTTGGTGACTTCGTCTTCGTTTATTACAAAGTTAAAAGATTTGAATTCATGCAGAGTACACGGACATTACTGATAATCAACAATTGCTTGGAGATTTGTTTACACACACGGTAGTTATGTGTTTGTTGACAACTCAATTCGAGTCCAAGTCCAAGTATATTTCTCGTTGTTGTTTTCCGCAGTTCCCAGCTTTGCAGCTGTCTCCTGGGCGTTTCGTTTAGTAATGTTGCAGGCAGATTTGTTGATTACGTTTTACAGATTAAAAGAGTCATGGCATAATAATACTGGACAGGGAATTAGGGGATAGGGATATGGGAAGGGTTGAGGGCACATTTGGGGAGGCGGTGTTTTGGTTTCAGCGGAGGTTCGTAGTCCCAAAGATTTTTTAACAGTGCATTATTTGTTTTATCAAATGTAAGGGCAAATTTTTCTAGAGCAGACTTTAGTTTCGCTAGAATAGGAGTAATTTTGAGATCCTTTCTGATGTTTTGGTTCCGGATAAACCAAGGCGCGCCAATGATTTTTCTGATGATTTTATTTTCTGTGGTTTGTATTTTCTTCAAGTGAGTTGCCGCTGCATGCAGCCAAACCAGTGATGCGTAGCTTAATAATGGTTTTATCGAAGCATTATACAGGAGTAATTTTGTCTTCGTGGGCAGCGGCGATTTGGAGCGCATTAGCGGAAACAGGGATGCATTTGCTCCGATGGCTTTCTTGATACTATTTTGGATGTGGATCGCCCAAGTTAGTCGTTTGTCCATTTCAACTCCCAAGTATCGGGCAGACAGGCGTTTTGGGATTCTTTTATTTCCGTAGAAGAGTTGCGGGCCATCGCCGGCTTTTGGGCGTCTGGAAAAACACACATGTTCGCACTTGGTGGCATTGACGGAAAGTTTCCAATCGGTGGCCCAGTTTTCGTACTCGTCCAGGTGGTCTTGGATTAAATCTGCAGTCTTCTCCGGGTCTGAACCCTGGGCAAGGATTGTGGTATCGTCTGCATACAAAAATAGGCTGGTATAGGGGGAGGTAGGGGTATCGTTTACGTAAAGGTTAAATAAGGTCGGAGAAAGGATTGCGCCTTGTGGGACGCCGGAACAACTCAATTCGAGCTAAGCTTACCTCTAATTCAATTATTTTAATACTATTTTAATATTACTTTAATATTTTTAACATGTTAGAAAATTTAATTTTTTTTATATTGTTAAAAAGATCAGTCAATACATTAGTAAAAACGAAAAAAAATCTTAATTTTTTGACCATCTTAACAATTAACTCCTAGAAACATATCACCAAGAAAGACCCAGGAGACAGCTGCAAAGCTGGGAACTGCGGAAAACCACAACGAGAAATATACTTGGACTTGAACCAAGAAAGAGATGATTTTTTTGTGAAATTATGCTTTTTTTAATGTCCTATATGTTATCCGGGGCTGAGACGAATCCAAAGAACCTAATATCATTAAAATCGGTGTAGCCGTTCTCGAGTTATAAGTGTTCTAACTAACACGATTTTCGACTTTCTTTTATATATATAAGAAGATAAGGAATTTCATATTTGTAAGAAATTATTGACTGATGTTTTACCACTAACTTTTTGGATTCATTCAGTTTTTAAGATTTGTCCATGTGGTAGAATGTTTACAGTTAAGCATAAAATAAAATTTCAGCGGTATGGATAAACCTTTGTATTAAATTGTAGCTTAAGGCCTGGTTACACGGTACATTAGAATGTACAAGAATCTGTACATTTTTCTGAATGGTTTTCTGAACATATTCTTGTACATTCTCATGGACAAGATCCACGAGTAGGTGGTTACACGGTACATTTTTTCGGACATTTTTTCGTACATTTTTTAATGCGCAACAAATTATTTCAACTTCAAATATAAACCAATGGGGAACATGCAAACTTTTTTAAAAGTACTAGAATAATAAGATCCTTACCTCAAATGTACTTGCCGAAATTTTCGCGGATGAATAATGTTTTATAGCTGAGATATGAGTCTTTAAAAATAATCTTCATCGACTGTTTGAAAACACGTGACGGAGCGTGCGCGCGTTACATCACGGCCTGGAATCCACTGATGACAGACTGAGGAAGTGGATAGAAAAACTGTCTATTTAGGGACTCAAACGCAAATTTGGCGAATATAATTGCTGCTTTAACGTCAAACTTCGGATTGTGAATAAATTGGGTTGCCAAGGCGTTGTTGAAATAAATAAAGGCGATTGTTTGGGGGGCTTTAGAAAGATTAAATTAAAATAAGTTGATTGCAGATTGTGATCTACGTTACACACCTACATCATTTGCTTAATGCAGTAAGTATATTGTAGCATGGACCTTCAAAAGAAAAACGTGTGAAAACCATATAAATAGTGTATCCCATAAAACCATATAAAGTGCCCCGGCGTCTAGTACCTCTATTTACTCGCCGGAGAAGTTTTTTACTTATGTTCGAAGGGACAAAAATAAGAGTAATGAGTGGTTGATGATCCACAGAATGGAGTCAAATACATTATCTATATTGTCAACGGGATATCCTCAACGTAAGTACACTATTAAATCAGGGTTACCGCAGGATTTTATCAAGTTACTTATTTCACTATGTAAACAACTCTATAAATGTACCTATCATTCTACCCATTGTAGGATCAAATTATAAGGAAAGTGGCTGTTTACGAGAATAAATACTGATTACGATTAAACCACGGTGAAAAATAAGGAATGGAATGGGCGGCCGGCCTCTCGTCACAAGGAGCCCCTAACAAGGAATATTCTCAAAGTGTCTTTCGCCGATATCGTTAAAATTTTGTTGGATAGTAGTGTTCCATAATAAAAGCACATTTTCAAAATTTCTCGTTCCCTTAAGCCTTGTGATATAATAAACAGGACATAATAAAGGCAGTTGAATTTTAGATTTGAAAGCGAGTGTGTCGTGATTTCTCTCCATCCTTCTCCTGTGAATCGGCGCACGCTACAGGAATATACGAGAAATATGAGGCTTTTGGCAAGGTAAATTCAATATTTATTACTGCGATGCCCATAACGTTCGCTGCATGTCAACGCAACGCCTAAAATTTCGACTCGCTTTGCAGTCGGTCTCGATTCAAAAACAGGAGCTTGAGTAAATACAGCGTAAATAGTACTTGAATCTTATTTCTTTGCCTATCACATGCTTTTTATGACCTTTTAACGATCATTTGGATCTCAATCTTGGACAATTCTCGCGGTTCATACATTCAGCGCCTTTCCATCTGATCCTTCATTTTATCCATCCCCTTTTCTTGTGTTCCATTCTTTCGCTACCTATATCCAATCAGTGAGATATCCAAGTCAAGCAAGATCATATCAAATCGAAATAACTGTCGGGGCCGTATGTAAACAAAGAAGTCGCCTATACAAGCCAGATCTAATGAATGTGTCGTTTTCGTATTCTGCCACCAGGTGACTCTGAGTTCAAATTGTATGAATGTCTGAATGAAATTAGAGCAGGCGTTCAGAAATTCATACATTCTTACATTTTGCGTGGTTACACGGTGCATTTTCGCGTTCATTCTGAGATTCAGACATTCTCACATTTTCTTGTACATTCTCATGTACCTTGTAACCAGGCCTTAAGAGAATTTTTGAGACGACCAATGACTTCCTACTTCTAGACGGCCAAGAGGCCAAAAGAGGCCTCTGTAAAGCAACTATGGTTTGCGATTGAAATGAATAAAATATTCATTAAACACACCAAAAAGAGAAGAGTTCATCTAAAATTCCTAATTCTCTTTTATGTTCCACTTTGGAGTGTTCTTTGCCGAGCTCCAAATTTAGAGATGCAATATTTGGATTATCCGAGATCATAGAATACAATGGAATGGAAGGCGGCAAAGAGTTTCGTAAATAGGAAAATAATGATAGGAGCATGTGCTAAGGTGGAGAAAATATTGAGCAATAAATTGCTTTCCTCATTTTTCATCAAATAGCTCCTTTTATTGTTTGATGAAACAAAACCTTTCCAGACAATAAGAACTTGCCTTGTGATTTCCATGCTCATAACTAAATAGATTGAATAGAACCAAGAATTTGCGTTTGAATCTAACTGTTAAAGAAGCTAATTTTTGGAATAACTTTTCCCGTCACCTTTCGGGTGCCGCATTTCCTCGGGGTCATTTCCCGCACCCTCTCCGCACCCAACCACACGCGAGGGTGCGTTTGGAGGGGTGGAAGAGGGGGGTTAAAGTGTATTCACATTTATGTTATCCAATATCTGAAAGAGAGGAACTCGGTATCCCTGGCGCATCTAATGCGGTCTTCGACTCGAGGAGTAGTTTTTATTTCCTATCGGGTGCCCTGGAATTTATTACTAGGATCATTAAAACTCCACTTGAATAACCTTCCACTGTTTTCACTACTGTTACTAGATTATCCTAGATTATCCGCGAATATAAAAAACAATCATTGGAGGTCGCTCTGAAATTTATTATAGTGATTATAAAAGCTCTTCTTGAATACCATTCCATTGTTTTTTACAACTATTAAAAAATATCCTGACGAATGAGATAAAGTTTATTTATACTGAAGAAATTTTCGTTCGATATAAAGGTCATGGAAGTTAAAAAAAATCGTAGGACTTTCTTCAATATTACCATATGAAGAACAGGGTAGATTTGAAAAAATATGCATTCGAAGCACCATCTTAAAGAAAATTATAATTTTTGATCAGGTAACAAGTAGGGTACTTCTTGGAGACAATTGTATCTATGCGCAGCAAATATTCTTTATATTAGAACCAAATTTAGGAATATCATCTGTACCTATGAGTGGTACTAACAGCTTTTTATGGGTGAGGCAAATTCAATGGTAGATGAATGCCAAACAGCAGATGTGTCAATCTGTGCAGGAGGAAGTCCAATTGAATCCACTTTTGGAGGAAGTCCTCAGTCTTCAACTGTGCGGCAGTGATTTTTCAAACCCTCACATCATTGTTATGCTTGCATGAAATAACTTATTTACGCATAACTTTGTACAACCAAGTAAATGGCAAGGCGGATTAGTAGCGATAAGTACTGGTGAATAAGTTTTCGCGCAAAAATTTTCCCCTATTAGTATTAACATTGCTTTCTTGAATAACGACAACTTTAATCTAAACAGATATATAATGTTATTGCTCGTGTCTCTTTATGAGGTTAAAGAAACATATCCAAGAGCTGTGTTTCAATTGATAGTCAGGGTAAAAGCAGCTTCACTACGATATTTACACACACAAAAAAACCATCAATTTTCTTCCCGTTTTCCACGAATCAGATTCAAGTATTATATTGCTAAATTGACATAACTCTTTCGTAAATGTTTTTCTCTAATTTTATGACTCAATAAATACCTGAATCAATTTCGTTGTAATAACATTAAATATTTTTAAGCGCAGGAATTGGTTTCAACGATTCATTAATTTCCCACTCAAAAATACGTCCGTGGCGATGAGTTGTTCTTTATTCAAAAAAGACATGAAACAAAGTGTCATCGGTATTATATTTATCATTATTACAAATGTCACGCAAGTATTTTCTTGTACAAGTAAGGAGCAGATATCACATAAAATAATATCTCCCATCACAATTGAAACACCACACATTTTTCATATCACTAACGTGGGTGAGCGATTCACATATGTTCTCCATACTTCCAGTAAAAAGTCCACACACATTTCAGTCCACTCACTGAATTCGAATATTTTGAGGCACACTTCACTTATTTGGCACATAGAAATATACTTCATTTAAACTCTTACGCCCTCTTTTCACAACAATTAATTGTCGAATGTCAACCCTTGAAATCAAGATGTGCAATATGAGATGAACATTATTTTCGTCGTGTTACCGCGTGATTAGTTCCATGATAGTAGATTTGACTAGCTCAGACGTTTTCTGCTGTATTTTACACCTCAAAATTAGGTTTTTTTTTTTACGATTTTTCATTCCAGTTCAACTTTACCTCATCACCTAGTCCTCAGCTCGCTTGAATAGTGTATTGCTTCCTTTTTTTATAACTCTATCGCGTAGAGTATCATTTCACGTCTAAGCGTTATTATCGGGCTTGTGCGCTCAATTTTGACCATTTAAATGAGGTTATTTACGTTCATTCTAATAGAAATTCTTTTTTGTTCATTAATATGAGAAAACGCGTTAAATTGATACTTTCATTGACGATTGTAATGTTATGAGAATTCAATTTTCTCTGACGCAATGACTTTGCGTTATGTATGCCTTGGCCAGATTGAATCTCTTTATTGCAATTGGGCTCTGTTAACCAATTCTTTCACAGCAATTTTTAATTCTTATCGCTCACCTTTCAAATGGCTTAAAAAATATTATTAGGTTTCACAAATCATAAATAAGAATAGCTTCCCGTGGAAACAATCAGAGTGATTCAATCAGGCCAAGGGATACATGACGAAAAGTCATCCAGAGAAAATGAATTTTCTCATAACATTACAACTGATGCTTTGTTTGTTTCTTGAATGTATAACAAGTTTCAATGAAATGACAGTCTTGCAGCGGGAAATTCCTGCATGTACTTCCAACGGAGCAGGCGTCTCATGAATACTTGAAGCTGCTTGAAAATCCGAAAATATTGGGATCGGTGAAATATGGATTACCACTGCTTAAAAAATTCTGCAGGATAGTGAACTGGAAATGATGCGAGATGAAATGATGTTTATCTGGAGACTTATTGTGGTTTTACAGGCAATTTATCCTGAATACTTTTACTGCCTAGTAATACTATTCGTACTAAAAATACAACGTTTTGTTTAAAAATTCAGTGCCGAAAAGTAAAAATTCTAAAATTAGACTCCCAAAAGTTTCTCTGTGGCTTTCTGGAGGGTATATTCATGATGGATGCACATTTTGCTAATAATACTGCTTTGCATTACCAATTACATCCAATTCAAATATTTTTTATACAAAGAAGTAATTTAAATATTAAAAAACCTTATCTTCCGCTTGCAATTTCATTGAATTTTCAGCTCTATCATGTTGTCAGCATTCTGCTTCAAGTATTCAGCTCTATCATATTATCAGCATCGAGCATAATGGATATCCGCATCACCATTTTCCATTCCATTTCATGAGACGCAATGCTACTTTAAAAAACAAAATCGAAGATGAGGGCCAGAGCTATATTTTAGAAGTTACGGGTATTGATATTTCGAGGATTTAATACTTTAACCTATGGCTGGGAAACCATTCGAGAAATAAACTACTTTCCTGGACGTATGACATATTTTTTCTCTTACGAGCATTGGCAGTCACTTCGGAAGAGTACGTCGCTGGCATTTTTCAGACATACGAACCAGAAGATAATATTATAAGCGCCAGACGTTGAGTTTCGGCCGGCATTGCCATTGCCACCCGTATAGACCAATGTATCGTTATACTCAGAAATGAAGTAATGCGTAATATGTGAAAAAAAACGTAAAAAAAAAGTCCTGCGTAAATTTCAACAGCACCAATATCGGCAGGTCGAACTTTATTAGCCATCGTCACTTCAATGGACCTTTGAGAGAGGACCTCAGAAGCGAACTTTGTGATCCTTGTTTTTTAGGTATCACCATGACAACAGAGAGCGCAAGCAAGAGGACCACAAACGACACTCCGACAGCAGGGGCGACGAAGAGAACCCACTGGGTGGCTCCAACATCCACCTCTCCGTTGGTGGGGTTCGACCTTCCTTCGCAACGCTCGTCCAGCGGGAGTCCAGTGAAGTTCGTCTGGGGGCAGTCGATAGACCCATCACATATCGCCGTCGAGGAGAGGCAAGAGATGCCGTCTGGGCACTCGAAATCACAGTCAGGGTTGTCACGCATCTCCTCTTTCTCCCGGACCACGCCCCCTTTCTTCATCCGCCTCACCACGATCAGCTTCTTAGGAAAGATCTCGCCCCATCTCAAAGCGAAACGGATTCCGGCCTTTGAATACTGCGACCAGAGCTCAATCGAGGCATAGCGCCTTTGCACACCCGCCGGCCAGGGCCGACCCCAGTCCGGCGGCAGTATCTCCATCAGCGAAGTGGCGTTCTCCCTGCAGAGTACGACTTCGCCCTCGGCCACCGAGTTGTCGCCGAAGAACCTGATCGTTACTCTGTTCAGATGGCAGTCCGATGGGAGGAACAAGTACTGGAGCTTCAGTATCGCTTGCCTTCCCGGAGTGACCTGTATCGACCAGGAACAGTGCAAGGGTCCGTCCGCTTCGGCGTCGTCGGAATCGGTAGCATCCAAAAACGGAGGGAATCTGATCACTCCGTGATGTCCAGATTGAGACAACTCGGAGGAGTCTCCACAGCCGGAATCGGCCCTTTGGAAGTGATAAAGACCCTCGAATCTGTAGATGGAAAGATCTGCGTGTGCGGAAGACGAGATCCGGTGAAGCTGCAGTCGGAGTCGCATCTCGTTCACACTGGAGTAGAACACGAACGGGTGGTCGTGCTTGTCGAAGAACTTTGATGCCCTTATGCATCCCAGTGGCCTCGATGAATGGTGATGACCACCGTCCATTATATATATCACGTCATCCGTGATAGGAAAGTCCTCGCTATCGCAGGAAGTGATGGTGGTGGATCTGTTGCTGCCAAATGTCACTTTGTGAAATTCAAGCTTAACCCTCTCACCCGCTCTACCGATAAAACGGGCGTAGCAGTCAACAGAGCCACGCGTATCTGCCATCATCGAGCCGCTTTCATCTCTATTGCTTTCATTTTTATCAAAGTTAAAATAGCTATCTGTGGTCGCTAGGAGCAGCGGAATCCTATCTGCTAACAGTGAGAATGGACCCGAACTACTATCCTCGCTTCGCACCAACATCTGGCAACCACCAGAACCGACGAGCATTTGGTTTCCCATGCTCTTCTCCTCCAAGAACGCGTAAGACACGGTGAAAACGAACTGACGCCCGTCGAAAGACCCACCCTCACTATGGAACACTAATCGCACTACATCACTTTGGGACACGTAAGGTTCTGACGGTGAGAGGGAATTTCCATACGAGGGAAGATGTTTCGCTTTCTTTCCCATGGAATTGTTCGAAGAATCCCTCACCATCCCCTTCAGTCTCTTCTTAGTTGTCCGTTCACCAGTACAATACGAACCCACGAGATCGCCGCTATCGTAAAGCGTGAGGCGATCAAAATCACAAGTGTTTCCTTTCGCTTGGAAGAAAGACAAGTATATGCGCACTTTCTGCCCCACCTTGCCCTCAATGAGATAAGTGCACTCGGTACCCGGAGGATACCAGTGGCCGGGAGAGTGAAATTCACCTTGGAAACCTTCCTTCATCGCCGTAAACTTCCAGAAACACCCAGATAACGGCATTACCTCGCCGACACGTGGTCGTGGGCTCGGCCTGACTATTCCCACTGTCAAATAAAAACCGTCATGGTCCATCGACCCGTGTGGTGATGAATGGAACTCGACAATGACGGATCGGCCCCTAGCGACTACGGACGGGAAGAGGCCCTTCCCACAGAACCTAGCGATCTCCTCCGATTCCGATGAGGAAGTGCCCTCCAGCCAATCCCTGACTGCCACGTAATCACCGGGGCACGCATCCACCGCGACTTCTTCGGATTGTTCCCCGCTCCGCCTACGCCGCCAACCCCTGGGCCTCTGCAGGTGACGCACTTCCGGTGTCCCGACGTCGAACACGTCGAAATACTGCCCACCCACCGCTATCCTTCCTCCCATCTCGGACATCTCGTTGTAAATGACCTTGTGGCGACAGGTCACGTTCCTCGGATAGAACCCTGGGTATCCCGGAGATGTTATGTCACAAGGGCCGCGGCAGTTCAGGAAAATCCGGTCGCAGTAGGCTTTTTCATTGGACACCGGTGATCCAGGTTGCAGTAGGGCGAGTTCTTTGTGCCGCTCTATGGCAAGGCTGTGCGGTAACACCGAGATGGCGGCTTCGAAGCGGGTCTCCGGTACGAATTCTTCGGCGTGGAACTCGATGAGTAGCGGGCCGAACCTCGCTGGCGAGAGGAAGAAGCGCCGTGGACTGGGATTGTGCGATGCGCGAGTGGTGAAGGAAGAGAGCAGGTTGCCGCAGTAGGAGCCCACTTGGTCTGGCGGTCGTCCAGCGTCGGCGATGCGCAGATATGCGGCGGATGAGCAGGGGTCGACGGGGGCCTCGGACGAGACGGTGGGAATGTTGAAGTGGCGGAAGGCGATCTCGAAGATGTCTTGTGTGCCGATTGTGGAAGGAGCCAGGCGGTATACGCAGTGGATCAGCTTTCCCCTGTTGCTTAACGTGAGTCGAGGACTGCCGATGGTCTTGGAGGTGCGAATGGTCTTATTACAGCCTGCGAAAGAAAAGAAAATGATATCCATAAATAAACGACAACAATCAATATTTGAACAAGCAAGCAATCAAAACAAGCAATTTTTGAGCGTAAGTTAGAACATAATTGACGTAATGATGATAGTACATTCACGCTTGCTCTATTCCATAAATTCCTTATTATTTACCGTCATTCCTTGGTGCTACCGGTGAACTCATTGGATATGCATTTTGTATTTCACCACAGTATTATCACACTCATTGATACCATGTATGGCTTGTATCTCTATGTTTTTGGAGATGCAAAATATTGGCAAACCTTGCAATGCTTTGAATAGATGACAACTTTTTCAATTATATATTTTTTATAATTTATCGCCTCTTTTAATTTTCAACAAATTAGCGCGTAAGTCGTATTGTTTGATTTACGTAAGCCTCAGTAGGAATACTTTGTATCATTGATGCTACGAGTAAGACGTCAATACGCTATCACTTTAAATGGGTATTTTATTATCAAATCATTTATTTCTTGCCTCATTCCTTCCGCGTTGGTATTTTTGTCTGCTAACGGGCTCTTCATGTACTTGAATGCAGCCCAAATGAATTGTCCCATCTTTTCGTAGTCTGCTTTCGGTACCCAGAAATTCCCACTCCTCGTCTGAGGGGAGACCTTTTTGAGGCGCGATATTCCCATCTTCTGCACTTTCTATTCTCTGTCACACTCAGGGGGACTCCACCCACTCGTATCTTTCCCCTACCCTCCATCTTCGCGACGGAGCCATGGACAAACTTTTGGCCATGGTCCACCTATCGCAATATTATGCACGTAGGCTAGATAAACGGGCGAGCTCAGCATTAAATTCAATAATCAATGAAAAAGTAGCGTGAAAAATGGGAAAACACTGGATTTCTTATGTTGCAGACAAATGGCCTGCGTCGACGACTGCCTTGATGTGAGTGCAATTTTCATTCTCATGATGATAGGATTGCGATTTCCACGATTGTTGTTAATTAAAATCCATATAGCATTATAGGAAGCCATAGCATTCATGAGTAGATTTCACTATCGCATCGCTTCACTCACTAACGCTCTTCAAGCTATAAATTTAGTCTCCATATGGTGAACCCCTCAGGTTGCCTTCTGTGGCTGACGTGCTCAATTCAAAGCGTTGATAAACCCACATTTGCTGGATGATGCTCATTCTATTCGCGGGAGTCGCACTGACAGACACTGAACAGCATCTATCACCCCCCAAGATCTGAAATCACATCGGTAGACTGAAATGTTGTAATACGCATCATATTTTCGAGACTATGCGCGGACGCCATTGTGTTTATTTCGTCCTGACCAGTCAACGTGTGGATGGAGTGGGGAGCAGATTATATCTCCCCGTTATGAGTGGAGAATCGCTCAGGAAGAAGGAATAACGTGATTTCAAGGAGGAAAACTAATGAACATTATGTCACACTCAGCGGCTTTCTGCGAAACATAAGTAGAGGGCGAGATATTTGGATTCACATGAGAGAGAGGGCCTAAAAGATGAGATTCAACGAAGAATTTGCGGAGGATGTACCTCTTTAATATAGGTATAGTGATCAAAGAGAATGGGAATGACTGCGAAAAATGGGAAGCCATACACCAATTATTGAAAGAGGGAACAGAGTCCTCCTCCAAGCCTCCGAAGACGAATGAGGAAAAGGAGAGGAGGATATAATGTATATTTTCCGGCATTGCATGAAATTTTTTAGCACTATTCAGATTGCATATTTTTCAAATATTTTATTAACTACGCAGAACTTATGATCTGGTTGTCATGGTAGTCTATAGAAAATAGACCATCATTCCTCCGAAATTGACATTCGTATTGCTAAAAGAAAAGTTGGGGCTTATCGAGCCCATCGCTTCTTGATTATGTCCTGACCCCATCTCCTCCTAAGCCATACTTTATTCCATGAAAGACGAGGAGCAAATAACGAATTACGAAATTTCTTTCGAAATGCTTTTATGTAGGATAAGTTTCATTTGAAATATCACGGCGTATGACTGCATTTTAATAAGCATTGGATGTAGCGAACTTTTCTTTTGTGTTTTGTTAAGTTTTTCTATTGCTGCAGACGCTCATGTGCCAAAGTCAACTCGTACTTTTAATTTGCATTTACAAGACAGTCCCATAATTTTCCTTATAATTGGTAATGGCCCAAGTTTAGAAATATATCGTTTAACAGCCGTCAGATGTCCTAAATTGAGAAACTCTATCCCGTACATCGTGTCCCTTAAACACTTGAGTTATGATTCCTGAATTCCATCTTAACGGTGGTAGATGGTCAATCTGGACAAGTTCCTTTAAGGAAAATAATTTTTTTAATAAAAAGACGGTATAGTTAAAGAGGTTAGGGGTTAAATTTAGGAGTGGTGAGAAGAATAAATGGGAGAGACCCAGGATTTCCCAGCTGGGGGTGCAGAGGATTAGGGACTAAAGGTTGGGACTAGAGAAAGGGTGGTGGGGGCTTGGGAAGGCGCTAGTAGTACTGGTGAAGAAGAGGTCAGGGCTTAAGAGGGATTGAGTTTGGCGGGGGAGTGTGAAGGGCACCCCAGTCCGGGGATAAGTAGTGGAGGGTATGGAGGGTCGCAAGAGAAGGTCGAAGATAAAGGGATGAAATACGGCCGAAGGAAGAAGGGCAGGGATGATTACTATCTGTGGAAACTTGTGGGGGGGTGCTATATGGCGGTAGGCAAAGAGGGACAGTGTACGTAGGGGCATTGTTGATGGGGGAAGTGAGAATTTAGTGGAGTGGGTTGTGCTTTGGAATAGTTTATTTGGGGTTTCATGTATGTCGGAGGGGAGTGCAAGAGAGGGGGGTGTAAGGGGAAGAGATGATGAGTACGCAGGAGTGAGACAAGGGCTTATGTTAGGCGCCCACAGGGAAGTTGACCCGCCACCTCGTAGGTGGTGTATGGCAGTTGGACCGAGGGGAGGCATCCAGACAAAGGGGAGATAGATCTACGTCGATGCGTATACGAAATGGGTGGAAATGTAGAGATATCGGAACGAAAGACTCGGAGAGGGGAAAATCGCAGTTTCAAAAATCTAAATCTTAGCTTCAAGAAACAGTATTATTAAAATAAGACATTGCAATATTTCCACTGAGTTTTATTATTACACAACGCGTTTCGTCGTTACAAACAACATTATCAAGTGTTTGTAACGACGAAACGCGTTGTGTAATAATAAAATTCAGTGGAAATATTGCAATGTCTTATTTTAATAATATTTTAAGAACTTCCACTATATCGTGCCCAACATCATACAAGATATTCAAGAAACAGGTTGAAAAAATAGAAAATGATAGCGAGATTTTGGTGGATTCTGTACAAACAGGTAGGTACTTTTTACAAGGATTTGATTGGAATCTCATCCATATAAATAGGAAGAGCGCTGCGAGACGGGAATGAATACATAGGAATGAAAATGGTTAGGATGAGGAAATGGGGGAGGATGAGAAAGTGAGAAAGAATATGGGGAGTGGGAGAGAGGTTTAAGAATTGAGGAAAGGTAAAGATGAGGAGATATACAACGCTGCAGCTTCGCATATCTTTCTCAACCTCATGAGGCGGAAGAAATCGTGGATCAGAGACACCCTCGGGATCGCTTATTCGGAATGGAAAGAACTCAAGGAATGGAAGAGGTGGGGAAGTGGAGGCGTAAAGGAGGAGGAAAGAGAAGAGGTGGGGTTTAAAGTGGTTGGTTTAATAGAAGATGCTCTTCCTCGCACACCCATCTCCTTTCTTTATCGCAATTTCATTTCACTGATTTGACTCTCCCCTCATTTATTAAGATTAACCCCTTGCACGAAAGTTCGTGACGAGTCTAGCTCGTCATGAACTTTCGACGCCAAACCGAGCGATGACGAGTGTATCTCGTCATCGGATGTACATAATTTTATCACTATTTAGAGGAATAATATAATTATTTTGAAAGCTTAGCAATGTTAAAACATTCATAGCATATGTGAATAATTAATATTTCATGAAACGTGATGAATTGGAAGTATTATAATGATTTTATTCGAGAAGCGTTAGCCGTGTTCTCCATGTTTAATAATCACATTTTATTTCACGGTTCTACGTTGATTACAAATTACAAAATTATCATTGCATTACCTACCGTTTGAAAAAGAACCACAAAAAAAATAAATAGAGAATAGGAGTACGATATTCGGAAAATAAATCGAAGTGGAAGTGGTTGATAATCGTCGTCTGGCATTCCAGCCTCTTTCCCTTTTCTTTGCGTTTAAATCAATCCATTTCAACTCACCCAGGCCATGTTGCTCTTAACATTTTTAACTGTCCTCATTATTTTATCAAGGGTTCAAGTAGACAATCAAAAAACATAATTTGAAATAATTTACAAGCCATACATTTTTTGGCAGCCATTTTAAAAGGGCGGATGGGCAAATTATGATGAAAAACGTGGTTGGTTTAATTTCGAAGCTATTTTAAAATATATCAGAAAAATTTATAAACCGGTGTGTCCATCGTGAAAAGAACTTTTGAAAAACATTTCTTAAATTTTTTTATCATAAAAGACAGATAGTCAAAATCTTTCCGTAAAAACTCGGAAAAAATTTGTCAATACTAACTTTTTACCCCATAAATTTTTATGAAGGAAATGAGACTCACTGATAAAATGCTATTTCTGAGTTGAATACTTAAAAAACTACTTGTAGTGTAAGTGTAAGTACTGATAATGCACTCCTTTTTTTTCTAGAGCTTGTAAAACAATGCCAATAGCCTTTTTTGGTCGATTTTCGCATCTCAATAACTAAAAAGGGACTGAATGAAAACAAGTGAAAATTTTACAGAATGTTTTCATAATAAATATCTCACAAAAAAATTATGACTGAGACGCCACTACATTTAAAGTAGTGGAGCAGTGAATTTCAATAAAAATGCAACCACTTTACATGCTCCTGCAGGGCAAACAAGGGCTCATTCAGTGCAAGTTAGCACACAGGGTCTTGATTAAATAATTACTATAACAATTAGTTCTGCTCAAACTCATAAAATTACATTTTAAATAACATTTATAATGAAAATATATTTAAAAATAGAAATAATTTGTATGGTCTGCATCGTGACTGCCATCTGCAGTAACCACAACGCACTTGCTGGAGTAAGCTGCAGTACAAAATGTTTACAAGAGATGGCGGTCACGATACCGACCATGCAAGAGACGTTTAAAAGGTATAACGCGTACTTGAAGTGTGCTTGCGTGTTGCAATGTACCAGAGAACCCGCATGCTTTTGGTGATGCTTCTCCGAAACGCAAGCGCAGGGAACAGAAGTGGGGACTCCAAGGAAGAGAGACGGGTTTAAGGAGGAAAAGGATGGGAAAGAGAAAAAGAAGAAGACGTCGCGATGCAGGGAATCAAGAAATGGCTCACCTGCCCACTTGGCGATCGTGTCTCGCTGAGGGATTACAGCGATCGCCGTGGGCAACGAGAATAATGAAAGTAAACACGAAGAAACCAAATAAATCATTCGTGCCGCTATATAGGAGAAGAATGCAATCAGACGAACGAGGCTTTGCTGAACATTTTCGCCGAAAGAGTACATGCGGTGCTGCTTCATACATTCGTGGATCCTAAATTTGCATGTGGAAACCTGTAAGTCTGAGCGTTGGGACAGAAATACTGACGGGAGATCGATGGAACGAGTTAAAGCAGTCACGCGTAAGAACATCTGTGCCAGTACAGCGGTATTTTCAACTCTCGCAGAAGTTTAGTTAGTTCCAAAGATCATATTTTCCTAATATTATGCTTTAATTTAATAACTAAGAAAGTTTTATGGGCCCACTGTTGACCAGTAGAAAAAAGCAGCATTCATGATAGTTAAAAGTTTTCAAAAAAGCACAGAGAGCTATCTAATGACACGATGTTTCCGATTGATCAAATCATTAGACCCTTTTAAATATCTAGGCTGCATGCCCGAGTATCGCATTAGCTCTTCTGCCTTCTCACAAATCATCACTCCATCTCCATGATGACTCCCTCATCTTCTTCCTCCACCCACCCCTTCGCCACTACGTCATGGTCATATACGACGCCCTGTGTTTCGTCGGGAAAAAGCGATCGTTCCGCCCCTTCGACGGGAGAGCAATTTATGAATTATTTCGGCAACCACCATAGCATGAAGACGTGCGGATAGTCTCAACCCAGCAATGATAGAATAAGTAATAAGCAACGGAGTAAGAAGAGAGTGGTATCAATCCACCCTCTATGCCGAAGGGAGTGGAATTCGATATATGTAGCCACCGCCATTTCGAGGACATTAAAACGAGAGACGCGACCAACTATACGCCAATTGTATAAAATTCATTGTTCCCTTGCAGCTCCCCTTATTGAGCAATAAACTCGAAAAAATAAAATTAATAAAATGTCACGGCAACCTAGCGTGTCTAAATTGCCCGGTACAACCACGAGCCTTGCAAGAGTCTCGGGGAGGTAACACGTTAAGAGAAGAGAGAGGTTAAAGAATATTTCTATTGCATGATATAATTCTCATATTCTTTTATTTAAAACACCCCTCCATATAAGTTATAATTTTAATTTAGAGGATCATGGCAAACTTAATAAAAATTACAGCATATTTAACATTGGAAAAGTAGGAATGTTTGAGTTTTACGCCACCGTTTTGGCGCATGACGTAATCCAGTCGGTGCGGTAATCAGATTGCGGGATCGTTTTGCTTCGGTAAACATCGTTTCATTCCGTCGTTGAATCGGTAATCGGACGCATCGCGGAGATTTGAGGATTGACGTGCGAATGAATGTTGCTCCGCTTTTCGAACGGTTTCCGGATATTTGCATTCTCTCTTTCTCTATCTTCGTGATTTCCTTGCAGTGAACACCGTAGAAGTTGTTGGGGAGAATGGCAAACACAAAACGGAAAGCAAAAACAGCGCATCAATTTTCTCGTAGAAGCGGAGAACAGCAATACAATTATATTACTCACACGGAGTAGTAAGTAATCGATTCTTTTTAACAATCCGTTTAACGAAAGGGAGACATAGGGATGGAAAGAATGGTGGAAACGTAAACATGAGTTTCTTGTTCAAGTATTCGGTTTGGAGGCACAAAAGGAAGTGAAGGATAGATCTGAAGAAAGAAAGCAGTGGAGAGATGGTGGGAGACGGGAGGATTGGGATTTCTGGAGAGAATAGAAGAATATGAATAATGAATGCTAAACGAGATAAGGGAGCCTATTGGAGGACTCGACACTGGAGAAGTATCGATGAATAAATAGTGAATCTACTTGAAGAAACATATAATTCTTCGTTAAAACTTTCGCGGGAACTCGTCATGTTTAATAAAAGCTCTTGGGCTACGTCGCCGGGTCAATGTTTGGGTAATCCAAACGTTTCCCGACCGATGCGACCGACCCAGCATCCCAGAGAATCCCTTGAGACAGCAACCAGTATCGGTCGGGAACGTTGGAACCACCAAAAAATTGACGCGGCGACATAGCCCAAAAGCTTTTATTCTACTTGAAGAAACATAGTTGGAGGGAAGATAAATCAGGTGGAATCAGATGAAGTCAAGCCGAAAAATTGGAAGGAAAGAGATTTCGCTGAAATAGATGAGTGTTACGATGAGTTAGAAGAGAATGAATTGTAATCTTATAAGAAATCATATTCATCGCTGGAAAATAGCTGCTTGGCTACAACTTGGTGTTAACATGTTACAATAAAATTCAAGAAAATCATATTGACGACTAATCTTCACATGAACGTGATATTAATTGAGTTTTTTATTCTAGAAATTTGTAATATGCGATATTTCTATGCTCACCGTCAGCATTGTACCTCTACCTAAAAATTATAGCCAGTAATCGTTTCAGATTATAAATCATTTGTCACAGTTAGCATTATTCATTATATTTTTTATGCTTTTATTCAAAATTTTAGCTTTGAATGTGGTTCACTTTTTGAGGCTTCAAAGGTTATTTTTCCAAAAATTAGATTTCGATGTTGGAATACTTTCCCAAAAATGCCGTTTGCATTTTTTATTTAAAATCAAAAATCAAATTTGATTAGGATAAAATGTATGTGTGATTTCTCCACTAATGTATCACTAGAATATAATTTTTTGAAATTAATTTCACTGTTTTCTTTACTTCAGTGGAAAAGGGCTTGAGTTAGGGCTATTCCTATCTGAGTAAATGATGAATCGTATATCATTATTTGATGTTTGTATTTTTTTCTCTATTGCCTCCTATTCATGATTTTTCAGACTTTCTTATTGGAATGATGAAGATATTTTCTCATTCACCCGACGCAACGAGAAGGATGGAATATTTCCCCTCTTAAAGTGGCACCATGTCGTAGAAAGATGTTCCCTGTGCTCGTGACGAGCAATGCCCAAGTAAAGGCGGAGTAATTCTGACTGCAATGGAGACGGAAACCAAATAGGTGGTCTAAAAGTTTTACGAGGGGCAGAGGAGAGCCCGACAGATTTTAGAGGAGAAATATAGGAGGGGGCGCGGGAGGAAGAGAAGGAGATGTTAAGCTGTTGACTCGGCGATCTTAGAGCTCGGCGAGAGTAGCGGACGAAGGGTTATTATTGGGAGCGATTGAAGATGATGGGAAAACCAAGGACAGCCGTCGATGGGATAATGTGGTTTGCGAGGGAGATTATGGCGACTGTTCAAGTGAGGAAACGGAGGTTGTTTCGGCGGAGGGGGTTGTTCGTAAGATGGAACGGCCAGACTTTCTGGGAAGGCAGGCGAGACAGCGGAAGGGTGCGAGATAGGGGGTATTCTGGGGTATTCCGTGGAGGCAGGCAGACATCGAAGGGTTTGGCAGTAAGGAAGGGGTAATGCCATCCTTTTATCACCTCGGCCCGGCCCAGAGGCCGCACAAGACCCTTGAGGGCAGAGAGAGGAGACAACTGCAAAGTGGAGCGCTAAGCGATGCAAGTCGATAGGATGTTGTGCTGTTGACTTGGCGGACTTCTGGAGATCTGCTGGAAAAGGTTATTATGTCAAGAGATTGGAGATGGTGGGAAAAGTATGGAGAAAAAAATGCTTTCTCCGGAATCCTTTTATCACGACGACTCCGCTGACGGACGACCCTTTTCTACAACTGCTCTGCCCTCGCTTGCATCTCTCAGTTAAGGGATGAAGGATCTCAGGTAAACACTCCTCCTTCTCGCCTCCTCTTATTTTCCTTCTCAGTCGAGCACTAGCAGTGGTCAGCGGAGGGGGGGGGGGGTTTCGGGGATAAAACCCCTCCAGAGCTCAGAGAAATTTTTTAGTTAAATCCATTTTACTAAATTGCCATAACATTACTTGTAGAATAGTGTAAGGATTTATAAAATATCCCTCTGAAAGCCGTAAAACTCACCATTTTGAACCATATATCTGAAAACTTTTCTGGGGAGGGGCCCACACCTCCTGGTTATCCTGGCGGGTATTCCAAACCCCAGGACACCCCAGTATTAGTTGTGCCTAAAACCCCTCCTAACCTTAATTCCTAGCCGCTACCCTGAGCATTACTACTTTTATTTACGTTTCATGCGAAGATGAACTGAGGGAGTATGCAAGAGAAAGATAAGATTGGTGGGATGGGAATACTGCTGGGCGGGAATGATCTAAAAGGAAAGGGGCAACCAGGTGAACTTAAATAGGCAAGGCAAATAAGAGAATAACGATTGCACATAATACCGCGTTTAAATTACTTTTCTCATTGGCCACTATAATGTCGTTGAATTCGGGGTACGAGACAAGACCCTAGTGTGATTTTCTCTGGTCTCCTCCCTCGTCTCACTCACTGCCTTCCATCCATTCCTCCGAAGGGCCAATTTCTCCCGTTGCGTCGTTTGGGTGGTGGAAGGGGATGAGGGATCCGATTATTTTAAATGGTGAGCTAACGAGGAAACTTCACATCACCCCTGACACGCGTAAGTTCTCTTCTCCAAGCAACGAACTCAGGTTAGGCAAGAGGCTGATAGGGATCGTAAAATTAACATTTTATTCAAATTCATATCGTCATATTGTACCTGTTTTCGAATAAAATTTCGAATAGAAGTATGTAGTGAAATGAAACATGATTTTGCTAGCATATTTTTATTTCACGTATTGAATGGAAGGTGACCATCATAGTATAATCTCTCACTCGCCGGTTACTTCCCATTTCCGAAACAGTAATTGTGTTCAATCGTCCCTGAATTTTTTCCTGCTAATGGGCTAAGATAGGCCTGTTTCATCCCATATCTGTGAATCAACGAATCGGGAGGTAAGCAGCCAAATACAGCTTATAGAGAAACATCCTTTCTCGCTAGTATCAGCAGACGAGGCGAGCTCGCATTCGGCCGACGCTCATCGTCAGCAGTGGAGTCTAAAATTTTTTAGATCGTTCTATAATTTAGGAATTCTAACGATTTAAATGTTTTATTACTATAAAGTAGAGTGAATGATGACTATTTAACTTGTTTAGTTGAAATATTGTGTTAAAATATTTTTTGTCAATTAAAGAAAAACGAATATATGTACTCACAATCCATGTACAGTGGCGGAAAAAAATAACGCAAAGCTCTTTGGCTTGTAAAAGCGGCCAATTTAGGAATTACACGAAGACGTCCGTCTTCCAAAATTTCACTCTCTCGTACAACCGGGAATTTTAAAAGCTATATCGATGGCTAAGTTCTAACAACACGTATCTCAAATTCGGCCGGTTTGAGACAGGTATCTTAAACAAAATGCAATAAAATTTAAAAAAATAAAATACAAGCAAAACAAGTCTTTGAAGTAAAATATGATGCTTTCCCGGCGAAAATATTCGAAAAAGATTCTTCGGGCTTCCAGCCGGGTAGTCTCCCTCCATTTTGCCGACGCGACATTCCGTTTTCGTTTGATGATGGAATCTGACTCGTGTTCCGAAACGTCGGCAGAATGGAGGAAGACCACCCGGCTGGAAGCCCGAATAGCCTTTTTCGAAAAAAAACTCTTTGTTTGCAAATGAATGTTTCTTTTTCAGTTTTATGAACCTTTGGTTTTTAATTTCAGTGTACAAGTAAAAAAAAATAATCGTTTTTTTGCTCTTCTGAAAAGTATCTATTTTTGAGATACGTGTTGTTAGAACTTAGCGATCGATATGCCCCTTACACCCGGGAAATAATCACATATACCTGTATTTTCGCACTGTGGCAACGCGCAAAAGATCCAACTACATATTTTCAAGTATGCTTCGCACACGTCTCATCTAGAATGGACTTCACACTCGTCGGGAAATCTGTGAACACGCCCGACATATTGGGAATTGCATTTTTTCACGCTTATTCATGTGTAGAAATTCGACTCCTATCTAGCATAACCGTTAGGGCAGTTGACCCTGGAGTGAATTTTGATTACCTTTTCTGCGTAGTCCAGCCCCACTTCATAGTATGAAGTTGTTCACTTCATATGTAATGAAGTTCATACCACCTAACATTAGCTGCATGTGCGATGTGTCACGGCCAACGAACGTGGTACCAACGGAGACTGTATGCGGAAAAGTATGGGTAGCTGGCGACAGGGCATGACGGGAATGCTATTGAGAGGAAGATTGCTGCTTAGGGCTGTACAAGGGGAGAAATAGAGGTGGTTTAGGCGAAGGAGGTGGTTTAGGCAAGGGGAGAAATGGAGGTGGTTTAGGAAAGTCTTTAAGGAAGAAAGATCAAGCGGCCAGGCTCATTTCATCAGGAAGGTAGGAGACACAGGGAGGTGGAGCGGGGAATTCCAAGGAGACGGGATGATAGTAGGGATGTTGGGAGAAGGCAGAATGAGATATTCGAGAAAGGGAGGAGAGATGCTTTCCCAGAATCCTTTTATAACAGCAACTTGTTTAATTTACGACTACTTTCAACAGTATCTTTGGTCTCGAATGGGGTTGACGTCGCATCTCTTTGTTTAGGGCTGAATGAAATTCGGTCCTATTTTCTCTCTCTTGCCTCTTAATTTCTTCGACCTTCTTAATTTCTTCCTGAGTTTACCTCTACCACTTTTCCTTACTCTTCTTGCCAATAGAGAGTGGGAGATAGAGAGAGAGAAATATATGAGAGGAATAAGGGAACTGCTGGGCGGGAAGGATTTTTAATGGTAGACGAACTGAAAAGGAAAAGCAGATGGAACTTTAAGCGCAAAGGTCGCCCTTAAATTACTATTTTCGTTGCCCACAAAAGTTCTCGATTTTTCAGAACATGGAAAATCGAACCCCGGCTTTCCTTGATCCCTGCTACTTACAAAAATTCCAAAAACGTGCGTTAATTATCGATAGTTAAATTTAGTTCATAACATGATTTAGATTATGAAATGTATACCAAGAACTAATCAATTGTGTGATGACTGGGATTGAATGGCAGCAGGTGAGGTACTCTGATGGAATGCCACCTACCGAGTGATTTTTTGCCAATAAATCCTAAAAGTTGTTAATATTTGTGCATTATAAACGCTCAGAGAATTATGAAGTTGGAGGGAAGGGATAGAGGGATAGAGGAAGAGGCAGCAATGAGGTCCAGGGGTAGATTCAGATCAATATGATTTAAGCAGAAAGGGGAGAGAACAATAAGTAAATGACCAAAAGACCCATAAGTTCATGCGAGTGTTGTCACGATGCATGTCACTCTTCCGTGTTAAGGAACTGACCAATTCAGAGTAGATAGGGAGGGCTTTCAATTCTTATAATATTGACTAGAATGTTGCATCTCATATTTACTACATTGTTTTCGTATTATATTTTGGTTGGAAGTATTTTCACCGACTTATTTGGCTTGATATTATTCACCGTTAACTTTCAATAAAAATGAAACGCTTGAGCTGAATTTGGGAAAAAAGGCAATGGTTATATCAGTTTATTTTATCAATGGCTGTCCATATTTATCACCTAAATAAAAGAGTTTTTCTTTGATGGCGATTTATTCACTTTCTGCTTGTTCCTGAAAAGATACCTCGTAAAATGTTTCGAAAGAGCACGATTCCAATATACTTCCTCGTTTTTCATGGAGTGTTTGAATGTGAGAGAGAGACAATCGATCCAGACTTTACTTTTCGTATGTCGTCTGTGTAGACCTTGAGTGCTTTCTGCATCCAAGAGAAAAGCGCGCTGCTCGCAGCTCAGATAGAATTTTCGAGCCCACGTTGTCCAGCATTCTCTCCATGCCTCTCCTGCAGAGAATTTCATTTTGCCGCACAAAATCTTACTTTGAAGATGCGTATGCGCATTTTAATCTCTCAATTCAAATTTATTGTTTTCTGCAGCGAAATGTTTATTTGATTCATGCTTACTTAGCCATTTCAATTTTTTGATTTTCCAAATACATAACTTTGCATAAAAAGTTTACATTACTGTTATTTATGGGAATACAGAAAAACGTTTTAACGGATTTTATACATACATACTTTTTGAGATGGTCTTTGTTCTTTATTTAAAATTTTGCTAATATTTATCAATAAATACATTTTTGCTTACATATTCATGTATCCTAAATCGAATCAGTCTAAGCTGAGGAAAATCTTATTTCTACGTTGCTGAGAAAATAACAGTGACTTTCTTAATGTTTTGAAATAATATGATATAAATAATGGAGCAGACTTTGATATTTATCTTTCGATTCGAAACAATGGCAAAGAAGGGTTTTTATTGCGCAAAGCTTAAAGATACCTGTATTTATTCACTTTCTCAGTTCAGGAATTTGTCTTTTTCTTTGTCATTTGAATTATTTGCCGGCTATTAAGTAAATACGGTATCCAAAATATATGAGTTATGTGCAGATCTTAGAATTCCGTTACAAGAAGCCATTTTTTCCTTAAAAAATAAATGATCTGGCTTCTCACTTTCCGAACCGCCCACCCGAACCACTCGACCTGCTTGCTGTTGCTCCACCTGACTCGGCTGCTGCTTGTGAGCTAAAGGGAAAAGTTGGCCACACCACTGTGAGGGAGAGAGTACTTTGAGTCTGGGAGAGTGAGTTGCAATGGGAAAAAGGATCCAGACCACTTGAGGGGAAACGGGAAGGGAGGGAAACACTGTGAGCGAGAGAGAGGAGTACCCTTCGAGGAGGATCGTCTGGGAAAAATGTTTTCTCGCGGCAGGGAGATGAGGTCTACGTGGCGGTGGGAGGGTGTCTCCCTTCTCTTGAAGGATGGACACAAGGGCTAAGTGACTGTCTGGCTGGAGGCAGGGGGCGGCGTGGGTGGCGAGAGGAAGGTGGGAGAGGTTGAAGAGGCAGTGGAGAAAGGAGTATGCAGTGGGTGGAAAGTTTAATGGCGGGCGTTGCGGCGGCCAGAAGCCGTGGAGACATGTCTTCCCAAGTAGGCTTCCGCGAAGATTTCGACGATAGACAGCGATGCTTCCGGGTTTCCTTCCACGTTTATCCATTTTGCTGGACAATATTTCGCCAAAATTTCAGTTGGCTTCCTCAGGTCCACTGAGGTGTCGATGCAAAAATTTGATCGTCTTTATATACACCTTATTTGGCACCTATTTTGTGGGGGTGCACCCTGATTGGTGGAGATCTTGGAAGACCCGTTTCCATACGCTGGAGAGAGTGTAGCCGTCTCCACGGTTGGAGTTCTTGGGTGTTTCTCTATTTCAATTGCCTCCCTGATGTTCTTTGGGTAATAGCGAACTTTTTTATTCAAAAGAGGCGTTGCTGAAGTCAATATTGAGGGTTGGTCCACTCCATCGGTGTTCTGTCACCGCTGACTGGCTGAATTGTCTATTTCTTACGGCCTTTCTGTGTTTTTGGACTCAGTGCTCTTGGACTCAGTGCTTTCAGTGCTCTTGAAGTCTGGCCGATGTAGTAATCACCGCAGCTGCATTTAATCTGATATACTCCTCCACAAATGTCTTTAGTGTGGTGGTCTTTCGTGTTGACGAGGATGTTCGCCATTTTGGTGACGCTTTTGAATCTGGTCATGATGTTATATTTCTGGAGGGCTCTCGCGATCTTTTCCGTGGTACCAGTGACCTAGGGAAGGATAGCGTGTTCTCTCGCCTTTTCTGTAGTAGGGCTCTCTTTTTATGTCCTATTCGGAGCAATCAGCTGCTGTTTTCGTTCCATCTTGAGGATTATCTTCAGGATGTTTTCTTTTTCCGACGAGTCTGTAAATTTCAAGAATTATACGACGAGCGGAGTTTTTCACAGAGTTATTCTCTCCTTCAGTCACTCTTATTCTTGGCAGTTGCGCTCCAAAATTCGACCGCTTCAGTCATCAAAGCGATCGACACATTCATTTTCCGAATGTATCGATGTTTTTCAAGGGTTTATAACAATGAACAGGAGACACTCAGGACATCGAGACACGCGCAGTTTCGGTCCATTGCCCCCCGCGTTCATTTACACCCCGCTCCGTCTCCTTCGTGAGGCTAGATTGGGAGGAAAGTGACAGGAGGGAAGTTTGCGTTCTCAGGGCTGGCATCGCCAGGCCATGTTTGCAGGCAAATTTGTGATCGCGCCACTGATACCACGGCTTATCAAGTCTGCCGAGGAAAATTAGGTGTAAATGGAGTGTAGATGTGATGTTATTGGTACAAGAGATCACGCAAAGGTGAAAGTTGAGATTGAGGGCATGCCTTAACGAGAGATGTGAGATTATGCGGCGAGCAATTAGCGAGGCATAAGAGGAAGTGATACGGGGTCCATTTTCGAGAGTTGCATCAGTTCAGTAGAAATTGCTTTCATCGTTGCACATGGGTTAAAAATTAAATTCACCTGAAATTGAATTATTAGTAATCAAACGAACATTATCACGAACATTATCTTAGAAAGCAACTTATGAAATGTTGTTTATCATAGTCGTACGATAGCTAAGGAGGGAGTTACGATCTATGCTATATTCTCTGATACTTATTTGGTTTAACCTAAGTTTATGAATAATATGACCTGCCATTAAAGCTAAATTTTCTAATACCCGAATCTCACAGAATCATTATTGCGGGTATACTTACATACAAACGGTCACTGTACCCGCGGAGGTGATGGGGACATTTCAAAACGAGAGTTATATAAACGGGAATGATATAAAAGGCTTCAGAAAGGGATAGGCAAAGTAAAGTATGAGGATATATAATGAAACTTTAATTTGAATAGAATATATATGTTCATTTTCTGCTAAGTAGTAATATGGACGCATAATTTCATTCTGACGCTCTTCTGGGAATATATATTCATTCGCTGAATGCATGTCCCTTTTATCTCCATGCTCTTTTGAGAGATCAATCGGTGCTCTTATTCATATATTGTGGTTGTATGTAATAATTGACTTGACAGTTTATACTTTGTTGCCATTTCGCATAGAGAGATGATTTTTTTTAGATCTTATTACAAATTAGATAATGCATGATGATTGCTTTTTTGCTCAACCTCCAAAACAGAGACATCGGAGGTAATGCTGCATGGTTTTATAGGTGGGTGCGAGGACAGAAATGACCACATTTTCGCGAATCAACCGACTAAATGGCTAAAAAGGACGGCCAATATTCTCTTATGCTCAGCCAAGGTTTGAAAGTGCGTGGGGTGATTTAATGCGCTATTAGCTCAAACTCCGCGGGTTGGGGAAACAAAACAAATGACGAAAACGCATAAGTAATGAATATGAAGTGCCCCACGCATTCACCAGCCTCATTCATTTTCAACGCCAGCGGAGAGCGTTTCGCATTTTTTTTAGACCGTGGAATCCATATTTCATCAACGTATGATACGCACGAGAGCGCACGCACACGCAATCTCACACACACGCACATGCGCAAGTGAACGAATTAACGCAAACAAACGGGAGAACTCGTTCGTGAGACAAGGATAAAAAAGGAGAGTAATCGTTATGATATTTCTCAGCTGGAAACACATGGGGAACATTAAACCGTTTTGACTGGGGAAGCGATCGGCACAAGAAAAATAAACATAAATTTAAGAATGATAACTAGCGCATGCAAATTTAGAAATTTCATTTGTCGAGAGCATTGGGTTTTAATTTATGTTTATATTTCTTCTGCCGATCGCTTCCCCAGTCAAAACGTGTTAATGCTCCCCATGTGTTTCAAGCTGAGAAATCTCATTACGATTGTTCCCCTTTTTTTATTCTTGTTTCATAAGTTCACATTAGTGGCTATTGCATCGCCATCTGCCGATTACATCCAGTGTTCTTAAAGTAAATCCTTTTCGCGAAAACATTAATTTAATTAATTTTTTAGCTATTAAAAAAAAATGGAGATCCAGGGAAGCAACTTGGGACGTAGCTGCAAAATTCCTTTATGGCTTAAAGGTTCAATGCAAAGATGGCGGTCGAAAATCTTTGCATTGAGTTTTCTTTGAAGTTTGATTTTCTCTCGGTGGAGAATGGATTCTTAAGAGTTTCATCATATTTGGAATTGATTTTGTTTTTTTTTCTTCTGATATCCAAGATTTTGGTAGATGGTAGATTAGCTATTAGCGCTTTTGATGCTGCATCATACACGAAAACAAAAGTAGAACAAGATAAACTTGTACATTTTATTTTGAATATCAGCGGCACAAAATTTTCTAACATTTAGAATGGCTTCAATTGAGATATATTCCCAAAATCAGGGGAAAAGACCTTGCTCTTAATTAGACACTTAACCTTTATCTTACCAGGATAAATTATATTAATTAAATAGTATTTGTCAACAATTTTATTTTCTCATACTTTAATTGTTGTCTATATTTTTTTCAAAGTGATTTAATCGTGTTTACATAATATTTGGAGAACATTATGATTTGGAAAAGTATATTTAACCTGATTTACTTCCAAAACTTTGACTGTGACTATTCCTCATACGATTGGCTATCTCGCATACTCTCCTATCCGTGTGATCCAGTGTAAAGGTTCACTTCACCTCCACTTATATTTACTCAGCAAAAATAACGAAGACAAGCAGAGGAATTAATCTTCACTCAGTTCTGAATTTACAACCCGACCCCAACTTTTCTGCGATGGATTAATTTTAGCACTCGACGCTAGCTTTCCAGTTATAATCCATCTAGGGTCGATGTTACCCTGGAGCTCTCGCGGCTTTCCAATGCCATTTTACACTACTTTCGCCTTCTAGTCCCGGAAATATCATCACTCATGGCATCTATGTTTCGTGCACCTGTGGCCTTTGTCAATAAATGTGAAACACATACGAACAAACACAAGCAGTGGAAACTTTCTATATCTCCCGTTAATAATTAACAGTATGCCCAGATCATTCAAGATAAATTTGTTTTTTTCGTCTTTCCCATTGAATATGCGTTTATGAGCAAGTTTTTTGAACATAAGTATTACATGGTGTCCGAATCAATCAATCTTAATCAATCTGAAATTTTAGTATAGTTTTCACATTCAATGAAATGAACTCATATAATCACTCAACGAGTCGTTTCGAAGTTGTTTATTTGTAAATAAAAACGTAAGGCTGCCTTATCGAAAAACTTTGATAACTACTAGCGATTCATATTTCTATGACATTGATATGCGACTGTCTCTTTTGCTTAGATTTGGGAGTACCTATTTGCGCGTTAAGTGACTGATGATCATTGACGAAGACGTAGCAACGGAGACTGAATATAATAATAATAAAAGTGCAGATAATTGTTGTGTTGGGTGACTTGAGTAGGAATGGTGCAGCTTTAGGACGATGCGGAATGAAAGAGGTTTTTAAAATCATGAATAACTGTGAGGGAGTGTCTCGGTCTCCTCCGTAAGGGCTTTTCGCATCCTGCCTTCTTACTCCACATAGAATATTGCTGTTAAATACTTTGTGAATCAGTTTAAATGGTCGCACGTGATATTGTTATAAGAAAATTTCCTTATCAATCATTTCCTTACGGGGCCGCACGGCTCCCATAACTATTAATCCGCATGGATCTGGATTTTATCTAGAAATTAGATATAAAAATGATTGCAGAGCACAACTTGGAGATGGTTTTATACATTCATTATGTAATTTATAATGATTCTTATGAATTTCTGCGATTATTTAGAATTATTCCTGTAAATTTTCCGTATTAATTATTGTGACCGAACGACGATTTAGATGTTTGCGGTCAATATATTATAACTGCTTTGAAGCTGGAATTTCATTTTCATTCATTGATTACTTGTTCCTACCAAGTAATGTACATTAACAACTCAATTTAAAAAATTAAAACCTTCGTGGGTAACCCTAAATTCCTTTTAAATAGTGTAACAGGGAGGAGAGGTAGTTCCTAAATTCACTGTGCAATATGATGTCAATTTCTGATAGTTTTAGTAACTCCTAAAACATGAATTTCTTCGCAGAATGACATCTTTGTAGCTTATGGTCACTCAGAGTTTCTCTTAACTAAAAAAATAGGAAAAACGGAAAGTAGAGAACGAACTGTCGGTAGGTACTTTCAGGTGGCCACTTTGGTAGTGACACTCCCCGGTCGCAAAAAAAAGCCCCAATCCAAGGGATTACGACGCGATGTGTCCTTCACGAAGTGGTTTTCTCCGGACACAGAATAGGAATCTTAAAAATTCTTACCGAGTACGGAGACATTCTCTCTCTGATACAGGAGGAGCCAGCCACCAGACTACTCATGCTCTCAAAATACCCCCTGAGTACGAGGACACCGTGAATGGATATGGGAGTCGTCTTTGTTCTGCGTAGCTAGAAGATATGCACGGGGGGCGTTTTAATTGGCGGAGACGACGACGCAAAAAGCCGTACTCAGAGGGTCGAAATTCATTTCCATTCTATCACGGTGAATAGCAAAATTAAGCTATCCTTGAAAGGTTCTGGGAGATATTGTGAGGATAAAGAGTTGAAGAGATAGGTTGAGAAAAAGGTAGAGATGAGGAAGTCTGGCGGACAAAGGCAAAATTTGAAATTGTTCTTCGTTAGAAATGGAAGAGCGCTTAATTAGCTCCCTTACTTCTCGTTCAATTTTAGCAGTCGGGTCCTTCTTCAATTTTTCGTACGTCGGATCCTCCAATAGTGACTTAATCTTGGCCTGGTAATCCTTTCTGTTGATGACGACCGTGGAATTCCCTTTGTCGGCTCCCATAATGATGATGTCACGATTGGATTTCAGGTCGTCCAGCGCTCGTCTTTGGTCCAAAGGTAGGTTGGGACGTGGAGGCTTAGACTTCGTCAAAACGTTGGCGACATCTTGCCGAACAAGGTTATTCGCTAGATAAGAAGAGTCTGCTCGTCGCTCAAGGACAGGGGTGAGAGTTCTGCTGACGTCAACTCCGCCCTCCTCCCCCACTACTCTGGTGGATGGGGGAGGTGGACGAGTATATTAATTGACCACCAATTTCCGTAATTTCATTCTTCGCCTGATGATGCGTCCTGCAACGGTCGCGAAAGCTTGCACGACAAAGCGCAACACGCAGCTGCACCCGGAAGCCGTTATCAACGATGCCCCTCGCTGCGAAAACCTACGTTCAAAGCTCTCCATATTTTTGATTTTTCCATAAAGGCGTCTAAAAGGATATCGATGGCTAAGTTCTAACAACACGTATCTCAAAATTTGGCCGGTTTGACACAGGTATCTTATACAAAGTGTAATAACCTTAAAAAATATAATTCAGGTTTAATAATGAATTTTAGGTTTTTAATTTTAGCGTACTATTAGAATAAAATAATCGTTTTTTTGGTCTCCTGAAAAATTGCAATTTTCGAGATACGTGTTGTTAGAACTTGGCCATCGATATTGTGTTTGGAAAGAAATTATTTGTGTTGCCTTAAAAAAAAACTTAGCGGGTTAGGGTCAATTAGCCTTGAAAGGCGCGAGATGAAAATATTTTATAGTTTCCTCCTATATATTCAGACACCCGCATTACTTTTGTGCAAAGCGGGTTCACCAAATAATATATAGCAGGATACTTCAAAAGGCTTTAGTCTCTCCTGAGGCCGCCGCTATGAGCCCCTGGAGACCTGTTTCGAAATTAGTGGGAACTGTTTTCGCTTTCATTAGAGTGTGATAAAGAATGTTCGCAGGCTTTCCCGGCGTATAGAATCGTGAAAGGATAATCGGGCATTCCACTGGGTCAGGTTCTCCAACTCCATCTCGGCCGACGTTTCGATCAACGAGTACATCAATCAGTCATCAATCATCAAAAAGTTTCAATCAGGGCATGAGCCCTGCCCATTTTCATACCCTGATGGAGATGCACAACTCGTTTTTTTGCTCTCATGAAAAGTTGCCCAAGCCCTGCCCATTTTCATGCCCTAATGACTATGGACAACTCGTTCATCGAAACGTCGGCCGAGATGGAGTTGGAGAACCTGACCCGATGGAAATCCCGAGTAACTTTCCACAATTAGAGCGTGATGTAGTGCAGTGCGATGGGGCGTTTGGTGAAGTGGTGAATTTAGGGATCCAAGCGTGTTCGATGGGTAAGGAAGCCGCGGGCGATGATAATTCTCCCTTGAGTTTTTATATTTTTCGGCCGACACGACGAATGCGTGGTCGCAGTTAGTGGATGAAAGGGGTGAAAGGAAGAGGTATTGATGGGTCTACGAAGGGCAAAAGAGAAATAAATGAAGTTCGCGGCATGAACCGTGTATGGAATCCAGTGATAAACGAGTGATCACAATCGGAGACAAGGTTGTAGCGCGCAGCGGAAAAAACAAAGTTGGGTTGGAACGGTGTTTGAGGGATATCGTCGTATAAAACGGGCCGTCGCGTCGGATGATGCCAGGTACACTAATCACGGGATGTGGACATGGGAATTGTAAGCGAGAACGATCGACAGCCTCGACGCCGAGTTTTTATTTGGCGCCACTGACATGCTCCCCTACCTTATAATTATATAATTCCCTTATAGTTATATAATTCTCTTTTTTCTATCAGGCAGAATTGCGTTGATGAGGAATTCGGCTATTAAACGCTTAACCAGTAATATATATTATCGCTTTTCTGTAAAAAAAAATACAATTTTTACTGCAAATATTCAATGTGGGCACAAAATACGGGAGGACAAGAACACGGGTTGAAGGAAAAGGAGAATAAGAAAATACAGACAACAGATGAGATAATCAAGCCTTTCGCCGAGCCTTGCGTCTCACAGTAGTATCTGTATTCTAACAAAATGATTATAGTAAACTCATAATTGTCACATACAGGGAACATTTACTTGAAGGATATTTCACGCAATACAGGGTACATTTATCTTTCAAACATAACTTTTCATTTTGAACGGTCCAAATGATGAAGTTAGACTGAAAAAAACGTTGGTTACATTCAAACTGAGATAAATTTCATTCATAAAAAACCTATGTCTTAATAAATTTAATCCAACAGGCACCCAAAGATTTACAATAACAACTAACAATCAAATTCAGCTCTTTCAACGCCTCTATGTAATTTAAGCTCAGTTATTGTTATTCTTAGTCTTACTGCTTTAAGAACTTTGGTATTTTTAAGGAAACATACGTAAAATCATCGTTGAAATCTTATCGTACTCTATATTAATCAAAGAAAAATAAACAATTTTGACATGATAAACTGGTGTAAACGCTAACGCCATTTCCGTTCCATAATTTCCCTCCGGTACCTCACCCAACGTCAACCAATTCGTCTAAGGTCTTCAGTAATTGGCTGACATTAAATGGCAAAGGTATCTATTTTAATGGTTAGAGTATAGTGCAAGAAAATAAATTGTTTTATTATATATCGTATTGCAATATTACTTTTAACAGCACCTGTAAATCATAAAAGCAGTGTTGTTGGGGAATATTCTTGCGAGGTGATGTTGCAAAAGGAAGTTTATTTTAATGATTCTTCCACGAATCTTTCACATGAGGTGATGAAAGTGGGGCAAAACAACGTGTCTGAAATAAAGGAAAAGAGGAAACCGCGCCGTAGATAAAGCTAACTCATAAACGAGAGCATCGCAGATGTCTACGATTCGTACATCCTTCTTCGAGGATGTTAACTTGGATAGGGGTATACACCAAGAGAAATCTCGAGGGCTATAACGAGCTGAATACTCACCCAGCCGGAAGGGAAGCCGCGAACAAAACGTGGGACGAGATTTTGTAACCAACACCCGCTCCATTCTGCTTGCGTATGTATATCTCCGATCGAAAGATATCACAGAAATACCTCTGACGAGAGTTCAAGAAACTTTGTTAGTTAAGTGGTAGAAATTTTCCAAGGAAGAAGAAAAATTTCGGGATGATGAAGGAACATGGGACGGAAGAGGAAAGAAAACACTAGAGGATTCTTTGAAAATAAGCAAATCCTGAGCAAACGCGAGAATTCTCGTAAAACATGTGAAGAAAAACGATATTTTTATTATTTTTTTTAATTTCGTGGCAGAAAAAATCCCACGAACGACTCCCAAGAGTCGTAATCGAATGTCAATCCGTCCGTATCACCAGGGCACATATCTGCATCCGATCTTTTCAGAACGAGAAATCCCACGACGCTATCACGCTTAAAACTCCTTCCTTTAGCATTCCACCCTACCCCTGCGCTTTAACAGAGCGCATCTTCCTCTTTCGACTTCGAGCCTTGCCTTTAGTTGCAATGTCTCCAGTTGCGTACTTGTCTCCCCCCAATGACACTCTCCCTTTCTCTGATTGGCCGCCGCCTTTAATTAAGAATGATCCCTAGAGTATAGTGGGGGAGGCAGGGCCCGCCTAGACCCCTCTCTCCTCCTCATAGCAATTCCACACCGTCTCACCCGATCCTGACACCGTCGCTCTATCCGGAATACCTTCTGGCTTCTTATCTGAGACTCACAGTGAGTAATTTCTGGAGTCAAATAGCTTCTGATTGAAAAAGGATCCCCGTAATTGGATTACTTAAAGTACTCGAGATGCAAGGTTCAAGTAAGCAATAAATGCATACTCTAAATGCTCGTCGTCAGTCCATACAATTAATACAGAGTACGGAAAATTTATGGACCGACAGGAGAGTATTTCCGTAAGCCGAACGAGTCAATTTTTGGACGATATCTGACCCTCATTTCGAAAACATTATGCCCTCTGAGGCACTCAAATGTTAAGATGATTCCGTTTTTACATCTCCATACTTGTTTTTGGGCGCTTTTAGTTATGGTGTAGATATTTTATGCATAAATAAATCTTGATCCATGCCATAAAATATATTTTTCAATATTTTTACTGCTTAAAAGTAATTTAATTGTTGGAAACACACATTTCAATCATTCTATAAAATATATCAATTTTTACACGATATCAGGAAAAAAAACGCCCTTTTCCCACGAAGCTAAGGCCATGAAAATAAAAGTCAAACATTCCAGTTCATTTATCCGTGTTCGAGTTAAAATTACCTGTTATAGCAATGATGGCTCATATTAGATCGCTTTTACATGGAAAAGTTGACATAAAAGCGATTTCAAGAGATGTGATATAATGTTACGCTTGCGCTAAGTTTTCTGGCAAATAGGAATGTGTCCAGGAAGGCGTAAAATTCCAGGCATCGCAGAAGCAGTGTAAGACGCTAAAGCGGATCGTGGAGGGGAAAGGAGCGATGTCTTAACTGAGATAACCGAAAAGGATGCTGAGGAATCGGAAAATTTGAGGTGAACAAGGTGTAGGGGGGAGTAGGGTGTCCCAAAAAAACCGAAAGTTTGAAAGTTGAGGGGGCATTTCCATTTTCCTATGCGAATGCATGAAAAAACATCCCATAAAAATTTTTAGCTCAATCGGACAATATTTGACCCTGCCGAAACGCATTCAAAGTTTGAATTTTTGAGTTTTCCAAATTTCATGCAATGTTGCCTAGCTCTAAGGGTCTTGGGGGATTTTAAATTAGAAACCTCGGAAAGAAAATGCTCTCTTATTAGTATACTGTCACAATGCGGGTACATATGCACTGTGAACAACAAGAAATATGAAAAACTAGAGTTTTTTGCCACTTTTTTCATACATTTTCCTATGCCGCTTAACAACTAGTAACAGATGTTGCCTCTGAGCCTCATCATTTTTCAATTTTTTCTTGACTTGAAAATATTTTATTAATTGAACTCCTCTCTCTGCAGTATCATTAACAACCTTAAGGTGTTGAACTATAGATAGGCCCTTCTGATAGTCTACGTCACTTTTCCATGTGCACGGATCTCGCAACAAAAATGTCGGCGAAATACCAATAATTTTGAAAAACTTCACAGAATTTTTCGAAGCGAAGTCAGCGAGAGTCAGCTCACTAATAGGTCGATTAGGCGGAAGAGTAGTCCGAGGTGCGTCATCATCAGACCCCTCATTGTCTCTGATTGCTTCCGCAATGTCTCTTTTCTCGTCGTCAGAAACCATTTCATCGAAGAGGGCCATACAATTCAAGTTTTCGAAAGTTTTAACCATAGTTGGTTACAAAACTTGGCCAAAGGTGCTGCGTAGTGAGGGTCTTTCTTCCGACCAAGGACTTTAAGTAGCTCAAGATCCATTCTCTGAGCGCTCACTGCCTCGGAACAGGTGTACCAATGTTTCATAAATGCAATTGCAATGAAGCAACACAATTTGAATAAATTGTCACTGTCATGTGTCGACAAACGCAATTGCTTGCCAAAAATCCACGTTTTAAAAGCGTATAGCTCCTTATTCATCCACCGTGATTTGTCAGTTGGGCCTGGGGGGGCGAACCACATACTTCTCTTTCTTGGGAACCACACCACCCACCCACACTATACACAACTCCAAAAGTTCTTTGTAGTCGTCTCGAGGATGGTGGTTCTAAAATAATATGGGGGATAATTTTAAATACTAATCCTGAGGATGGACTTTAAATCACCCTGAACATCCTGTCATTTACCATTTACGAACCTGCAGCTGAAGAATACAAAATTTGATAAAGTCATCTACATTTGAAATATCCTTCAAACAGCCTCTTGTCGTCTTCATTGCTTGTAGTAATTTCCCATCCCAGTGCAATGCTAAAGGAACTTGAGGGTGAAAGTCTTGCTTGATAAGCCTTACTGCCTCGGTCCTTTTATTCATTCTCATTCTATGTAGATGAGATTTGGAAGATACTAAATGGATTTCATCCCCTTTAAAACCCAATGCAGATGCTGTCGCATTGGCGACAGCCTGGACTATCATAGACCCAGCGGCAGAGGACGTCTGAGTCCGATCTAGGGAAGCAGTCACAAGGCTGTCGGACATTATACTTACTCTACGGTGCTTTCCAGACCTTGTCCGCATTTCAAATTCTGTAAAAGTAACAAAATGCTATTTCTCCCTTTCTTCCGCCATATTGGTCACCCTTCCCGCACCCGGAAAAATTACTTTATTCCGAATCCGACGAGCTTGTCGTACTCTCCGCAGACATCTGTCGAACGAGGTCCACTTTCTCATCCAATATTTCCTTTTTTTTTCTCATGCCGTTTTTTCCTTAAAAAATCCTCTTCTTGAAGTCTCTTACGGTTTTCCAAACGCTTACAACACTTAATATCAATACCCGCCATATATCCTTTTCAATCAGTTTTCATAGATATGTAAAACAACTTGTCCTCCTCCACAGTAATGTTTGAAAGGGCGTCTTTGCAGCCGATGTCAAACAGACGGTCGAGCACTTTGCTGAATTCCTCTCTTGCGGACACTGGCTTCTCACTAGTTTTATTTTTATCTTTCCCAAGGGCACGGTAGTTCTCGTAAGCTGTCAGGAGCTTCTTTAGCTGCTCGAACCTCCTGCGTAGGAATATTAGACTTTCCCCACACAACAAGTAACTCTTTGATTGCAATCCTTGCTGCATCTGCCGCTGACATCGATCCTGGAGAACAGTGCAGGTTGTAAAAGAAAACTTTGAGAAATTCACGCAGCGTTGGGAGTTTACCATTGCCGGGAAAATGTTTGGACTCATAACCCACCAACCAAACACTTGTCGCACTTCGCATAACAGGCGTACCCTTCGACTTCACGCTCATTCTGGCCACCGCCGAAACAGCCTCGACCTCGAAACACACGACAATACCTCACGTTATCAGTTAGTGCACAACACTAAACTCCACGAGTGACTGATAGACTAAGCCGGGATGCTTTTAACATAAAAAGAGCGATGTTCTGAAAGCGCAAAACTCGAATCTCAGCGCGACACGGCGGGGCAATATGCACTCGGCTGGCGCCTGGCGGCCGCAACGGCGAGCGGGACTTATAAACACACCGAGTTGTGGCTATGAAGCTCATTTTGACTCAAGTGTCGCTGCCAACGACTATAGAGCTAGAGGAGATGGTTTGAACCATAGATGTCCAATTCCACGCAAAACTTCTTTGACAGTTAAGAGTTTTACTACTATAAGTTCAGATGGCAGCAGCATCGGCATCTGCCGCCAAATTCAAATCACTAAAACACGACCTCCCTTCCCATTCCATTATTTCAAGTCTATTTGCTTCAACTCAAAATGCTCGCAAACTCGTGCGCACAAAATAACTGATTCTCAGGAGCGAATGGGTAGTTTCATAGCATTTTTATTTGGAGGAAAGATCCATCAAGGCCTCAGGGCAGTAGCTTGTTGTTTATCTTAGGTTATTGCACATAAATTAAAATCGAATATAAAAAGACAAAAATAATATTTATTGTCAATAAGTACATTAATAATGAGAATAACAAACTTATCCGAATAGTTCTGTGCTACATATTTTTTTCATGATGAAGTTCTGAAGAATGATTCATGAACTCCTGGATAAAGAAAGAATAGAAAGAAACACAATCAGAGTACATCACTTGTAATGTTTCAGAAATTAAAGAAAAATTACACCTCCCTATGAAAAACACAAGAAAGTTATGAGAAATGCTAGGACTTTCAAACAAAATTAGCTGAGTGAATTGGCCATAACTGAGTATTGCACTGTTAAACAATTTTCAGACGACATCCACAAAACAAAAATGGAAGCAGACGCGTAACTATGGCGGTGGGAAGGGGGATAGATCCCCCCCAAAGCCTCAAAGAAACAAAAACAATTGTCTAGTGTTGACATTTAATAACTGCGTCTGGTTAAAGTCAATTTTTTAGTGCGAAAATTATGTGAAATGTATCCCCAGGCATGCTATTTTTCAAAACATTTCCCCAACGAAAGTTGGGAATCGCCACCCCAGGCTATCCCCTCCCCCCAAAGCATAGTCCTAGTTACCCCTCTGAATGGCAGCATGGATGAGGCAATGATTCAAATCTTTTAAAAGAACTAGAAATTTAGCTCAGTAATTTCTTAGAAGAAAATTATCTTAGACTGTTGCAAAGAGTATTTCAATACCAGGTTAAAATTAAAGAAAGATTCACATGACACCACCACAAAAATGCATAAAGTTAACTTCACTAACAACACAATTTGGTGTAGATAAGTGAAAAATAAAGGCATTAATGAAAAATGATTTAACTTAATTAAATAGATTTAAACAGTAATTCTAATACATAGTAACTTCAAACTACCGAGTTTGGAGCAAGCACATAGAAGCATAAAAACAATGTGACGAGCGAAGGATGGAAGTTAACTAAGCATAATAAAAATTATGCATTCCTTTTTCGAGATCCTTGGAATTTAATAATAATCGCTTCAATCAGATGAACTACATTTGGATTAATCATTCTTAACAGTCCTATACTTACTCCACGGGAAAGATATGTCTTTATCAATTGAGAGGAAATAAACTGAAATGCTGCTGTTCTTCTAAAGAGTTGGATTAAGTTACCTAAATGCAAAACATCCAACATCTACGTTCTTGAGAAAAGTATTTCACAACACATGACAGCAGATGCAATAAAAATAAATGTGACTTACCTGGCTATTTGTCGAGGAAAACAGAAAAAAACTTACAGCCCTTGGAAGGGCAGTCCTTAACTGCGCAACAGTAACGTATTTCTTACGATACTCCAAATTTTGGAGATCTATTACGATGCGATACACGCTGGCAAATGCCGACATTCTTCGATTTCACTACAGAACTCCGAAACAACAACACAGTTCACTTGAGAGGACGCGGATGTCACCTTCATTTGTTTTACTAATAGCACTTCGACCGAAAATATAAATCATTAGAAAGAGACATTTAGTTATCAGAAGGAAAGGCAATATAGCGTAAATTGGAAATTTATGGCTGAATTATGCATTTTAAGGCTACAAATATTATATTTATCAACAACGTCAAGAATAGATGTCGCAAATGCTTGCGAAAAAATTTCCCCTATCCTGTTGAACTTCCCTGGTTTGAACTTCAAATTGGTTGTTTTTTAACACTCGAACCTCCTGCAGGGTAGGCAACATTGCATGAAATTTGGAAAACTCTAAAATTCAAACTTTGAATGCGTTTCGGCAGGGTCAAATATTGTCCGATTGAGCTGAAAATTTTTATGGGATGTTTTTTCATGCATTCGCATAGGAAAATGGAAATGCCCCCTCAACTTTCAAACTTTCGGTTTTTTTGGGACACCCTAAGGGGGGAGCTCTCTTATTTTAAGTCCGTTGTCTCTGTTTTGGAAGGAAGGTAAGGCAGCACTAATCAGCCAAAAATCCCTTGTGTTCGGTCTTCCATTGTTTCCAGTTTTCGCACTCCTTCAGCCCATATTATAAAAAAATTAAATTGAAAAGTTAACTTAAAGGTAAATTTAAGAAATGATTGTGACCGAAATAAAGTTACGCTTGCGCTAAGTGTAATGACAATTATGGGCGTATGGGCGTTGCTATATTTTTAATTTTCAATGCCGTTGGTGCGTAGGAATTATTATTCATCATCCAAGTATTCTTTCGATGTTGGAAAGGGCTTTATCATGCCGTTTCGGCACACTTGGTTAATTTAAAACACGATAAGACATGATAATTGACCCTTGAAAATACCCAGTTGAAATCATTTCTTCTCGCTCACAAATATCCCCTTTAAAGCGGCGAACGGAATAAACTTGTCGGAGCTGAACATGTTTGAAACAGTGGCGGCTAGCTCATAAGGGGTCTCGGTCGCCGCCCCTCCAAAATATTTGGAAAAGGAAAAATGTAAATACCCATTCAATTGTAACTATACATCTAATTAACCAAAGTATTTTTTTCAATCGCATACATTGAAAATGTAGAAAAAACACGCAATAATAGCGCGAGAAGTTCGCATTTGAAGCCTGGCCAGAACGTCCCAATCCATCCCCATGCATATGGAGAGTGGTAGTGGTGGGGGCTGCTGGTGCTATGACGCGTCTAAGCTTGTGCCTTATGGGACGCCGTCCGAGCATGCGCAAAGCGACGTACCTAGTGAGTTGACATCTCCGCGCCGCCCGGCGGCCGTATAATCCAAGTGTTGCAGAATACCTTGTTTTGGTGATCAGTTGACTTATTATGTGTAAATCGTTTTTATGTAAATAGGCCTAGCTGTAGTTAATTTAATCGATTCAGTGATTTTTAGTATTTTAGTGAGTCATAATGGTGTCTAGATTGCCTGAAAAACTCACTAAAATACACAAAATATTAATATATTTTTTAAATTTTAGTTCTTCAAGTTCAATCATCCCATCCTCTCAATCTTTCTCCTTGATAAGTGGAGGAAATCAGGAGTTGATCTGGGAAAAATTACTTTAGATAATTATCGCTGGGGTTAAAGCAGAAGAGTTCTCCTGGGATACGATTGAGGTGTGAGAGCAAATTCGACAATGAGTAACCTCGCGTCCCCTTCACTCCCGAAATCCCTTAGGCCAGAAAATCAGGTGACTCAGCGCGCTTTTCCGTTCACCGTCCAATCTTAAAGGATAATTCGGGAGAATCCCTCGGACGTCGCCCCTGTCGCACTTGGGGCTTAATCAAAGATTCCGGATACGCAGTCCTATCCTCCGCCCAAATTCAACACTCACCACCACACACCCTCGCCCCAATAAAATACTCTTCGTCGATATTTCTCCTCATCCCATCGATTCATTGCAAGAACTCCTGTCACCCATACCCTCATTATTTACAATCACTCCTCTCGTGTCAACCCATACCCTTTTTTACTATGGTCAAGAAACAATCTTAGCCTTCCTAACCTTTATATAACACTCAATACTGGGAGTGGCGGTAATCCTTTGCCAGTCAGCGACGACCTGAAAAGGGTTTCTTTTCCTTCGTTGACATCCTTTTTTGGTACTCGATAATAATAAAAATTTTGCACCTTTAAATATTCCACAAATGGATCCTCTCATCTTTTGAAGCTTTAATTGAGCTGACTTGGTTCCATGCTACTCGGATTCTCAGTAGCACAACTGTCTCATTTGGCTTTATTTATGTACCTTTTTGATGCATTTTCATTTAATTTTTATCAGAAAAGTCTTGGTTGTGCAATACTTGTAGTATCTTATACGGAAAACTTCAAATTAGAATAGGATATTTCGTATGCTACAGACATTCGTTAAGAAAAATTATGTCACATGAGATACGAGGAATAGAAATTCTATTTCGGCCACTATAAAGACCGGTGAAATCAATAAATTATTTTCATAACTTTAAAGTTGTTCTAACAGTTCATCTGTACTAAAAGCTTCTTTGTCGTATAATAGAATTTGTTATTACCAAAAAACGCTTATACGCGATGATTCGGTATCAAGTTATGCTCATTCACTGTATTGCGAATTAAGTTTTCATTGCTATAGCCTTGCATGTAAAAGGATGAAAAAACACTCTCCTATGCTGGCAACTCTAACTCGTGAAAACTCATCAACACGGCACTGAAGTGTAAAAAAAGATTGTTTCTAAGTTTAAGTTGGTTATAAAGGAGACTGACTTGGTTGCTGGACACGGCTGGAGCATGTCTCAGGGGTGTTTCAAATCGGCGACTCAACCTCCCCCTGTGCAATTGAAGTGGCGTCGTCCACCTGCGCCCTCTATCCCTCTACCCTGCTCTGTTCTCCCGCATCTTCACCTTCCGTGGGTTTATCCACTGTCACATGTATGTCTTCCGGTCAATCTCCTCCCTCGCTTCCCCTCCAAGGCACCTGCCCTCCCCTCACCTCTCCCCTCGCTCGAAAATTTATTTACGATCCCTTACCTCTTACTCAATTGATTCCACCGCGTTCCAAGCAAAAACCCTGATCCCTCTCCACAATACCTCCTCCACTAACAATTTCTTCTTCCCCTTAAACAGAAAAATAATTAGTCCGACCAAAAGTTCCATACTTCATATTGCGTTTACATTTCCTTTTTGCAGGGAATTTATCTTTCCTACATATTTAGAGAGGTCTGGGATTTATGGAGAAAAAAAAGTATGGAACCAATAGAAAGAAAGGGGCGGAATGAAAGTGCCAATAAAATAATAATTTAGTATTCATAGGACCATGAATTGGAAAAAAATATATGCTGCTAGTTTTCTGTAAATGAAGTATGATTTTGCAGTGAACAGACTCACTATTTTATTTCTTTCTAATGTCCAAGATTCTATTTAAGCCTCACTGCATTTAATTAGTCGCTTAAAACTTTGTTGTCATTGCTGAATTTAGTAGTTGATTGGTTGAATATGTGAAACGTGAGTTGGGATTTGATTAAAGGTTCCAATGCGGCAAAAGAAGAAATTTATATAGCAATTCTTTCTTGTCAAAGGCCAATGGGGAAGTGAAGTTCTTGGTATGAAATATTGTTTTTTCACGAGTCATCACCCCCTTAAATTGAGAAAAATAGTAATTTATTTGGAAAAACGCTCTTTATCCCGTTATTCCTCTTGAGGAAGTATGCCGCAACTTCAGTAAATATACTTTAGCGTTGAAGAATAAATAATGATTTTAAAAATTTAGAATATTAATTAAGGAAACAGAAATCAGTTCCGAGCTATGGAGTTATCATTTTCCCGAAAATTATAGCAAATCATATCGATGCTTGAAATCAGGGCGATTTCTGGGTGCGATAGTGAATTATCGGTTCTCCCATACGTTAAAATCAGTTCGAATTCTACTACTATATCATTTACATGAAGTTCCCTTCGTCCATATAGGTGAAAAATAAGCAAATTTAGTACTATGATTCAGTTTGCAGTGAATCGAAAACTGAAGGCGGGAAGATCGTTTTAGTCCAAAGTATTAACAACTTAATACATATTCTCCTAAATTGCTGATCCGCATAGTTTATCCCTTCTATCTGATGAAACATATAAGCCTCAACTTAATATATTTTAAGAGGTTTAAGAAGGTCTCAAATGTGTGGACTTTCAAAGGAATTTTAATATTTTTTAACCTTTTCATTATTTTCATACAGTCAAAATAGTTTTATGCTCAGTTCATTTGATTAAAATTACTTACAAGTTCAACGAAACTAGAAATTAATGACGCTCATAAAATTATTACGATCCCTAAAGTGAATTGTTCAATTGCTAACATGGAGTCGTAATGAGTTCTTTGTGAGAATATATAAATGCACACTCAACAACCGACCATGGTTTCAACACATTTTCAAGGAAATGGCACCATGTGTTTACACCATTGTCGGTTATTGAGTGCTCAATTTAAAAGTGTGCAAATTACCATTTGTCTTATTCATTACGGATCTCTAGAGGTGGATTGCAAAAAAGAAACCTTTACATAATCGTACATATCATGTGCCAATTTTCCTCTCTTGTTTATAAACAGAAACATTTTTGATAATTAGGGAACTAGGGAAGCAAGGACGGCAACGGGAGTGTGTGTCCATAGTGATTCATAAAATATATATCGGCCGAGTACCTGAACCATTGAAACTCAATGTTGCTTCCTAGTAACATAAAAAATGTATGCATTTTCAGTTCTTTTCACGAAAGGTTTAAACTAGGTGTCCTTATGTACCGTAAAGTTTAACTGCGAAATATGTATCTGGCACAATAATTACGATTTAATAGAAAATTCTCACATTTTTTTAAGATGAGAAGTCTTGAAATTTAATTTCTTCCGGAAGCAGCTCTGGGTTAGAAAGGGTTAAAGGCCGGAATATAGAAAAAAAAAAAATTTTGTAAATCCTCCTCCACTTTCACTCTTAACAAATTATATGGTAAACATCCAGCAACCATAGAAAGAGAGGAAGAATAAGCCATGCATGTGAGCAGGCAATGTTAATTTTTGTAGTAAAAGTGGGTAATTTATCCCGTTCCCTCTACTCCGGCATCAATTTTTTTAATTTTTCCTAAGAATTTCCCTAAATTTTACTTTCTTCCATTCGTTTGTGGAAATTTTCCGATTCGATGTCGTCAATTTATAATGAAATTTGTGCGTCTCATGCTCTTAAAAATGAAAGCCATACCATTTGGTGACAGATCTCCCTACCTCCAGTTTCCGCAAAGATTCCTATTTCGTGAGTGGGCGCAGTGGATTAAGACGTCAAACTATATCGAAAATCCATCCGTAATACGTCGTCGAAAAATGATCTGTGGATATAATAAAGAGCGATCCGTGGATAAGGGAAAGCAATTTGCATGAGATGTGGGCGGGGGTGTATGTGGGAAGGGGATGAAAGGGGAGGGGGAGTGGGCACCGGCAAAACGATCGCTTCGGGGGATAAGGGTGGGAATCACAAAGCATGCAATTCGCTTGTTTTCCTCTGGGATAAGCACACTGAAGTTGAATGTTTTTACTCAGCCAAATCAATCTACACAATCTACACCCAAACCAACGCTATAAACACCAATTTCATTTTCGCTTCCCTCTGGGCAATCTCGTCGACGCGACGGCGGTATTCATGTCAAAATCTGAGCCTCCCTGAAGGTTGGTATAAGGTACTCATTATATGTATCCAATCACGTCGTTTGTTTCAAATGTAGAGTTTTCATCGAAACCAAATTCTTGATTTCCTGCTTACGTAAATGACTTTTTTTCTGAATTAATCCTTTTTGGCTATTATACCTCGCTATCTGTACTCGCGTTCTTTTTACGTTTTTTAATTGGCTTTCGGATTCTTTCTTATTTTCGAAAGCCCCAACAGTGTAACTTTGAGTTACGTGATCACATTTGCCCAACAACTCCTTATCATCTTCCTCATATCATGAAATTGAGACTTTGATAAATTATTTTATGCATAATTTTATTTTCCTGCTGCTACATGCACGCTGTAAATCATTTTACGCGAGTAAGTTACTTCGTTAAATTTCTGAACAGATTTTCCTTTATACATTCTCTTCACGAACTTTTATAGTTGGATAGTTTATTGCTCTTAAAAAAAAGCATCACAGGAAGTGATTTTATTCAATGTTATTCCTTCATAAATCACCATCAGTGAGGTTTTTTTCCTACTAAGAGTCCTTTGTTTTCCCGGAAAAAAGTTGACTTTGGGAACAAAAAATTGCAAAAGGGTATAAAGTCGTGTGTATCTTGCAGAGATATAGGTTTAAATAAAATGTCTCATGACTACCACAAAAATCACACGCCATAATCATGGTTATGAATTTGATTTGATTTTTTGAGAAATGTATTCATTCCCATAAATATAGGCCTAACAACATGGCTCTGTGGCCACCACCAATACCAGTGACAATACGCTCACGGCCTCGTTTCCACATTTCCGACCCTAAAAAGTGGTCAGCCGGCCGCACAATCCTCGACAACATATTGTCACCGATTTTGCCGCTCCACTCAGCCAACCCAAGATCGAGCCTCGCTCTCCAGGCCAGGCAATCCATCAGTCATCATGACTACCTTTCATTCCCTTTCCTTCCCACATTCTTCTTTCCCATCAACGTAAAACAGTCTCCCCCACCCCCTATCCACTCCACTGTTTCCCCACCATGCGAGCTGAAATCCGCGGACCAACCCTAAAAACGTAAAAAGAACACCCCAGAGTCATCCCTTCTCCAAATTCCCTCTCTCTTCCCACACTCCCCTGCCGCTTTCATCCCCGACAATTCCCCTCCCCATATTTTTCATAATCAAAGCACGCTTTTTTTTAACGTGCCGAGAATTCTAACTTGTCTTCACCCTCGCGAGTGAAACCACCGCCCAACCCCGCAAAAATATTTTTTAAATTTGGTTTTTCTGCCCCAGTTGGGGTCAAGGGGGAGTTTCTTTCCTCTTTTTGGTAAAAGAAGGTTTTTTTGTGGAGGGTTAGCAGGAAGGGCCGACCGACCGATCTCAACGGGGAGTTCGGGGTGGAGATGAAACTCGGGGATGGTTCCATCGGCGACTTCAGGGGTCGGGTACGTTTGCGCTCCTTGTACAGTATTATTTATTTAGTTTCGGAGGGGGTGGGGGTGCGAGGCGGGAGGAAAACGCATTATATTATATTAAGGGAAGGGGGATGAAATCTTTTGAGTGGGGAATTGGGGACGAGGGGGGAACAATTGGAAATGAGTTGGAGGGTGGTCGGGTGTTCGTGCATAAAAAGAGGCAAGGGGAGAAAAGGGGGAGGGGGAGGAGGAGCGCAGGGGCGAGGCTAGAAGCAGGTAGGAGGGAAATGTACGACGGGAGAAAAGGGACCTCGTGGGTGGATGTCCCGGTGGGAACAGGATCAGCGGTAGTTCAGGAGACAGGAGGGTCGCCGACGGGATGTGAATGGTTGGATGTGGGGTTGTGGCATGTGGGGATGAGGGCTGATTTTTATTTTGCTTAACTTGTACTTTTACTTTTACTGGTAGGAATGGTAACAGTGATTGAAATATTATCTGCGCGCATTCACGTTCACTGAAAAAATGCAGATTAAGGCTTCGAATTTAAGGAATACCGATGGATCATAACCTCTTTCAAAGATTCTGTTTTCAGAAGCTGAAATTATAATTCATCTTTCGCCTAGAGAAGATTTTATTTGCACGAGTTCGCATTTTGGGAAAGCAATTCCATCATACGAGTAAAGGAGAACTTTTTCGGGGAATCTTACAGGGGACAACGGCAATATTCGGTATAACGGTAATTTATGTTTTAGGCAAAAAGTCCCAAACATTGATACGATGCATTGACCTTTTTTAGTTCTCAGTAATTTTCGTTCAAAAAAGAACAGCAGACACCCGTGAAAGCTTCAATTTTTTCCCTTTCAGATTTTGCATATGCCTTATAAAGAATTTCCATTATCATTGCTTGAGTGAAATGGAAAAGGCTTACTTGGTGTCTTTGGTTCGTACTTAAGCAAAAAGGATAATTTTTGGTGTATTTCGCTGAAAGTATAAAGGGATATCGTGCATCACTTCTTCCAAGGAATTTAAATATAAGATATCGTTACCTTCATCTGTGTGGAATATACCATATTTATTTACCCAAAACGTTTATTTTTCTGGAAATATTGCCTCATCCAAAATGTTTAAACATTATCGTTAATATTAGTATTGAATTAAAAGCCATTTGCGGATTGCAAAAACAGTTTTTTTTTCTTTATGATGACTTCATTAAATAATGTAAAACATTCAGAAAGCGCCAATATTACCAATGATAACTATGTCACGCTGTTATATTTTCTATTTCTCCTTCGTCTTCATTTGGCAGAAGAAGCACTTCCTTTAAATAAAAGTTAAGTGAGTAAAATGAGTAAAATTCCATTAAAAGAAGGTTAATTCTTTTAATTGAATTTTACTCATGTTCCTGGGTTCAATAGTGTCTATGTGGCTATCACCTTTAAAATATCGTCGCATTTTATATTTTTTCACTATTTCAATCCATTTTGAAATTATAATTGGTAAGATGCGATATACAACAGCGAAAATAGGGATGTTTGTCAGTAAAATTTGGAACAGGTATCAGTTAATCGGTTTTGGTAGGAACGTTGAACGGTAATCGACTCTTTCTGTATTCTGATCGCCTTTTGTTTGTTCAAGCAATCTAGATCCAGACGCAGGAATTGATTAAAATTTGACAACGGAAATCTGTAACCAACAATTAATTGTGACGTATATAGGTTTAAAAATCTTGTTAGAATCGGCCTACATCAATAAGTCCATAAGCCTTTTGAACTATAATGCATTTCTGACGTTTAAAAAGTCGTGAAAAATCCCATGTTGCAGATTTATGGCATAAAAAAACTATTTTCCCCAAAAATTTATTTAATGGGGGTTGTAAATGCATATTTTTCAACTGACATAATGTATCTTAAACATTATCTGCAAAATGTTAGAGCATCCAAGAAGTAATCGCCGGGTGGATTGTGTAAACTTTTTTGACAATTTTTATGTCAAATGATACCAGGCCAGGATTATCTATTGTTTTCATTCATGCCTGCATGAAACGCATAGATTCGACAAATTCCGATCTCAATTAGATTGTGCAAAGCAATTCTATGGGCTAAGGTTGGACAAACCAATATACCTATTGAAGAAGCAATGTGTTCTTCCAGCATTCACAATGAAGTTTAGTTCTTACCTCGGTGTGCTTTTGTCCTAAGCTAGGTTTCCAAGTTGACTATAAACTTCCTAAGATGTCCGTAGCCTGTATACGCCCAACATTTATCTGTGGCCTAAGTCTACCCCCAGTACGAGATCTATCGATAACTGGATTCACAACTCACCTCTTCCCGTGGAGGGCCGCGCTGCCATGGTGAGGAGCAGCATTAGAAGCAACAGGTCCACGTAATCTAGGCGAGCCATAGCAGTAGCGGTCGAGTCGCAGCTATGGCAGAAGCCGGCCACCATTCACCCTCGCCGCAACGGAAGAGCAGTTGGACAGGCGACCACTACGGCCAGTGGCCAACTTCACCAACCGCCTAGATTATCCCTCGCCGAGGATCGATGAGACCTCCCACATAAGACTCCGATTCAACGCTGCCTGCATGGCAGGAAAACACACGGTATATCCAGCACTATATCTTCTATCCACCACGGCGTGCTTCTGTTATCATTGTCGCTTGACAGATCCCAAATTACTCGCTTCCCCGCTCCTTCCATCCCCCGCCATCTCTTTCTCCTTCTCATCCTCCTCTTCAATACTGATACTCATTTGGCGGAGGACGACGCGAAACTGGCGAGATATCTGCACACTTAACTGGCGATGCTGGAAAAAACCCTTTCGCACGATTGCAAACGCGATGGCGACAGACAAAGGTCACGGGTGCTTGACAGGTTGGGTGCGAAAGAGTGCCTCACTAAAGTATTGGTCCTCCTCTCCCCAGTTTTCGCCTGTTTACTCTTCCATTGTTCTCGCGAAACCTCGTTTAAAACAAAAAGCCGCGATCAATTCCATTGTATGTCATGTTGATACACCGCATACAATTTCCCGTCTCCCGCCTGTCGTCCAAAATTACTTTTTTCTCTCGCATTCACTCTTATTTTACATCGTTGGCACAAAGTCCCACCGCACACCCGAAAAGTACCCCGCCACCATTCTGTTCATGAGTTCTCCCCGCGCGATCCAGGGAACGAAAGTCTTTTCCCCTTTTCACCACCACCGGATATTAGAGGGAGCAGTGGCTGGGAAGTGGCGAACGGGAAGCGGGAAAATTGTGGTGTCCACTGCGGGGCGGCCGCGTGGGGATACCCCGGAGGCAGGAACGAACCCTGCGGGTGTATTTACCTCCAGCCTCATGAATATGTTATACAGTCCACTCACTCACTACCCCACCTATTTCCAGAGTTACTTGCGGTGAACCCGTCACGAGTTACTGCACCAAGTATCAGGACAAGAGGACAGACCTTTCTGTGTTTTATACATTTCCTTTTTGCTCGCAGTCTATTGTCTCTTTTTTTGCCGGCATAGAGCTGTTTACTCCATTCTAGGAATCTTTGTTTGCCCTGAAAAATTCGAAGGACCCCTGATTTCGGATGTTGCTGCAGGATCCGCGAGAAAAATCGAAACGCCTTAAGGTTAATAATAGCGCCGTCGTTTTGTCCCTCGGCGTTATCGTCCTACCATTTATCTTGCCCGAGAGCGAGTCCGCCCAGTTGCCGGTTGTGCGCGGCGCAGCTTAGCTAGGTGCTCGGCGGAGCGAGAAAAGGCTCTCTGGGGTCCGAAGGAGGGAGAATTCCCGGTGCAAGTGTGGAACGCCGCAAGTTCCCTTTCATGCTTGGCAGCCAGTGCACATCGAGCATTCTCATCTTTCATCAGACTGGTGTAATGGTGTCTTGAAGAATGAAGTATGGAAGGAAACTGTAGAGAGATGAAGTTGTTCCAAAAAAGAGAATAATCACTCTCTGATAAAATATCTCCCACAAAATAACGGGAAGAAGATGAGAACAAGGACGCTGCGATTTCCGTATGCCTCCTAAGAGTTTGACACCACACCGGTCGCAATTTTGTTTTCGCCACGGTGGCACTTAAACACCAATAATCGCGTGAATATAATCCGAAGCGATGGGGTTGGGATGATCTCTTGCCGTCGCACTGATCGTCCCCCGCGGTAACCAACCCCATTCCCAACGCGTATGTGTTTCACGGCTTGCGGGAGGGTCGTCTCTTCATGCCTTAAGTCGCGTGAGTACCGCGCCGCGAGAAGACTTCGATAAATGCACGTTAAATCACATTTACAACCGCCGCTCGTCTCGGCCGACACTGAGCGAGTGAGCAGTCGAAGAGAAGGGGGGAAGAAGGCATCCGACGGTCCATTTCCCCTCTCTCCCCTTCCTCTCCCGCCCCTTATCCCGGCGCACGCGCCCAAAACTCAAAACAGTGGCATCATATATATGCACAGTGTCAACGATGTGTGCGTGGAATGAGATGGTCCTTGGGGCAGGGGCGCAGCTAGGAATTAAGGCTAGGGGGATTAGGTGCAACTAATACCAAGGTGTGTGGGGGTATGGAATACCCACCAGGATAAGCGGTAGGTGCGAGACTCGTCAACGCCCACGAGTGCCATATGGCACCCGGTGCAGTGCCGAGCCAATACTCCTGCAATGCATTTAATATATGAATTTTAGCGTACATTTCTATGCACACACTTAGTAGAAGGCTTCCTCTACTATTCACTCAGTTTGTGTGAATTGTGTTCATTATGTTGAGCACATATGTATCATATTTTATAAAAGTGAAATAAGTGTGATTTAAAATAACTTTGGGCGCTGACGGGTTAATAAATTGCGGAATTTTAAGATAAATAATTCAACAAATGTTGAGTTTTACGGCTTTCTGAGGAATATTTTCTTAATCCGTACACTATTCTATTAGTAATATTAATTCAATTAAGTAAAATGGATTAGGCTTAACAATTTCTCTGAGCTCTGGAGGGGGTTTATCCCCAAAAACCCCCCCTCGCTGCACCACTGCCGTGGGGTGTGGTGGATTAAGGGAAGATAAAGATATGGGAGGGGGAGGATAATGTAGTGTGCATGAGGAGATGGAGGAACTCTCTCCTCGGCTGCCTGGGATTCCTAAAACAACTACATATATGCATGCTGAAACAATCGGTGCGGGAGTATGAGGGCAAGTGTGTCATTGGGGTCCTCGCGCCGAAAAATAAGTCAGGGGTTATAGGTGGCGGTGCGGTGAATGAGGGTGGAGTGAGGGGAGGAAATCCGTGGGGGTGAACCATGAGGTGGGATTGTGATGTCGTGCGCGAGATTTAATAAGGTAGGAACCTGATCAAAGACACTGCTAAAACTAGAGATGGGGACACCGCAGCCTGGGTGATTAAGAACCATTTCCCTTAACAATATTAATCGCACAAGCGTTTAAAAAAATCCTCATGGACATTAGTTTTTCCATCCCCTCTTCACTTCTTATTTATTACTAAATGAGTGTATTTGTTTCTAAAAAAACAGGCTTCCGCTGTTAAACTTAATCACAGCACTATCTCGGTATCTCGCGTCGAGCTGTTCACATTCCTGGTCGATGTTTCGGAGGCGATGCAGTACTCAGGCATATTGAAGAAGAAATTTCTCAAAGGCCAAGGTGAACGACAGAGAAAAGAGTATGTGCACCCGGGAGGAATACGATATAAATGCAGTTTATTCGATAAAGTGTATCGTAAGTAGCATTACTTTCGATTAACAGCATTAATTGTTGCTTAGTTTGTTTAATAATTAATATTTAATATGCATTGTTTTCGTAACGATATTGGGCAGACGAAAACGCTCATCTATTGGCTCCTCGGTATGTGACGTCATTCTGTTCTATCTCATCAGCGTGCAAGGTGTTTATCGTGTTATGATCGTGTTTGTGATACAATAAACTACGTGTGCATTGGAAAAAGTTGGTGGATCTGATCGGTGTAAAGGGAAATACATTTAAGTGCATGTCATGGAATCAGGTTTCGTGAAGGTTTCTTCAAATAATATCCCGAAGGTGGATGCTTCAATGATTGACCTTGCTGATTATGTTTGGACTATACCTACATGCCTCGGCACTAAGTTTTAATGTTGAATTGGGGCTTTTTTGTTGTGTTGCCTCATTCATAATAAAGAGCAATCGACGGGAAACCTCATCGGAAATTAGGTCTAGCAATAAGTGGATTAAGTAAGATTGTTTACAGTAGGTAATTGGCCAAAAGTTTGTTCGCACGATTCGAAGGTTTACGGAAGTAAAAGTGCCGGTAAGTAGATAACTATCGATATTTGTATTATTTTCATTTCAAATACCGATCATAATTTAATTTATCTATTTCACTATTTTCTATTCTATTATTATTTAACCTACTGACTCGCTAAAAATAATTTTTCATATTCAGTTATGGCCCGTGGTGACTGGATGAATATCCATAGTTCATTATTTAATTGCCGCTACTGAGCTGGGTTCTTCTTCTTCTGGGCTATTTAAGGTTTGAAACGTAAGCACAAATAACTGAAGTTACAATTTGGTCCAGTCTAAGCAGTAATCTGATCTTACTTTCTTTAAAAAAACGCACTTTTTATCAACGTATTTGTTCTTTCGTAGAATTTATGTATTCAAAAGCAGAGTTCTGATTATTTCAATGTTTCTAAAAGTTATTATCATTTCGCTAACAGAGATATGTCAGTCAGATATACATTTGCTTGGTTGAGGTTTATGAATAGCATTTGTGAGGTATATCTAAAAATAATGATATTGAAAACTTGGTCCGGATGTGTGATGGAAATCTCTCGGGCTGGAAATCAAATGTTTAATAGTTAGATCAGACGATTACTTTTCATTCATTCGGTTTCAATATGCTTCTCGAAGCATTTGTTAGCACAATTTAAAAATTGGTTCATTTTACATTTCCTCACAGCATAAGTTTATAGGTTTTCTTGGCACAACTGGTTCAACTGTCTTGTTATGACTACCCATTAAGCGAGGAATCCCTGCGCGCGGTGCATTTCCAAAAAGTAGTCCCGACTTGTGATACGTAATAATGAGCTTATTTCACATCCGATTTGGAAAATATTAGCATCACTGTGTTTGGAATTAAATTACAAACATTTTGAATACCCAAACTATCACTTTATCGAAAATTAATTTTCCGTTTTTTAGTTAGTAGTACGGGTACCTACTATTACTAAGTTAGTTAGTTACTAATTAGTGAATTAGTTTTCACGAATTAAGTCGTACTATTTTCAAGGATCATCACTGTTTAAGTGACTTTTAATTTTAATGTCTCTATAAATCTGCAAACGAACGCAAATGCGAGAACCGAGGAGTAAGAAATACGATTAAGTAGTTCAAGGTAGAAAAAATGATAGTCTTGTCGTCAGCTTAACTGAGAAATAAATGAATTAAAAGATGTAGATGATGGCATGTACACACTTTTAATCTAGTTCATAAGCCATTCCATGGCTTCTTTCCCAGCTCAGTATACGCTGTGGAGGGGCTCACCCTAAAGAACAAGGTATGTCTGAGAACACATCGAACAAAATGACGTCACAGCCTTGAGAATATGGCCGGCTGGTGTTTCAGCGCATCATTAATTTTGCAAATTTTAATAATTAATATCTCACTTAAAAAGTACCTCTCTATTCTTAGACTCGGAATTTAGCCTAATTGAGGTTTGAATTTTTTTTAAGATCACTTCCCAAAAACATGCACTTACTCTAATGTAAAGTCTTTTTCAAAAGTTTTAGGACAAAGTTTGTGGCGCCACTTCTGCTTCTCAAGAAAATTTAGTTTCCCTTACTCCATTTGTTTTCCTTGCTCACGCACTGCAAATATTTCGCTTCCATGTGAAGATATATGAACAAAGAGGGAGAAGTTACTTGCTAAATTTATCGTTTTGTTTCGATCTTTGATGGATTTAATGATTACTTTTGTGTGCATAATCCGTGTCCTTGCTCCGGTTTTCACTGCTGGTCTGATATTATGTATTATAAATACCTCAACGTGAGGAGTCGCGGTGGCGTAGTGGAGTAAATGCGACGTCGTCATAGTAAAGGTTGTTGGATCGATCCCCATTCTCGGAATTAAGATTTCATGTTCACAAAATTTTTTTGCTTGGTAACTCCTTTTGTATGTAATAAAGGGTTTCAAATAATTTAAATTCGCTGTAACCGTTATATACTTTTTTTAATGGTAAATGGTAATATACAAGTTAAGAATTGGGCAAGGGTTGACGTATCCTTTTTATGGATTGCTAGTACACATTTTGAACGTTAGGGATTTGCAAAAGGGGTAACCGTAACCCGACGGTAAGGGGCGCATTCAAACCCAGCGTTGGTATTAGCTTAATGATTTTAGATTGGCGATGAAGGGTCATACATAGCAGTTGATTATTGCAAATTTATTGATTGGTTTAGAAAGCTGTTGATTGTTATGATTCTCTGCAATGAGCTCCATACTTTTTCGTGTCATTATATGACGCCCAACTTGACTTAAATACAGCAAATAGCCTTCATAATCATCACATACTACTTCATTTGGGTTTTGCGTTGAATGTGTTTTCTAGTTTTCAAGCAATGCAAAGATCCAACTAATTTGTCAGAACGGATTCATCCAAGTAATCGGCGAGCTGAAAATGGAAACCTGTTGATGCTATACCCTATTGCGAATGTACAACCTAGAATTTTATCCAATGAATTAGAAGAAGGCATGAAGAGCCCTAAGAAATAAAAAATATCTTAAGAGACCTCTACCCCATCATCAGCGCAAACCACAGTACTTCCAATCTCCGTCCTTCCCGCCCTTCTATCACCTTCAGAAAGGCACCCAACGTGCGCAAATATTCCGATCCACCCGCCCTTCTCTCCCCCGCACTGCCCCCCTATCTTCTTCCTCCTCAACATGCAACCGCCCAAGATGCAAGTGCTGCTTCTTATTTCGCTCCACCTCCCCACCAGTCATCAAAAAATCTTCCTCTTCTCCTTTTTCCCTTAAATACTTCCTTTTATTCCATCTACCGACTATCCTACAATTTCTGCCCTGCCTACTACATTGGAGAATGCACCACGGCAGTATCCATTCGAATGAACAACCATCGCCTCTCCACCAAGTCCCCCCCATTCGTTGAACCAGTACTCCAAATAGTTCCTTCGAGCAGTTCTTTTCCCTTTCCTAAATCGAAATACTACCAGAAAATTCACCCAGCACACCTGGGTGGAAACAGCGTTCAAACCGCCAGGGCTGAACGTCGCTAATTGCTAGCCACCAGCCAATCCCTCCCATTTCCCCCTCACCTCCACCTACCCCATGTACAGCATCAAGTCATCCGTCCCTGGGACTTGATCCGTGGAACCTCTCATTCGAAGCATGATACTTTATCCACTACACCACCGGAATGATTGGGTTCTAAGGCAGTCTCAATGCCCAATATGTCGGCTGTGTCCACGATGTCCCGACGAGAGTAGATTCCATTCTAGGTGAATCGAGGGCGAAGCATGCTTCGGAGAATATGGCGAAGAATTCGTAGCTGGATCTTTTGCGCCTTGTCATAATTCGACGGGTATGATTACTTCCCCGGTATAAGGGATATATTGCTTTTAAAACTCCCAGTTGTATGAGAGCATTACGAGGGCAAATTTTTGGAAGACAAGTAATTCCTGAACTGGCCGCTCTGAGACGCCAACGAGCTTTGCGTTAATTTTTTCCGCCAATGTACATGCTTTGTGAGCCGTCTGGCTTAGTCCACCGATTGATAATTTTTACAGGCTCGGGGGATAATGAATTGGGTGGACGGGGACACGGTGATAAAGTCGTAAAAAATTGTCGGAAAATTTTGAAAATCATGGCCACAGTGTGTTCATGAACAATTATTACAACAACGTTGGATTGACCAGGGACCTTCTTTGTCAAAAAATTTATTGTACAGGTACATTGAGACAAAATAGGAAGGACAATCCAAAAGAGATATTTGGTCACAAATTAGCGAAAGGAGAGGTTTGTTCTCGGTGGAGTGAGGAGGGAATATGTGTTTTTCGCTGGAAAGACAAGCGGGACATATCTATGATCTCATCGGAGTTTGTAAGTGACCTAGTGGCAACCACCAGACAAGGCAAGGAGAAACCAGAGGCCGTGGTTGCATATAATAAATTCATGGGTGGAGTTGATCATTGCGACCAGCTCCTTGCATATTATACGTGTGAGCACAAAACTCTTAAGTGGTATAAAAAAGTTGCGATTCACATTTTACAAATTATGGTTCTCCACAGCTACATTCTCTACAACAAGTATAGTGGTGAACGGAAAAGCCTGTACGAATTCCGAATGGAACTGATTGAGTCCCTTATTTCGAGTGGCTAAAAGAAATCCGTGAGGAGATTACCATCACCAGCTGCTGCAACTCCTTATCTTGCCCCAACAGAATTCACGGCCAAGGGATAAAAATAGCAAAATAGATGTCGGGTTTGCTACGCCAAAGGAGTGAGAAAATTGGTTGTAAATATTTGCCCAGACTGTGAGGGTCAACCAGGGCTTTGCCTTCGCCCTTGTTTTTATGAATACCATAAAAAGAATTGAAATTTTTATTTAAACTGTAAAATTGTAACAAGTTCATTTTTTGATATGCATTGTTTATGTTTTTGGCTGCAATTTTTATGAGTTAAGATTAATAAATATTATCTGATATTTCTTCTAAAATAATTTTGTTTTCAATATTTTAATATACATACTTCACCAAACCAAATGTTTTAGAAAAGTAAGGTAACATACGGAAGGCGAATATTTTTTTAAAATTTAAAAGTTTTGATGATTAAACTCCGAAATTACGATATAAATAAACTAAAATGCCATGTGAATGGAAAGAGGGCAAAATGTTATGCATGTGTATGAAGCTAAGTGCATTGACCTCGGGAAAATATAGAATTGGAAAGATTTTGGAATTTCCTATGGTAAGCGCTGAGACAAGAAGTACGGGGGTTGGCCGGGACTGGGAGCAGGTAGGAATGACGAGGGGTGAACGAGAAGGGATCAGGGGAAAGCGCTTCTGTGGAGAGAGGACAATGGTGCGACGCACTTACCTACCCATAAAAATATAATGACCTGGAGTTTCGGGACAACTGCAAGCTTATGAATGTCGGGAGGAAAGTCCACGCAGTAAATGGCCATTTGGGACAAAAGGCCGAAAACATGAGTAAAAACATGTCCTAGTGGAAATACCGGTCATTAATTGCAAAAGATATTTCCGACTACTGAGTTACAACGTTTAAAATTAACGCAAACATTTTGTCAGCAATACTATTCATCCTGTTAAATGTTTATAAAAACGACCAATGACGCAGAGCAGACAAACAATCCTATTATCATTTTGGTGTACAAGAGAAAAATGTTAAAGAAAGAGAGGCTAAGATATATTATAGATATACAATGAATATATTTATGAATGTGATACCGATAACAATTAATCTATTGCTTATTCCACATACAACGAGTGAAAGGAAATAAATTTCAATTACCAAAATTCAGACATCAAAAAATTATATTTTCACCGAGGATTACGGATAACTTTCGCAGCGAAAGAAAAAGAAATGCGGGTTGCATAACGACGGCTTTTCAGCGGAGCGGATGTCTTTCATGAAAGCCATTTTTTTTAATTACGAAAAATGAGGTAAAACATACTAATTTATATTTTTAAATGGTTTATGGTAACTCAAAACACAATTACAGATATGAAAACGTAAAAATTTAAATTCCGACACTGGGAAAGAAATTTGCAAAGTGACCCGCATTGAATGGGTTTAAATGTAGAGGTGGCTCGTTTTCCTCACCAAATATCATTTTTTTATAGTTAACGGCCTACTCACTGAAATTCGCGTTAGGTTTTACTTTTATATTTACTTTAAATGCTTTAAATTTTATTATAATAATTTAGAATTCTGCAATTTGAGTGAGTGAAGTTGAAGAATGAATTATTCAGTCATTAACTATTCAAATACTAAGAAAATCTTTTTGCCGTAAATTCCATGACTCCTCCTTAAATTCAGTTCCGATTCCAATAAGTTAATATTTCGAAGCTGGGATGGAATTTTGACATCATCATGAGTCGGCAGGCATTTTTCTATATCACACCACCTCCGGCCGCATCACTTGGATTTAACGATCCCATAAATCTCTTTATCTATTATTGGGGGTCGGCACGGAAATCTTTCTCGAGTGATATTTCATCGTAGTGACGGATGCCCATATCGCTGGTGTGCAGCACCGCTCAAACCGATTGTACCGATGCATTTCGATGGGTGAATTCACTCACATCTCGAACATCCTTCGATCATTGCCTGTGACGAGAATTGCGGAAAGATAAGGAAAGGAATCCAAATAGGCTTTCGACGGGGGTTAATCCGGTTTTAGTGCATTGAAGTGAGGTGAGGCGTAAGTGAATCATTGAAATCTTCAGGGAACACTCTCTTCAGAGATTTGGGATGCTTTGTGATGGTGCGAGCATATCTTGCGCCAGGATATCTTCCGCTCTTCTACTCGAGAGTGGAATAAAATTCTTCGGCGGAATTTTAAATATGCATGCTGGTGAGGGGAAATGATGCATGAATGTTATTTATATCCAAGTTCAAAACATTTTTTGAGAACAATTTCCCGTGCTACCTAAGGCCTGGTTACACGGTACATTATAAATTATAATGTGCAAAATTCTGTACATTTTTCTGAATGGTTCCCTGAACAGACTCTTGTACATTCACATAGACAAGATCCACGATTAGGTGGTTACACGATACATTTTTTCGGACATTTTTTCGAACATTTTTAAATGCGCAACAAATTATTTCACCTTCAAATGTAAACCAATGGGGAATATGCACACTTTATTTAAAAGTACTAGAATATTAAACATACCTACCTCAAATGTGCTCGCCGAAATTTTCGCGGATGAATAATGTTTTTAGCTGAGTTATGAGCCTTTAAAAAATAATCGTCATCGACTGTTTGAAAACACGTGACGGAGCGTGCGCGCGTTACATCACGGCACGGTATCCACTGATGACAGACTGAGGAAGTGGATAGAAAAACTGTCAATGTAGGGGCTCAAACGCAAATTTAGCGAATATAATTGCTGTTTTAACGTCAAACTTCGGATTGTGAATATATTAGGTTGCCAAGGCGTTGTTGAAATAAAGGGGATTGTTTGGGGAGATTTGAAAAGATCAAATTGATATAAGTTAATGCAGATTGTGATCTAATTTACTCATCTACATAATTTGCTTAATGCAGTTAGTGTATTGCATCTTCAATAGAGAAGCGTGTGAAAACCATATAAATCGCGTATCCCATAAAACTATATAAAGTGCCCTGTCGTTTAGTACCTCTATTTACTCGCCGGAGAAGGTTTTTGTTTGTCTTCCAAAGGACAAAAATAAGAGGAATAAGTGGTTGATGATACAAAGAATGGAGTTAAGTACATTATCCATATTGTCAACGGGATACTCTCGACGTTAATACACTCTTAACTAAAAATGAAAATAATTATCGGAGCCTATAAACATATAATATACATGTAAAAACTATATAATTATGTACATAATATATTAACCACTGCGGAAATCTAAACCTCGACACAAATAGAGCTATCAAGTAACTAATTCTGCCATCCATCTTCATTACTATCATAATTATAAAACCATCTCCAACCCAGTGTTTGTATTTTATGGATATATAAAGCAACTGTTTTAAAACCATTGAATTTTAGGAACAATCAACAGCTACATTCATACTAACACAAATTAGCTAACCTGTGGCGTGCCAATCACGCATAAAGCCATGAATCCTAACCATTCATGTCATCGTTCTGGTTTCTCTAGAATATCCTTCCTATATTCTTTAACAATCGTTACAATTTTTAAAATACCCCAGGTCTCCGGGTAACTACTCGACGTTAAATAGAAGGGAATCCTTCATTCGCAAAAAAATTTTGGAAAAAATAGGGATGGATTTTATTTAAAAGTGTTTACTAGTAAATAATGCAAGTAAGAGTATGCAGCGGGTGCTGACTAGGAAGAGTAGAAAGGATTCCGAGCCACGTGTTTGATCCCTCACAATCGCAAAGAGGGAGGCCCCAGGCAGCCAATTGGGGAGCTAGCTGTAAAAAAAACTAAATATTGAACATTAAGGACACATAAAAATTTTAAGTCTATATATTTTCTCCACTATTAAAACAAAAACCTTGATTAATTAACGTAAAGGATGAGAGAATGCTTCTCTCCGACGTTCGAAACTCAAAAAAGCTTCGGAAAGCATACAATTAGGGTTTTATGCATCATTTGAGCAATTCATTCCAAATTTCTCTTTTCTTCATTGGTTTCGTGCCCAGGGGACGTCTGCGTTGGGATGTTCCAATTATAATTCCCTTTTTGGTTGGCTATCCAAAATGTAGCCCACCAAATTCATGCCTTATAGATTATTGGCGTGCCAATCACGCATGAAGCCTAGAATCCTAACCATTCATGTCACCGATTATCCTTACTCCCTAAATGGAAATGGTGAAATGGAGTGCGACGAGGGATAAACGAGAGGGCCGCCATTAGGGCCCCAAGTAGCAGTATGGCTCTTCCGAAGGCCACTCACTTCCTTTCATACTCTCCCAAACATACGCATTATGCGCTACTACGTACAATTTCATATCACTCGCCCATATGGAAGAAGATACATATCTGGGTTTGTAGCAGCAGTATTTGCTAATGGGGAAAGCACAGAAAGGCACCTGGCGGGGACAAGAAGAGGCGATTGAATTTAGAAGAGAGAGTTTAGCGGAGATAAACGTAACACAATTTCCCTTTGTGCTGCACTAAGAGACGTTACGTCCTGCTCCCAGAGCCCTTATCGGGAACGTATTTTGAGCTGAACAGGTCGAAATGACAATTAAAACGCGGCGATGTGGAATCGAAAACGGTCCGCAAGGATGGAGATTTTGGTACTGACATGGGAGATGCGTTCCATCCACTCTTCTCCCCACCTCCACATTACCCATTCCTTCCTGAGACCCTACTTTTTGCTCCTCTTGGTCGACCACAGGGGGAGGAATATCCCTTCTACCACCACCACCGGAGGTCAAGACAAACCACGTTCGTTGCTGCTACCTCCCATTGCGATCGGAGATACTTGCCACTCCTAATTGAAAATGCAACCCCGTGGTGTCTCCCCCTGGGGACTGTGTCGCCTCCCCGTCCAGAGACGACTCGGAAAGGCAAGACCACGTGCCCAGATGTGATTCATGGATTGGCGGCCTCAGGCGAGAGTAAGGGCTGTATTTATAGGCGTTTCCATGGGAGGCTTCCACAAGTCTTCCATCCGGAAGGCTTCCTGACGACTTCTCGACATCGGTATCTACAAACCTCTTTTGGAAGACTTCTGGCAACGTTGCCAATGATAGGATAGAGATTTGTTTTTCGCCGTTCCATTGTTTATAGCTTAACCGTTGGAAATGGCCAAACGAATGTTGTTTATTTTCGGAAATAGAAAAGAATAGTTCGCTAGATTTGGGCGAAAACTGTTTGAGATGACAGGAAAATTGAAGGAAATATTAGAAAGAAATAAATCCGATTATCGTTTTGAGAAATAAATTCAACTGAATTAGCGAATTTTATTTTCCAGACGAAAATCATTGCCCTCAAAGGATAAATTGAAATAAAGGAGAGAGAAATGTGATTGATTGAGTTGAATGGATATGCCGCGAATATTTTTTTGTTCGTTAAAAAGCGCGGAAATATTTGTAGGTATTATGAATTCGTTAATTTCGTTAGCATTTTATGATATCGCTTGTATTACAGTACGGCCTCAGGCTAGAGTAAATCATCTTTGCGACGACGGAGTAGTGGATGGAGAAAATGGATATTTCTCCTTTCCGGTAAGCGAATCATCCCTCTCCAAGAATACGACGCGTTCAAGGCGGGTGAAATTATTATGTGTCATTGATGAGGCCAGTTTTAGGCCGTGCAGTATACTTTGAAGTTAATTAAATAGCAATGACTTACATTAGCTTTACTCCCGTTTCAGTTTAACTTCACTAGCCGCGATAGATTATACAAATATGAACGCGTCTCGAGGGATGGTAGTAGGAATCTTCTGTCACGCTGTGTTTAATCTAAAAATGGGGAGTGGTTATCAAATTAAATTAAGAACGGGTCTGGTCTACCTGGGAAAATCTATTAAATATATCCCCAAAATTCTCTACATATTGTGTCTACATATGTGCTCTATATATCAGGATTCATTGGCAGATTTTAACTCATGGCTATTGAAGCAGTGAGGCAATCAGAATGCAAATATTTTTATAATATTTATACAATATGAAGGCTTGAATTATCATTATTATGTATGATAATTTCCCAGGGAACCCAGCAGCAAACGACCGACCGCGTAAGCATACATGTTAATTGAAATTCTGAGTACTTACACAGTTAGTAAAACCATTTCCCCCTACTCCCTTGATTTTAAAATTTATCATTTTTTGGAGTCTTATACTATTATTATTGGAAGTATGAAGCACAATTTGATTTTTTCAGTACCCAGAATGTAAGGACCAAATTAGGCTATGCTTCTACTTCCATCATTATCAATGCCATAAGTCGCTTGCTAGAAAATATTCTTCTTCCAAAGTTAAGCTCATCAAATTATTCACACATCATTTTTTGGAAGCACATGCAGGGTGAAAATTAATGATGATCAATTAAGATATAACGTTAGATAAAGGGCTATCCAAGGTCAAGGTCAAGTATTCAAGTTACAACATGAATTAAAAGAATTTGATCGTACCTATTCTTTCTCCCATGCTTGTGGATACCAGTGAAATGAAAGCTAATCCAATGAATTCGAAAGAAATGAATCTACATTGCAGTTTAAAAATTTGTTAACACCTTCAGTAAACGTATTAGTTCAATTCAGGACCTAAATACTGCTGAAATAGTTCCCACTGACTTTAAACTGGCTAGGGCTACTGAGTTGGACTGAATGATGCTTCCATCATGCTCTCCACGATGTTATAATTTAGGGTATCATTCAGGATCAAAATAAAATGGGTATTGGTTAAAAAAAATGCTTAAGTACCTCTTAATTTGTCATGAAGGAACTAAGAGAAAATAACGCAGGGCTACACTTAAGGCAGGTGCTGATCGATTGAGCGCAGGATACAAGAAAATTAACCAAAGAAAAAAATTATGATCTTAAAAAAATTAATGCGAAAATGAATTAAAATGTTTTTGGTAATTTAATTTTAAAGCCATTTGCAACGAGAGACGGATAAATGGCAACCATTACTTTCTGTCGTCAGACCAGTAGAGTGGGGGGAAATTCTGGGAGTGGGTTCAATTTTGGGGAGAGCAAGTGCGGTGCAAGATGAGAGAGATAGGCTCGCGAGGAATCGAGGCACGCGTATGAGGGGATGACGATGGTAGGAGTGGGAGGGCTTTAAGGGAAGGGGTGGTTGGGGGTGGATAGGGAAGGGGTGGAGGGCAGTGGGTGGACCGATGGGGGAGATGATTCGGTCAGGAGGAGGAAATTTGGGAGGAGGACGGAAAGGAGAATGTATTCAAAGATAAAAGGAGAGTGTAAGAGAGGCGACGAGAAAAGGATTATTTGGGGGAGACGGGCGGGAAATGGAATTGCAATTGAATACAGGGATATGCAGGCATTAAGGGTAGACAATGTATCGGAGTGTGCTAGCAAGGATGGTTGCGGAAAATACGGATGGCAGTTACGCGCAGAACGTGTGATTGCGTCCGATGTACTGAGGTGTCGCCTCAGTTGGGGGCAACAATTCAACGTTACGCGTTTGGGAAAGTTTTCTGACGCAACTTCCTCAACGAGCTATGAGGCTACAAAGAAATAGGACAAACTTTCCGGAGTGAAGGCTACAAGCTAGTTTGAGATCAATGTAAATACCTCGTTGTATTCAATGCCTACCGCATCATAACACATTATCTTTGTTTGTGATATGTCAATGTATCCATTGTTTGAATTTCATTTATTTTGGAATATAATAATAATTTTACAATAATAATCGATCTGATGTGAAATTAATTGATTATTACCAGTCAATGTGAGCATAACGCATTTTTACTCACGTGCAATTGACATAATGTTCCATCTCACTCATTGTCAGCTATAATTTTACGCCTTCGCTCACCTTATTTATCTCCTGTTGGCAGTTAAAATATTACGAAGCTCCGTCATTTTCCGTACATTTCATCCGTTAGTGGCCTAACGTGGACAAATTACGCAGCGGCTGGCTTCAGCAAAGGTACTGTGGCAAAGTGTGGATTCTGCCATCCTTAAATTTTTAATATTTATAGCTATTTACGACTATCCGTTACCGAACTGAGTCAGCATCCAAAACCATACGGAGTTGATCACAAGGAGATGCACGTTGGATACCACGTTCATATAGTCATTTTTGTCTTCCTTTTCCACACCTTGCTCCTAATTAGTAAGGATATAGGTATCATATTTTTCCATGCGGTTTTGTTGTTCTTCAAGCCTTCGAGATTAAGGCTCCACTAGAATCTTCGTAGCCTCTCCCTATATAAACTAGCAATATAAATACTGTTTGAAGATTGCTCAATTAATATTTAAACACTTATGTTGTTTTGCCGATTAAAATGAAAACTTTGGCAGTTCTACATTTATGCCATGATTGTGTCATATTTGTTATCGTATCAATTGAAATTTGCTTTGACATTGATCACTATTCTCTATTAGTATATAGTTTTGATGAATTTTACTTTGCTGGGATGAAATATTTTTACAGTAATGCCTGATTTTTAGTCCTCTATCTATACGTTTACCGCAACATAATATTTTTGAATAATTTCAGTAACGGGCGTGAAGAAATTTTAAATATCGTGCCGATCTAATATTTACTTTCGCACATGAGAATTTCTTGATTACTCCGAATACTTTATCAAAATCTTCATAATTAATGAAAACGAATTAAAAAATTGAGTTATATCAAATTTTTGACAGGAATTCAAAAGTCAAGGGAAGATTTCTGTCGTCATAAAATGCAAAATTTGGACCAAAATAATTATCGATCAAAGTTATGAACGCCATATCAATGCAGATAATCTAAAGTAAGCATTGAATAGGGTATCAAAAAAGAGCCGATACATTTCTAGCAGCTGTTTTCCCGAAAAAAGAATTCCGATACCACTGTGGTCTTCACAATAGGCGGATGTATAGAGAAGGTGAGAAAAAACTTCAGATGTCGCTACGATTCATTGATGAGGCTTACTGACACTAGTAAATATGATTCTTACCTGTTGCTTTCGGAAAATGCTGCGTAGGTACCGTTTTCTTGCGACAAATCTAGTAAATATGATTTGTATCATAAAATCGTAGTATGGGTTAAGAAATTGGTCTTTGTTGGTAGATGGCGAACATTTAAAAGACAAATAAAATTTTGCTCAAAAACATTGAATAAAAGCGATGAACCAATCGAAAACAGTTTTATGATGGAAATTAAAAGGATGCAAAAATTCTAGGAAGAACTCAATAGTAGGAGAGAGTATCATGAAATTTAACATTTTATGCTCCATATGTACCCTCTACGTTGGTGGAATCTCTCTCATAAGCCATAAGAAATTCAAAGCCGTAAAAAATGCAAAGGTGAAATATTACGCAAAACATTTTAAGATACATTTTTTGCATAATATCTCTCCTTTCCTTCCAACCGGCTAAAGGGGCATTCGATATCCGCTGGCCCCGCCTTCCCTTTCCTTTGGACGCCTAGGTCGGAAAGGTGAATGGCAGGAGGTCCCTATCTTTGCGGCAGCTCGGAAGTGAGGAGGATGTGATTTCGCGCGACGCCCGCGCTCGTCATTTGTCAGGTTAAGTCGTTGTGCGCTGGAGAGGCTGCTTAAGCCTGCATCATTTTCCCCATCGACCATTCGTCCATAATGGCCGCAAATTGTACAAAATCGTGTAAAAATAAAATTGAATTCGACCTCAATCTTTCAGTGAGCTTATTACGCGGAACACCCTTTCACCGCCGATTCCTCTACTTTACCCCGTTTACTAGGGTGGGCCGAAAAAAGTTTTTTTTTCTTAATCAAATTAGCCCTGTGTGGGAAAGCGGAAAGGAAACTACCCAGAAAGGGATTTATGGGTAATTTATTCATGAAACTAGAAGAGATCTACTTAGTGAAAAGTTTGGTGTTCAGGTTCCGTTCTTTCTCAGCCTTGGCTGAATTTCTTGATGAAAATAGCTTCACAGGCACGTTATTCGTCAATATGATTGTTATGAATTTAAAATAATTTACCTTATTATTACTTTTTGATTTACTATCATATGACTTATTTGCTAAAAACTAAAATTCAATCGAAATAAATATTGTTTTAACTGCGATGAAATTTTAGAAACATAGGCAAAAATGAGGAGTGTTACGCGGGTGGTCTATACTGTAATTTTGTTGTTAACTCATAGGCATTGTTTGAACCATAGATTTTGTCAAAATTTCATTTTTATAAACTATAAACATGTATCCACTCTTTAATAAGGGCATCTGCGTAGTAGAGGGAAGGGCTAGGCATGAGGGTGGAAACACGTCAGGTTTCGGGAACACCATTCGCTAGAGAGACGGGTTTTATGGCATTCGCTTCGATCCAATCAGATGCCTCTCTTTAATCACGTCAGCCCCAATTCGTGACTGCGCCTCATCTTACGAACGCATCTGCTCTGAGGGAATGAAGGTGGACGACAGGATATAGGAACTACACTACTTTCAGAGGGAGTACGAGGCATCTCTTTTCATTCGGGTAATCAGGAGCCTTTGTAATTGTATTCATGAAATGGATGTTACCACCAAAAGCACCAACGCTCACTCCACTGGAAGCAAGGGGATTGGCAAACATCCAGAGGCAATAACACAACTTTCCTTGGATAATTATGTAGAATTTTGGTGTCCAATGCGTATTTGACCAATATAATTAAACTCCATCCTCTTGACAAAGAAAGCATCTCAAAGCTCTTTAAAAATGTGAAAGCATATCGGATGAGAAACCCTAAAATATCAATTATCATATGAGAAATAATGCGTTTGATAATTTTTAATATGGGGCATTAAATTTCCAATATAAAACACATTTAATAGGGGGTGAAAAAATTTTTTGGTGTTTCATTTTTTTGAACCGGAAACATTTTTTGACGATGGATTTCATTCAAAACTCACTTCACCACTTTCTTTTATTCAGTAGAATACCTCATTTGTACGATAAGTAGCCGCATTAAACAAATACCATAGCTCTCTATTCAAATGAATTAAAAAAATCATGTACATAGTTATGATATGTGACTACATTTATTCCAATGTGACATCACGTGATTCGCATCAATAAATGTGGAAAATACAACACGATAAAGGATTTCGAAACATATTCTTAGATTTAGCAATCGCATCATTAAATTTATAAAATATTCCTAATATTTAACTCTACAAAATTACAAGTTCGAATTAATTTCCCGTGCCAGTTGCATTGGTACCAATTTTTGAGGCACGGCATAAAAATACGAAACCTTTTGTGCTCGCTGTTTGAGGCGAGGCTATTGATAATCTTCGAAATCGCAGTGCTTTGATAAATTCCCTGAGGATATCAAGGCTTATGAAATGCATTGGAAAAATGCAAGGAGTGACAGTGGCTATTCAAACCTCTTAAATACTTCTCACAAACATGGATGACATTACGGCCAAGCGAAAGAGCACAAGTATAATCATGTACCTAATGGCCATATTTACCAATGTATGCATACACACTGGCATTAGATATCGAATCTGTAATTAGCCGTCAAAAAAATGGGTTTTTAGAAACGGGAACGCAGCTAGTGGAAGTGATACACCCCGGATCGTTGGCTTCGAAACCGCGACGGAGAACAGCCGCCGCGCAGCGCCGTTGCTATAGGGATTAGTGGTTCGACGTTTGGAGGGGAGGATGCGTGGAGAATGTGTGGGATGAGGGAAGGGGAAAAGAGAATTGACAGAGGGAGGCTGGCGTTACTAGAATTTCACCCGCGTATGATTTTCACGATATGGACAAAATATTTATCCAAGCAAGTATTGATTAGTGCATAAAAATTGAGTTACTTTCACTTTGAATTGCATTTCTGTAGAAAACGCTGCGCACGTGATGGTGGAATGACGGAAATCTCTTTGAAAATGCTAAGTCTTTCATCCATGCACCTTTTACTCTGAGCATATTTGAGAGAGATTCCGAAAATGTATTCAACCTGGCATTTTCGTATTAACTTTAATTGCCATCTTCTCAAAGTTCTTTACGATTGGTTTATCGCTCTCATCCAATGTTTTTGAGCAAAATTTAATTGATCTTTTACATCCTCGCTATCTACCAGCAAAAACCAACATCTCAAACGACACTACGATTTTATGATTACATTTTCTAAATACACACCCTATATTTTTGGTATGTTGAATAAAAAGTGATGACTTCAAATTCGTAATTACTAGTTATTCGAAATGCTCATTGATGAACCATAGTGATATCAGAAGTTTTTTTTACCATGTCTATCCATCCATAGGTAGCATATACCACCTACCTTAACGAACACACAACACAAAATACTTCATCTGCCGGCGCAACCCTCCCTAATGACCCGACGTACAGCCAAACCTGCCTGATAATCAGAGAGTGTGGTGTGGGTCTGGAGCGGATATCTAATTTACTCCGCTGGGCCTTCCAACGGCTGATATCGGCACTCTACGGACCGGTGCACTGGGGATGTGATACCCGAGTGCGTGGAAAGTGGGACCGCTAAACACTGAAGCCGCCCGCAGGCAGCAATACGGCCCCGCGCCTCGTGTCATCAGCAGCGGTAATTGTCGATGCCCGTGCAGCCCCTTTTAGACTTGTGTAGCATGGCAGGGTGAGTCCCTCCCTCCCGTAAAGACCACGGCCTGGTCGGATTTCTATTTTCAGGAAAGCAACTGCGGGACATTGTAGCTGCTCTTCATTGTCAACCTATCCAATGCTTACTTAAAGTTCTCTGTATTGTTGTAACGTTAATAATGTTGATCGATAATTATTTGATCCATTTTTCACATTTTATATCGACTAGACTCTACTATATATATTGTATACTACATATACTTCTACTATATACTACATTGAATTCCTGCCAAAAATTTAAGAGTACTTAATTTTTTAATAATAGGTTATTTTTAATTTATTTTTACTAATTATAAAAAATCGATAAAATATTCGGAGTAATGAATAAATTCTCATTCTTTATGCTTGTTGTCAACAAATGTTCTTGAAAAATAAGTTGATGGGGTATATTGCCACTTGATTTTCTGTTAAAAACATTTTCTGGACTACCTCCATTCTTCCATTTCATTACATCCATGAAAAATCACACGTTTCCATAGAATTGCTAATTCAGGGCAATTCACCGTAGTTTCACTTCACTGGCGGGAATATAGCTAATATCGCAGTTAATTCAGTAATGTCCATTAGAAGAACTTGACATTGTTTGGTATGATTTCTTTCTGAGATATATATTTAACATGTCATATTTTTTGGGCAGTCTTTGCCACATATCTTCCATTAGGTATTAAATCTCAATCGTTTTCTAAGCCATTTTCTTTCGAGAAATTCTGAAATGGAATTTGTGAAAGAAATCTATTGTAAAGCTAAAAAACCTCCATAGATTTTTATTTTGCTTCGTAATCTTCTACCTTAATGCTGTAGATCTCACCCACTCAATGTTTTTAAGTTCGTATTATTTATGCCAGGCAACATTCCTTCCTTATTTACTAAGCTCATTTTGCATAGTAACCAAAGAATTTAATGCTCAATGAATAAAAGTTACAGTTTCTTATGGCATACAAAAATCAACGCAGTCGAAAGAAAAATTTAATATAAATTTTTCTTTCGACAGCGTTCGACATATAAAAGTTCTGACTGAGGATTCATTTTTCTGAATCAAAAATACCATTTCCTTGCGCCATACTGGATATATTTTATCTTTCGTATACCTAACTGCAATAATATGAGACGCCTCTATATCTAACGCCATAACATGGACTCATTATCACGATGTCCGAAGGCCTGCCTAGTCTGAGTTATTTATAATCGACAGCATTATATAATTAATTTATAACCCATATTCTCCTGTTCCAAATCTAAACTGTAGCCGGAAAAATATATTGTCCTAATCTTTTTGTGCAACAATGTCCTATTATCATTACAAAAAACGGATTAACAATGTTAACAAATTGCCTATTTGCATACAATTGGATGAATTAAAATATAGTTATGCACACAATATATACCCAATATAATTGCACCTTAATGGATGCTTTCTGAATATGTTCACTTTATTTAGTAAAATTGTCAACTGACGAATATAAATGGTTGTCAATACCTTAACGACATTCCATTTTACTGGATTTGTACCAGCACTTTAATTTTCACAAAAATTACATGTAAAATGTTTTATTTTATATCATCAATCACAAAGATATTAAAATATTTTATTTTTACAACATCTCCGTAGTAACATAGTCAAAAGTATATAGAAAATAGTTTTATTGCCTTGTACAAAGTAATCGGGAGAAATTACATGCACACCATTTAATAGCATTTAAAATTATTAAATTAGTAATTACAAATTATATTAAATTATATCATTAAAAAATCGAGACAAAATATCAAAAACAATAATACAAATCGACCATAGCAATGGGTACAATTTATTCTGGTCAGGGTGTTACTTAATTATATTTTCATGGTCGCAATATACGAAGACCTGCCTATTCTGAGTCATTTCTTATCAACTGTAAGATGCAATATAAAATTCCTACTCTCCTGCCCCAAGTCTAAACTATAGCTGGAAAAAATACATGTATAAGTTACAAAAATAAAAAAGGCTCTGTAAAATATTATCGAAAAACATCACAAACACAGAAATGCAAATAGTACTAAGTACTGGAATAAAGATCACAGCAACATATAATATATTATATGCAATGGTTTCACATATTTAAATACAAATCACAAATGCACCAACTGTTTTAGCCAGGGATAAGTCATATTTGCATGTTATCAATAACCTTTACAATTTGCAACTCATGCGGAAAAACCACAAACTTTGGAAGAAAAAATATTCCATCACATTCCCAATAAGGGTGCAACTTTGTAAGCATTTGGTGCAAATTAATGACTTATCCCTGTTACACCCCCTCCCCACGATGAGGGAACAGTTTGGATTTGAGGGGGGCATGCACTACACTACGACCAAAATTAATAAGAATAAAAAAACTACACAAAAAAATTAGCAATTCATAACAATCAAGCACTACTACTACTAATATCATTCATTCATTCATAAACCACATTCCATTCACTCATTCATCAAATCACATTCGATTCACTCATTCATAAAATCACATTCATCCATTCATACAGCCCTGCCTACCTATATACTGCTTTATACGCCTAAATTAATGAAACACCTAAATACGGAATCGTGGCCACGATATACAAAGACCTGCCTAAACTGAGTTATTTCTACTCGACGGTAGGACGCAATATAAAATCCCTACTCTCCTGCCGCAAATCCTAACTATAGCTGGAAAAAATACATGCATAAATAAAAAATATACAAAACACCCTGTACAAGAATAACAACAAAAAATGCAAAAAAAACAACTATCTTCAGGCTTCAGGTCTTCATTCTTCCTTTCTTCACGATAAAATCCTCAAGCTTCTAGCTGTCGGCGCAGTAACCTTCAGATGTCCATTTCATGGACCTCCACAGTTGTCTCCAAAAGCAATCGCTGTCGTTGTCCACAAGCATGACCTGTGGTAATATAACAAAAAAATTCTCAAAATCCATCGAAGGGGAGACCTAAAAAGTTAACTCTCAGTTCATAAATATCATTCCGAGGAAGACGTTGAGAAAATATTAACTTTTTGAGTGTCAAGAAATTTTTAAAGTGTAAAAATGCAAGAGTGGGTAATTCCAAATTATTTGACGCTTATCCAATCGGCGATATTTCAATGTATTTTAATTATTCTTTAAACATTTCAAAGATATGATCGGGCAATATTTAAAATTTTCTCGGAAATCATTACATGAGATGAGTGTGTTATTTATATAACTTTTTTTTACGACTTACTTGGACTTCATGGACATTACTAAAAATTGATAGCAAATATATACCAATCTGCGTTTAATATATGTACCATTATATGAATTGGAAAACAGTAATGAAATTATAAAATTCAATTATTTAAAAACAAACAGAAGTTACAAATATAGCATCCATATTAAGGACACCACACCTATCCAGGAGGATGTATTTTAATAATTTCTTGTAGGTTGTAATTTAATAATGAAGTCTTCTGATACGAAAGAAATAATATAAGTTAATTCTCAAGATCATGCAAAGAACCAGAGGTCAAAGTATCACTTCAGAAACAAAGCAGCCGAAAAAATGAAAAATATAAACTGATTTTTCCGACACCATTGGCTTAATAAATATTTAATAGCAAGGAAAAACGCGTCACCGGAAATTAAGTACCCAAAATTAAACAGAAAAGAGTATCAGTCATTGTAACATTATTTTTGTGACTTTTTTTGAAATATGTCACTTATGCTCATTAAATTGACGGAAAAATTCAGAAAGGTAGAAAATATTACCGGAATCTCATGTTTCCCTCGGGAAGGGTCTCCGAGGAAGTAATTACTTGAGCGCGCATGACGGTTGCTGAGTTACCAAAAGCAAGGCCAATATGGAAACCTCGACCTCCACATTACAATGAGAAAATTAAAGAGAAAAGTAAATACTTATGATAGATTCACGAAAATCCCCATAATTTTACTTCATTCGAATTATTAAATTTAATGGAAATGAGGTATCAAACCGAAATATATGAAAGCAAACGCTATCGTCGTCGTCAACCAATCAATGCCTTGATATTCACCGCGGGACTTAAGTTTTGTGAGTGTTGCAAAAAAAGTGCGAGATTTTAATTTTGAGTGCGGTTTAATCAAATATTTTCGCGTTGGAAAAGTGAAAATATTTATTTTCTCACGAAATCATTACTTAGGTTCCTAAATGAAAAAAATTATAGTGTACCTATGTGATCACTAAATAATGCTTTTGAACTGAAACTTGGAAGACGAATAAACGAAATCTTACCGTCTGCTTGCGGGAACGAGCTGCATTCTTACGATCTCTTTGCACTTGCTTTTATCGAGGCCTCGAGTAGTCAAATCACACAAGACGATCCAACGAACTCTGCAATTAAAAAAAAACGAACACTCATAATGAGACAAATCAATATCCTAGAAAATCGGCTTCATGACCGAATATATCAATAAATTTTCTTATGGAGCATGGACGTTACAGAGTGAATAGGCTCACCTTTTAATTAAATTTAAGAAACTTAAAGTGAAAAATATGATTTCCCGTATTGTAGAGGAAATTAAAATAATATTCAATTAATTAACAATAATTATTATAATAAAATAATTCCAATTAAATGGGACTATATCTTTGTTTAAATAGGAAAAAAATAAGGATTGATTTTGAAGTGGGTAACCTTTCACAGGACAAAAAATAGTTAAATAATTCTGATTCAGAATGAAAAATCAAAATAAATTTGTAATGAATAAACAAATAATTAGAAACTAATTACAAACGTAAGTTATTCGGACTGCTTTATAATGTGAAAATATTTAACGGAGACTGTGAAGGGAAGTGATGTTTTGACTCGAAAACATTTGTAAAGAAAATGCGTTGATGTGTGATTATGAGTCATCCAGGAAAATGTTGGCACTAAAAAATATTTTGCCCATTGCAATATTTTAATAACTTTTCAATTCTATTCAAAGTTAATAGGCCAATGAAATATCTCTTCCAGTTGCTAAGTACCAAGTACAATTTTCAAACTAAGTAGTCAATGACTGAATTGAGGAGGATATTAAGTTTATTTGTTAATTTAGATAGCATTATGGGTAAATTAGAAGTTCATTACAAGCATGAGCACATTTGAGTTCCGTTAATGAATGCAAAATTGAACATTCTCAAGCAAGTCGTTACGTTAAAAATTTGCATGGGAAAAATGAACCAAATTTGAATGAATATTATGAGATCATACCGCTCCTTATCTGCTGCAACTCATGTAGACCCGCAAGAATGCGGCTCGGTAATGTGCACCATCCAACCTTCTTCCAAGTGTCTTCTTTCTCCTTATCATCATGTCCAGCGATGAATCGCGCCTAAGGAGAGAGCGGGTTAGTGCATACACAAATAAATAACCCTTCCGAGGATTTGCACCACTCCAAAGCAGCACACAAGAACGTGACAATGGCATCGATTGGAAATCATAAATTTCCTACCTAGCCACAGCCACATTCCTGCATGAAGCAATGGAATCCGTAATGCAAAACCACGGCACAAAAAGAACTACAACTAACGCGCGAAAAAAACGCCTAGCCTTACGCAAATTTATGTTCATCGGCCAGATGGGCCCAAAGCTAAGATGTCGTCTTCTTCTGGTCCCCTGATGCCATCCTCTTCTGCCTTCTCTTCTTCCGATGAATATTCATTCTTCTCTTCGCATCCAGCGATGGCTTGCGGACCTAGGGAGAGAGCGGGTTAGTGCATACACAAATAAATAACCCTTCCGAGGATTTGCACCACTCCAAAGCAGCACACAAGAACGTGACAATGGCATCGATTGGAAATCATAAATTTCCTACCTAGCCACAGCCACATTCCTGCATGACGCGATGGAATCCGTAATGCAAAACCACGGCACAAAAAAAACAACTAAAACTAACGCACGGAAGAAACGCCTAGCCTTACGCAAATTTATGTTCATCGGCCAGATGGGCCCAAAGCTAAGATGTCGTCTTCTTCTGGTCCCACGATGCCATCCTCTTCTGTCTTCTCTTCCTCCGATGAATATTCATTCTTCTCTTCACATCCAGCGATGGCTCTCGGACCTAGGGAGAGAGCGGGTTAGTGCATACACAAATAAATAACCCTTCCGAGGATTTGCACCACTCCAAAGCAGCACGCAAGAACGTGACAATGGCATCAATAGGAAACCACACATTTCCTACCTAGCCACAGCCACATTCCTGCATGACGCAATGGAATCCGTAATGCAAAACCACGGCACAAAAAAAAACAACTAAAACTAACGCACGGAAAAACCGCCTAGCCTTACGCAAATTTTGGTTCATTGGCCAGATGGGCCCAAAGCTAAGCCGCAAATATCGCACACGTCTTCTTACGATGCTCCTCTTCTTTCTTCTGTGAATACTTGCGTCTTCAATCACCTCTTCTTCGTGCAGTCTTCACTCTTCCTTCCTTGAAGTCCAGCGATGGCTTGAATCTGTGAAGAGGTAAGATTAGTGCATGCACAAACAAATAAATAAATAACGCTAACATGCAAGCCCTAACGCAACGCAACGGAAAAATAATCGCAGCACACGCAAATATAAATAATCACACGCGGAAAAATATCACACGAAATCACACGATAGATTAAAAAAACACACGCAATCGGATTCTTGCCGTTCTTCGAGCTCAATTTGATGTCTTCAATCTTCATGGCTGGAAGGGAAAGAGTTACAGACATGTTACAATTAAGTACAAAAAAACACTCTCAGTTCAGGCGAGGGCTTATCAATGCCCACTCATTCCCCATACACACATACATTATCTTCACTCTTCATTCTTCGAGGCCCCCTGCGATGTCTTCAATCTTCGGGACCTCAGCTACGACTTCTTTCTTCATTCTTCACTCCTGCAATAAATGGTGTTAGTACAAAACCCACCCAAATACCTTTTAAAAAACTACAAACACAAAAATACCCACATGGATTGCCTGCCTAAGAATGCATTTTTTTCCTAGGACCGGTCTCATTCGTAGTAAATACCATTAAAGTGCACTTGGTACCTTTGTTTCAGCGCTGTTTGGAAACCTTTTTAAACTCGCTCCTTCGAGCCGTTACCTTTCGTGTACTGTTGTTACCTAGAGATCGTGCTTTGATAATAGAGTGTGAATTCACTTTCCACCAGGAGTCTCTCATAACTCCAGTTGTGTGGTTCAGGTCAGCCCTAATTTACCATTTCACGTTCAAGATAACCTGACGTAAACCTGATGAAAACCTGATACGGCAATGCACAGCGTCCGAGGAAAACTGCATTCTTCCCAGCATTCAACTCAAGTCGATGAATTGTGTTCTAATTCTTCAATATTCACTCTGAAATTGAAAAAGCAAAAATGTGGATTAAAATTCGAGCCAAATCTCTCCAATTAACATAAAAGGAATTAGCATTGGATGTCCCGCGAGGCCATCGTCTTCTTCATTCTTCCAGCTCCATCCTTCATTCTTTCCCTCATATCCGGGGATGGCTTGCACCTAGGGAGAGAGAAAAAAATTAAATTAAATTCGGGGGTTAGAGTATTAATTACATTATATGGGTCATATAAATCATATAAATCCCACAATTTTACTATCAAATCGTCGTCGTGCCATTATTTACTGCTTTTTTTTACAGCTAATTCCTTTCGAAAGTCACTCTGAGTGAAATATTTAGAAAGATCTGAGACCCTACGGGACAAGCTTTTTTTTGGATTGAGGTGGAATGACTCATTATTATTATATTATTATCATTAGTATTATACCCATCTGTCTTTAAAAATCGTGTAAATGGATGCTAAAAGAAAGGCTGTTTATTTAAAAAGGACACCCAAAAAATTCTCTAGAAATTCACATATTTGTTCAATGACCTTTAAACAACAGGCTATCTTTTAGGGAGCTTGCTTAAATGATATTGAATAGGGTAAGTATATAACAATCTCTCGTAAACAGGTTAAAATATTGTAACCTAATGTGGAATTCTTTATATTCACTTGATTTTAGCAGTGAATGATTTGTATAAATATGTAAAATGACTTAGAAATATATAACTTTAATTATTATAATAGCAACACTAGGGAAATCGAAGAATAAGCAGTACCAAAGAAATACATAGCAAACAAGCGTTTTGGGAAATTACATCGTATCAACTATTTTGTTTAAAAAAATAGGCAAGCAACAAAATTTAAATGTATAACTCAAAAAATTGAAGTTATTGACCACACGATGTTAGTATATTACAAGTTGAGCATCATTATTTAACTATATTGGATATGTACAAATTGGCATTCAAAGTTCCTTTGTTCCACCGAGATCACGATTTAACTTTATCTAGTTTATTTTGGATACGTTTATTTTGGATAAATTAGTACGGAGGATCATTGTTAATCAATAATCAGAGCCCATAAATATGTAAAAACTTCCTCTTCTCTTCACATAAATCGTTGAAATTGATACTGGAAACAAAGGAGGCAGTCAAGTGAACCTTATTTCTAAATTTCACGGGTTATCTTAGTTGTAAAATGAAAAATCAATAACTTAAAACCATGACCCATAACCATGCGTTATTATCGCGACAGAATTGAATGCGTATTTTCAGTGTAAATACGTTGGTCTAACCTTCATTCGTTAGATTTACTAAAAAACAATGTTTTATCATTGCTTATGTAAAAAATTACGTGATACTTGCAAGAACCACCTGGTCCCCCACGTGAGATTGGGTGAGAATTGGCTTGACACCCTCCCCCCTCCTAAACGCCACATCTAATTAACCCTTTCGCTACTAACAAAGTAAATTTCGCCCGGACGGTTTTTGACACGGAAGACGAAAGCCGCAAATTTCCGTCTCATATTTTCCTACGCAGGCGAACGAATGTCGTTATCCGTTATATATCCGTTTCGTTGCCCTTTCATGCCGGTCGAAGCTACGCGAAGTCTTATCGGGACCCAACAGAGCGGGGACATAGGCCGTACCCTCGAGATCCGGGAGCAGGTACCCGGACACCTCGTCCTCTATTACCCCTTTTTGTGGTAAGGGATAGTGGTCATTCAGTCAGTTTTTGAAATAAGCATTTCTTTCTTTCTCAAAAAATATGAACTAATAATTGAATTCTTTGTCTTTTAAGGAGCGTTTACAATTTTTGAAATAAGTTTTAACATAAATATTAACTTATATCTCGATTTCAATATAAATGTCAACATAGAAATTGTTGATACATTAAATCCGTTAATTAGGACGGTATAGCTCCGTTCAAAAGTTGGCAATGCACAGAAAAAAACCGAGGAATTGAATTCGAAGTCTGCAATATACGGGCAAACAACAATTATCCATGTAGCTAATTCACAAGAACTAATCATGAGCTGACCCGGAACCAATTCCGCAGTTAGCGCTATCAACCCGGAAAGGAGGAAGACCAACTATGCTTTGAGTCCGAGTTAAGGCGTAGTCCCTGCTAGGAAAAGTCGAAAAGGGTTGAAAGGCGCTGAGAGAGTGTGATTATCCGTGAGACCCTTCTTAACCAATGTCCTGCAAAAATGGTCCGTACAGAGGGACGGAAGAGACCCTTGGGGCTCAGTCATGGTAAGGAAACAACACCACTGTGTCGAAAGGTTAATGGATGCCCCCAAAGATGTAATATTCGTAAGAATTGGCTGGTATGATACAGAGTAAATAAATAGTTGACAGACGAAAGAGGTATATTTTGCTTGAATGTTGAAAAAAATAAGGAAATAAAATCCTTTCAGGAAATAAGGAAGGTGGAGTAGTAAACCACCAAAGCATTATCTTACATTAACGTCCGAAAAATAAGGCTCCATTGCGCCTACAAGTCAAGGGGAAAGTAAAGGGTCTATCAATTCATAATGCGAGGAACTTTGAGAAAAATATGATATCAATATTCGGCTCTCTTATTTTTCACCTGTATAAAGGCTTTAGTGTCTAGTACGGACACGTAAAAGATAAGCGTGAAAACTCCATCTGCGAAAAAAATATGAAATTGAAAGTATGAAATGCTAAATATTGAATAAATACATTATTATTTTTCAAACTTTTCACTTCAGTGGTGAAGTATATGAATAAAAAATAATAAAAAGCACGGTCTTATCCTGTAACTCAGTCATAAATGATTAGCCTCATTCACTGAATCTAATCACGTACTAGCTGTCTGTACGCGAGGGACTATTTCTACACTTAATCAGCTTCTTAGCTTATTTATTCTTCATGTAACATTTATTCCGAGGCCTTTTGAAGGTGTAATTAAATTAGCGCCAACGAGAGTGAGACATGCATCCCGATGTCAAATGCTAACTCAGCATAATATCCAGCCAGCATTGTTCGAAAAATCTACGGGAAACAAATCATTCGCCAGGATTCGAACCCGGATCCCCCCAAATGATTTTTTTTCTCAGTGGACTTCAGCACAATTTGTGCATTGTGGGTGACTCTCGTAAAGTTACCACCGTGGCTAGTCCCGGTATACTTATAAAAAAAAAAACACTTCTCCAGCCAGCAAACTGGAAAGATGTTTGGCAGGGTTGGCTTATCACAAGCATGTAAGCTACCTTCCATAAATGTTTACGAAACATAATATTAATGGAAGAGGAGCTTGGTCCGTGATTTAAAATGAAACTATCGTCGAACATATAATTTACTGCGTTCCTTGGGTCCTAACTTCCTTTCTTTGCAAGATTTATCCCTCACGGACACTATAAAATTAATCTGAATTTATTCATTGGCGGTATACAAAGAACTAAAATCAATTTTGTCATGTGGCAATGTTCCAACAAATATTCCAGCAATTTTTCTTGGGCAATGATTAGTACTTCCCGATTCCCAATGAAATTATTCGAATGATAGAGATTTATGTTGTTGTATCAGCTTTAAACTAAGGAGGCCCTTTTCATTTTTTCCATAGCAACCAGCACAAACTAATATTTCAGTTTTCTACGGACAAATAATGATTGAAAAGCTAATTTTAATCAAACAGAATCACTACTACTACTATGTAGTTTTCCTATCATTGTTCTCAGTGCTTAACATATGACGTTATTTTACCCAACTTTCTTCTCTTCGGCAACCATTACTCTCCTCTGTATTGTGAAATTCTTTAGAACTAATATCATCTACTTCGGACACCGCAAAGTAAAAGTTTCTATATTTCTGACTCTCGACAAGAGGGCAGGTGAAAAATTCTAACGGAATGAAAAAGGAAGATTACATGCGTTCTTGTCAGCGTAAAGAAAAGTAGTAATTCGAAAGCACAAAATATATTTATGAGCGCATTTGTAAAAACTTATACACTAACGCATTTTATCATTAACTAATCGTTACTCGTCATCTGGGCGTTATTTAGACGGTGCGTTAACCTTTTGCAGAACTAAGCCACAACATAATTCAAATTATTTAAAAATTGTTTTGATCACCTAATCTACATCTACATACTAACCAACAAGCCGCCTCAATAGGCGTGTGGCAGGGGGTGTTAGGTCACCTGCCGTTTACATATAAAAAGGATATGCTCTAACGAAATAACGCCCAGCATTTAGTAAAGTCCTTTATTGTCGACGGGGGAAAAACTAATTCCCATACCTATCCGTTCAGCAAAATATCTCTCTCAATTTATCGTTTCGGTCAGACCTGGAAATGTGGTGGGGCTCTGATATGATGCTCTCCATTTTCGCTTCGAAAGATATCCATTGTCAATTGCTCAAGCATTCCAAGTCTAACGCGCAGCCTCCGAATTTACTGCGGTTCCCAACCTAATTCGTTTAACATCTGTGCGCCCGAAGCGGGTTTATTACGAACAGTGCAGCTTTCCTTGGTATTTTATTAATTTCACGAATTAAGTCTTTCTGCACCGGATCCCATACGCTCGCTGTGTATTCAAGGTGTGGCCTGGCGAGTGCGAAATAGCACCTTTCTCATCCGAAAATCCACCCACTAAACGCTTGACGAATCTCAGCTTCTTCAGGGCTCTGAAAAAAATATTTCTTAAGGCCTGTTTACACGGTTCATTAACACGCACTGGTCTAAATGTATGAACGCGAAAAATGAAGGCCAAAATGCACCGTTTAACCACCCAACTTGTGCGAATGGATGCACAGAAAATTGAACCTGTTCTAATTTGGTTCATGCATTCATACGTGTTCCGTTCCGATCCACAAAAATAATTCGTGGAAACAGACATTAACTCGTACGTGTTAATGTATCGTGTAAACGGGCCATTATATGCGTTCCCCAAGATAGGGCCGAGGTTATGGTAACTCCCAGAGACCTTACTTCATCTGTAGCCATAATGTTAAAAACATCCACAGAAAATACATGGAGTTAGCAGGGTGACCCGAGCGAAAAATTCACCGTTGTGCATTTGATCAGATTAAGTTCGAGTCCCCACTCTTGGCTCCACACATGGACGTTGTTTAAATTCGTTGATGTAATTTAAAAGCCAGAGTGATCACTAATATGGCGGGACGGATGGCAACGTCACGACGTTAACATCTTCACTTCCTCTGTAGCCTTTACGTTAATACCATCCACAGCATTAGCATGGTTATAGTTGGACGAACTCTGCAAAAAATGCACCGACATGAATTTGCTCAAATTAAGTTCGAGTCCCCACTCTTGGCTTCACAAATGAACGTTGTTTAAATTCGATTAGAGAATTTCATTGTCAGAGTGACTTCGCGATAGATGATGGCGTCGTTATCAAAGAAGCATATTTTACTGCTAATGCTAGGTCATTTATGTATATGCCTAATGAACAAATGGGGGCCCATTACGCTTCCTTGTCGGGCACCTTATGTCATTTCAGCTTCATCAGAGCTAATTCCGTATTGAACTAACTGTTACTTAACATTACTCAGAAAGTCTCGTATCCAGTTTACCACTATTTCATCTAATCCGCATGATTGTAAATAGTATATGAGTTAATTGTGAGGTACCGTGTCAAATGCTTTCTTAAAATCTAAGAATAAAGTGTATTCATTTCTATTCGATTCGACAGACTGAAGGACATCGTGAAGAAAGAGAGCGAGCTGTGTTTCCAGAAGCCGTGTATGTATATAAAACATTTTCTCAGTAATAAGGTAAAAGGATAGATTAAATCGAAACCCCTCCGTGAAGGGATTCAGGGCAAATTTTTGGCAGGTGGCTCCTCAAGTTCATTGAAGCCTCCTGAATAAACTAGTTATGACAATTATTAAATTTCACACAAGCATTTTATTTTTGCCTCATATGTTTCCTTATGACGTATACCCCTGCCTGTCCTTTCCGTATTTCATTTATAATTATAGGGTTCCTACAGCCCGTCCATTTTACGATAGTATTACTTATATTAAACTAAGTCATCAACAATATACTCACAACAGCGTATCAGCATTACACGCCCTCTTAAACACCTTACAAAAACCGTAACGACTGTCATGTGAATAATAACTAAGGTTTTAAAAAGGATTACTGATATCCGTATAAATAATCGGTTATAAACTAGGACTCAACAACAGCTGTCAGCTCCGAGTTCTCAACGCGACTGAAGTTAACAGAAGAATAATCAGTCCGAAAACCTTTTGCAGTACAAGACTCATCGGATCATCTCTCATCGGAGTAAAACTCATCGGATTTCTTGAAACGATTACTTTTGCAGTAATTTGTATTTGTAACAATTACTTTTTACGAAATGCACGTTTTATTTGTAATTTACTACTTTCGTTGGAAGAGGAATCGGTACTATCGATGTAATCGTTTATTGCTCCTAATCGACGCTAACATTATAGATTTTACTGATTTGTCTAGGCCTACGTATAACTTCTAATCCTTGAGTGCCATAATTTCCTTGCTTAGGTTCAGCCACTCTTATGTTGTAGCCAACAACACAAATGGGTACAAAATGCAACACTAGTGGTTATAGTAATCAATAACAATAGTTATCATTGTATGTATCGCGAGTTGAAGTGCAATTTTACCTATTTCTGACTCTAGTTTTCCATATTTTCACCCCATTATTCGACATTAATTGCCAAGTGGTCTTTAGAGTGGACAATTTAGAAGAAGTACATATAATTTTACTGATTACTTTTAAAATCAGTATTTCATTTCCGTAAATAATTACCTGTTAAAAAGTAACTGCAATTGAGCCCAGTTTATTTTTCTCAGCACTTTTACTAACACTGCTCATTGGATAAATATGCGATAACGGGCAAGTGGTGGAGGGTTATTTTCACTGGCATGCGAGGAGGTGATTGATTACTAAGGAGCAATATGAAATATTTGACATCTGGTGAGAACTGCCCATCGCTGATCCCATTTCGCTGATTGTCATTTTGGTACCACTAGATTTGTGCAGCCGAGCTTCTTAATCAGGTGAGATTCTACAGCCTCGAATTAATATTGATGTGACTCCCTTCATTCTGCGTAACGGAATTAATTACGTTCGACTGTTGTAGTTACTCCGGTAATCAAAGGTTCATTCCCGTGTCTGAAAACTTCGCGGTGCCCCTTCGCTTGATTAAACTGTGGTATTAACATTAAAGCAACGGACGAAGTGAAGTACCTGGGAGTTATGATAACTTACAATCAATCGTAGGGAACACATATAAGGAATATTTATGGCACAGCCCTAGAGAAGTTAAGATTCGTGAAGCGTATTGTGGGAAGATTTTCGGATAAAAACTGAAAGGGAGGTGCTATTTTACGCTCTTCCTGTCCACACCTTGAATATGCAGCAAGCATATGGGATACGGTGCAAAAAGACATAATACGCGAGCTGAACAAAGTGCAAATAAAAGCTGCGCGATTCGTAATAGAACTACTACGGGTGTACAGACAGCGTTACCCAGCGAATTAGCCACCGGAGACTCGGTGGATGCGCGCTAGGCTAAGATTGTTTGAACAATTGACAATAGATATCTTTAAGAGTGACATTGAGAACATAATATTAGAGCCCCTCTATATTTCCAGGTCCGACAGAAGCAATAAATTAAGATAGATATTTTGCCGAACGGATAGATGTGTGAATTCGTTTTTCTCCCGAACCATAAAGGACTAAAAAATGCTAGTCGTTATTTCGCTAGAGCATTTTCTTTCATATGTAAACGGCTGATGTTCTAACACCTCCTGCCGCACGCCTTTTTAGGCGGCTTGCGGGGTAGTATGTAGATGTAAACTAAAGGGCAGTCAGTGCAACGAGGTCCGGTGCTAAGATTGGCTACATTCAGTTCGTGTTCCGCTTCCGTCGGGTATGGATGTGTTCTCACTCTGTGTGGTTGACTCAACGCTTGACGCATCGCCGGTTGCGAGTCATTTAGTTTCCGGCTAAATGTGTGAAAATAGTTGCCTTCGTTGAGTGGAGGCCTTATTTGTGTAAAGAAAAGTGTGCTAAATCGAGCTTATATATATATAGATAAATCGAGTTATATCCGCCGGGCCTACAACATCTTTCTGGAATTAGTTCGTGTGCAAAGTGTAACACATCTACACAGAATACAACTTCCATCAATAGCACCTGCCGTGAAACCTTCCATGGATTTTCTCTACAGGAGTCGCTGACATCGAAGGGCTTGTATGAAGAGGACAATCCGGGAAATGTGTGGACTGCAAACATTTACGAAAGACATCCCGGATGGACAGAAGTAAATCGGAAGGTAAATCTCTTCAGGAAATATTTTATTTGTTCTTAGAGGTTATAAAATAACCAAAGATATCGGATCAAAAAAACTAAGGAACACTATTCATAAGCCATACGATAAATTGGGAGACAGGTTAAAGTTAATTGAATCCCACGGTAAAATATTAGAGAAATATTTAGATCAAATATCCAAATTACAAAGTGAAAATGTGGTGCTTAAGACGCAACTTTCTGACGCACTAAACCGTTCTGATGGCCTTGCGAAACGCATGTTAGGTATTAATACGGAAATTCATGGCATCCCCAGGCAATGTGATGAAAATATGGAAGTAGTAGTGAATAAATCTGTGCTGAATTAGATGTAAAAATAAATAATAGCCAAATTGTCTACTACTTCCCGGTTAAGACGAAATCTAGTTGGGAAACAGGAGAAATTCAACTCCGACTTCTGCATCAGCACGTAAATGATAAGCTGTTAGCTAAGTGCCAAGTAAAAATAATTTTTTGCTATTCGACTCTTGACCTTGTAATCCGTACCTCCTGGTGATGTACAATCCTTTTCAATAATATGTAGACATCCACGTGTCCCATTTTAGTGAGTTAAAATAATTTCCATAACCTAGGGCTATAAAATGATTTCAACTACGAATGTACCTGGTTAGTTATTGAGTAATTTCGATACTATAATTTGGGATTTTACTCAACGGATATTTGACAGTAATTAGCTGCGAGTAAATTATGATACAACCAATGCCATTTCCCAGAATTATTTCACCGCAATGATTTAATCTGTTTAGAGAGAAATTTGTTAAGGTAGATTGAGCCATAATTTTTATAAATGTAGTATTGACTCCTGTATACTGTATTATTTCATAAAATGAAAAAGAGAATAATTAATTCGATTTTAAACCCTCCCACATTTCACCGTAACAACCGCACATGTAATGAACCTACTAAGCTATAGAGCCACAACTTCGTAAGTCAGAAACGGTGAGTCACGTATGAATATGAAAAGAGGATATACCATGCCGCGAAGTCAACCTTTTTCCGGGGAGATATCGCGGAACAAAATATCGAATTGATGCAAAGATATCGTACTGCCCACTAGTTTCATTTCACTCCTCACAGCACGAGTTCCGATTCCTTTACAGTCATAATCGGGTACAAACAAATTACTATTTCGGACAGAAATGTACATCTTCAAAAGTAGCGGTAACGAATGCTTATGCGCCATCCCCCCCTTTCGGGACCGCCCGCATCGCCTAATATTTCAGAACCTAAATTGTAACTAATATCATAAGGGGGAAGATCAGGAGGAAGTAGGTGGAGGGGTTGTAGGAGGAGGCATAGACGATAAGTCAAGAAGAGTTCATCATACAGTCAACCTAAATTCCGGACTTGCGTTATGTCACGAGGTAAAAAGGGTTTTGGGGAAGGGAGTGGGGTTAGGTAGCAGTCAGGGGAGTACATATAAGATGGGGGAGTGACTACAACACTCATTTCCGTTCAGTAATTCAAGTTTCTTCCTTTTCTTTTTCACTATTTCCCACTTTTCGGCCGCATTTAAAATAAGCCCTTTTTCATGGAACCGAATAATTTTAATATCGAAAATTTGATGTATGTTTTTGTGCCATTGGGCGCTTTGAAAAGTTGGGTCACGGTTCTCCAAGCACCTTTTTGCGTTCGGACACACGAGTAAAGAAGTTCCTCCCAGTGTGACCGATATACACCCCCTCAAATGAGTCACATCACAGTATTTCGCTAGCCAGGCTGCATCCGCGTCCGACCTCGTCGGCGACGTAAAGGCAAATGAAGCAGCTTGCATTGAGTGCCAACCCTGTAAGTGGTCACCGACACGGTCCCATCAATAAAATGGGACTAATGAGTGTCTGCATACTGTAGAAAACGATCATATTTGTTTGCATTAATGAGACCCTTTGTGCTGGTAGAAAGGTGGGGTGGCGCAGAATGATAATCAATTTAGTATATCACATAAGAATAATTATCTTTTGATTCGTGGAGGTAACATTTATTTGAGAAAAGTAGAAAAGGAGCCAGCAATTGTAGTTAGCATCATGTATGATGTAAAAAATCTTTGATAATTGCTTTTGTGATTCATACTTCAATGAAATAGAAGGTATACCTAGAATATAAGCCAATGATATGGATATAAATATTACTGTAAATGCCTTTAATGGAATGAATTCCCTATTGATCGTCCATCAAAATATCCGAAGTGCTAGACGCAACTTTAATTTACTACTTTCACATTTAAATAGCATGGCTCAATTATTCGATACTATAGCTTTGAATGAAATGTGAATACAATCTGATTAAATTAATGTATATACTGTGAGTGGGTAGGTGCTATTCTTAAGGAAATTGTAATACTTCTGAAAGAGCAAGAGGTGTGGTAGCTTTTATAAGACATGACATAACAACCGTACTGAGGCCTTGTCATATAAGCCCTACTGATTGCTTGTTGATCAATGTTTCATGCATGTTTTGTATGTTTGAACTCTTTGTCGCCTACAGGGACAAAAAATTTCTATTGATCAATTTGTTTTAGATTTTGAACCCTAATCAAGGGGCATATCTCAAAAATTAGTAATGGTCAGTGATATGAATGTTCAGTTAGTAATGCCCAGCTGCTATTCGAAGCAGTTTACAAATCTCATGAGATCACGTGGCTTTACTACCTTAATCAATGAAGCAACCAGAATTACTATACAATGTGATACCTGTTCAGATCAGGTAATCACTCGGTTCTTCAACACATTTAATGTAGACCTACAAGCCAAGGTTATGCATTTAGGTATAAAGCATCACTCTCGAGTCCAACCCAATCTCCAATCTTTCTGCTCGCGAAGAAAACGAAAGTACACCATCTAATGTCACTTTGCTATGGTATTGCTGCCGTAAATCATTAAATGAAAATGTTCGACTGTATTCATGGGAAGTATTGTATGAAGATCATGAAATTTCCCTAACTTTTACTACATTTTCAAACATACTGTTAACATGTGTAAATGAGTCTTAAGTATGGTCAGGAATGAACGTGCCGTAAAACTAGAGGCCTGGATCACTGACTCCTCGATGAGCAAAGTTGCGCGTAAAAAAATCTTTTTTAAATCTACGTCATCACACGCACAATAACGGCTTGAGAAAAGAGTACTTAAAGATAAGAAAAAACTGTGTATGTGTGTCCGTAATGCGGCTAACTCCTACTGCATGGAAAAATTGGACAAGGTAAATCGAATTAAAAAGATACAGTGGAGTATCTTCGAGGAATTAACGGGAGCGAAACAAACTTCGGATGCATAAACTAATACAAGGAAATCGGACCTTAAATGATCCAGTTATTATTGATTTTGACTTCAAGAAGGAGTTCATTAGCAAATTTAAGTCTCCTAAATTCTATCCATTTGTAAAAAATAATTCAATGATTGATAATTCATCAAATTGTAAAAAAAACATCTAAGCCTAAACTCCTTTCTGAAACCAGTCACCACGCCTGATGAATTAAAAATTGCCAACAGCCAATCTTTAAAAAAGTTGCCCGTCCGGATCAACTAAATGCTTGTGTGATAAAATTATCATATAAGACATTGCAGATGTACTCTGCCATTTCTTCAATCAAAGCTAGCCAAATGTAAGGTTCCCTGCATTCTTAAAGCAAGAAATTATTGTTCCCGTTCACGAAAATTCGAACTACGTGGTATTTACATTTACCTTCCGATTTCTTTGCTCTTAATCTATTCTAACGTACTTGAAAATCTTGTAAAAAGAATACTGGTAAATTTTCCGGAAAAGGAAGTAGTTTTGTCACAGTCAATATTGTACGAGGGTCGTTCATATGTCTTTAAAAAAAAGGTATAAAAACAAATTGCATCGGACCAAATATTATATATGATTGATCTCCTTTCAGCTCTATACTTTTTTGCAAGAAAAAGTTGTTCTCTACAATCGGTAACAACAAAGAACTATGGGATGGATACAGCTCAAACTTCAACTGCTGACGAGTCACAAGTGCTAATTTCTGATTAACATTGATTTTGGAAACTAAGAGAGCAATTTTTCGGAAATTCTAAGGACTTATAGGACGAACCTCGTATTAGGATAGGTAAAAGTACACAGGACGCTTGAAAAACTTTATCAACCCGATTTTCCAGTCCATTAAATGTAATAAATAAACCGCTGCTGTATGCATAGTTATAAAAAAGCCTTTGATACAATAAAATACAAGATGTTTTCGGATAAACCAAATCTGGCAGAAATTCGCAGAATTTCTATAAAGTCATTTCGAAAGTTTCCTGACTGCGCGCTTAAAGGTTTTAAGGTACTACAATAGCCATAGAAGTTACGAAAATATTTGTTCTGGAGTGGCTCAAGGATCAGCGTTAGGTTCAATATGATTTTTATTGTAAATCAATCATCTGAGTAATCTAAATTACAGTGGTAAACTAACCGCCTTTGCGGACAACCTAGTCCTGTCTTACAAAAGCGTGAACTGGATCGATGCAGAATAAAACATAAAATGTGATATAAACGATATCAACCAATGGTTTGCATCGAACAAACTTAAGTTAAGCGAGAAAATACAAATCATGTTTAAATTTAAACATCAGCTTCCCCATTGACTAATCTTGTGTAACGTTCTTCCAAGCGTACTAAAATGACATGCTGACAGTTTCACACTGGTTCGAGTTGAGGAATACAAATACCATGGTTTAGCAAATGATGAGCATCTCAAATGGAAGCATTATACAAATAATATTGCAAATTGTTTGAAAAATTTTAGAATGAAACACTACTTGATTCGCAATAAGTGTTCTTTAACTGTAATTTACAATATTTATTATGCTATCGTATATTCTGGGGTATATTATGGTATGTTGAGCTCGGCTAGTGCATTTAAAAATTCGCTCAAACGTACACCTACAGCTCTTAGAGCAATCACAATTGCTCCTGCTGCTGGAGCTATCTATCCTATCATTATCTTTTCCTAATATTCTTAAACTGCAGGTACTGATAAATCTATTCGGTGCTAAGGTTATCTACCTTCGTGGTGCAGGAGGTAGTCCAAAAGTCTTGCATAAGCCCCAATAATACTATCTACGAACAAATACTTCATATGTATTTCCCAAACCAAATGTTATTTTTTAAAGGCAGTTTTCTTCTCCTGGGACCAAAAATTTTCAATAGTTTGCGAAAAACAATCAAAGAGAGTAACAACATGTATACGACTACGAGAGTAACAACATAAATACCATCCTTAAGGAAGTGAACCTGGCTGTACACTAAAAAAATATTATAGGGGATATCTAAAAGAAGTATTTTCAAACCATATTCCTTTTTTATTGCTAAGTCTTTTTAGTTCATATTTATTATGTGTTTCTAATGTATCAAAAGTTCATCTGGAAGGCATTTCTTGTTTCGCAGCAATTTGCACAGAATTACGATTGTATTTCTGAAGGTGATCCCTCCAACAGACAATAGACTCTGAGGTCAACAATAGCTCCAAAATTATTTATGTATGCATGATATTTAACTTTTTAAATTGTTTAAGAAGAAATACATGTAATTTTTATGGAGGACTTATGATAAAAATAAAGGGTAGGAATTTCAACATTGCAAGTCAAAGCCAATGGTTAAAATAAACGGGAAACTTAAAACGATAAACACGTCTTATTAAATTTGGGTTTTATACGCTTGCATTAATATGGCTACATCTATGAATGAAACCGTAGGAGAAAAAGATGACTGAATAATCGACTCATTACTGTACTATGGGCTTCAAAAGTAAATGTGTAGTTGCGACAGGCCACAGATAGTAGGCATAATTCGCTTGACATTTTTCCGCTTTGGAAAACAGGCAGGGCAAGAAGAGGAAGACGCAGAGTATATCATATTAGAACAACACTATATTTCCAGGTCCCTCAGAAACGATAATAATAGATATTTTTTCGAATGGATGAAAAATTCAATTTCTTTTCCTCTCGCGCGATAAAAGACTTTTAAAAGTTCTTTGTAGAACTTCGTTACAGCCTTTCCTTTTTATTCGTTAACAGTTGGTGTCCTAACACCTCCTGCCACACGATTATTGACGCGGCTTGCTGCATAGTATACAGATGTAGAAGAGTAGGTACTGAGAAGAAGTAAAAGGGAGAAGCTGCGCTTAATACATTGTGCATAAAAGTCTGCTCGTAGTCTAGACCCTATGTGGGAGGTCAATAGAAAAAAATCGCAAATTTACCGATTTACCACCACAAATGTTTTCACCGGAAAACTCCTGATTGATTTCACAGGATCAAATCCATACCTCTAAGGTCTCCCCTGTCATCACACCACCAACCCTCAGCTCACATTCCATATAACATCCCTTAAGCCATAAAACTTCCCCTTCAAGATTTTGAAACGACATTCATTTGATGTCTTTCAAAACTAAAGTTATGCGAGCATTTATTGAAAGAACGATATTTGAGTTGCGGTTGGTTCGGCGTAGTTATAATTTCAGACATTCGAGAGAAGAGAAATAAAAATTAAACAAAATCATATTTTGTAACAAATGAAAATGACGAGTCATTATCATTAGTCAATGTTGACCTGTAATTGATTGAAACATGCTAATAATGAGTGGCAACTATTGTGCATCCTTGCATAAATGTGTAAGAAGTGCACTTGGTATTTTGTGACGTGTCCTAGATCAATGAATTTATATCAGTATTAAGAATTTCCTTTTCTTACAAATATACTTATAGATTGCCTCCTATTCCCTTAGGCAGCAGAGATAAGAAGTCTTAAGCATTTTCACGCCTAATTTGGGGAAAGGAACCCTACTCATGTGTATGATAACAAGGAAGTAAGTTTTAGCCATGATGAGAAATACGAGAACAGACCGGGTCTAGGTGCGCAAGTCAGTCGAAGCAAGCTAAAATCATGCATTGGGCAAGTAAAAATAAACGGCTCCTAAGACAGTTATTTGACTTTAATGCCTACCGACTGAGAAATTGAAAAAAAATTATCACGAAGTGAAATGAGAGCCTGGGCTGCCCAACAGTGAACCAAGCACTAGACACCCACACCGCTATTTTAAGTATTTCGCTGCGGCCCTTAGAAGGCAAAAATTCACAATAGGGTAGATTACTCAGACAAGAAACCGCAGTTCATTATGAGAATTCGGTTGATTAGTGAGAAGATTGATGAGTGGGAAGATTACTTACGAGGAAAAATGATCTTCTTCATTCAGCCATTCTCTGTTTAAAATGAAAAGATATGAGAAGGTACCGCCCACATATCATGAGTTGGTGATGCCATTACATCTCTGATAAATCAGAACCGATCAGAGAGGGAAAGCATTTCTAACTGGAGAGCCGTCTAGTTGCTCTCTTATAATAATAGCCTAACCTTCCTAGGCTAATAATTGTTGTATTTATTTTGTAAGCAGTTATTTTTTAATTTTTCGCACAGTGGCGAATCTATGGGGGGCTAAGGGAGCCCCCCCATAGCCCCCTCCTTGGGTGTCCAATTCGTACTAGATAGAGTAGTAATTTTTTTCGGACCCCCACTACTGCTGGTTGGCTAACTCCCACTTTTCCCTATTCTGGATCCGCCTCTGCTGATCCGCATCTTACTATATTTATACTGTTTTCATTCTAGTAATAAAAGTGTTATCGTCGGAACAAATAAATAAAACAAGCGGCAATTAACTTCGCTTGCTACGCGAGAGATGCGTGGGAGTAACTAGGGGCGGTGACTCCCTCCGCATTAATTTGTGACGGTATCAAAATCTCTGTCAAAGTCTCGACACTTTCGATTTTTCACCGAGAATTTCTCGATAAGTGGACGACGGGTAGTAAACGGAAAAATGTGTCAGTGCTATTATCATAATCGACGATAAAAGAAAGTCCTGAACTGGTCTATTTTGTCAAAAACAAGTATGAGCTCAAATAAAGACGTATCACTCGAGCTGAGAAATAGATCGAAGTAAGAATGGTGCATAGGAGGCAAAGGGGACAAGTAAGCTGGGTAAATCGCAGTACGCGAGTCATTCAAATTAAGCTATAATGATGATTATTCATGGTTATAGGTAAACCTATTTATCTGAATGAAGCTGAAAAAAACTGTAAATCCTCGCAATGGATTAACATGACGACTATTAACTTATCACTGTGAAGCTGAAACATACGTTTCATTCGTTGATGATTGAAACATAATTTTAAAAAGGTTTCGTGAATGTTCTCATGATACAAGACCCTGCCTAATGCCACCTCATTGCATTAAATTTTTGAGTATATTTTGGATATTTTTTCCTGAGAGACTCCCTCACGGAGGAACAAAGCAGACAGAGAAATCTACGCCGAGAAAAAGTTTACAATGCCCGTGAATCACCAAATGAATGGTCACTACGTTATTAAATAGTTCTACTTTGCGAGTGCATTGAGACAATGTGAAGTAAAAGCGGAGTATACATTAATCAATTGCTAAAGGAAGAGAATGAACCACCAAGGATATATAAAATAAAAATGAACGAAAATTTAACTGACTTACCATATCTTAATCAGCACACCTCGCCCATGTGACCTTATAAGGATTTCCCGCAAAATCTGATTTCACTTCACGCAATCGACAGCGACAACGGATTTGCATTGCTGTAAAGATAGAAAAATAACAAATTAAATTTCGCCTTCACTTAGTGCTCGATTAAAACGATTACTATCCTTTGTAAACCTCTAGTCACACTATAAATGTTGTCACTGGAAAGAGAATTAAAATATGCGAGAATATCTGAGCGAGCCATATTGATACATTTTTAAAGTAGAAATAAACGAAATTAAAGAAAGTTATTGGAATCCGATCCCTACCGACTGAGAATTTTTAAAAATGTCGTGCCTAATAGTAAACCAAGCGCTACTAGTAGTCACCAGTAGTCACCCACGCTACCATGTATTCCGCTGCAGTGTTTAGGAGGCAAAATGCCTCAGTAGGGTAGATTTTTCAGACCTGAAACTGCAATTCATTATACGTATTCGGTATATGGAAGTGGGGACATTGTATTAGTTACGAGGAAAATCCGAAGATTATTAAGTTACGAGGAAAAATATTCTTCATTCTGCCATTCTCAGTTTAAAATGAAAAACACGCGAAGGTAACGACCAAATTTCACGAGTTGATGACGTCATTACATCTCCGGTAAATTTAACCGTTCTGGTGGGACCAATCATGCAGGGAAAGACTTCCTAACTTCTTGTTGTCTAATTTCTAATTCTTATTTCCAACTCCCTCAGAATTATGGCCCAACCTTAGTTTCAAAGAAGCGTTCCGTATTATGTATCAATGTACTCATTTCCTAGACCAATCCGTGGAATAAGTGGCTGCAAGGTGGAATATACCAATGAAGATTGACAAAAGATATGATGTTACAGATTCTGATTCACATCACTACATAGATATGATGTAGATGTAGAAGTGTCTTGCCACCCACCGCGCATTTAAATGGCTTTACATAAGTCGCCACTCGCGTCACAGACGGACAATGTGATCCGAGTTTCACGGAGAAATGAAGTATAATAAGGGGAATGATCCAAAATTTATACAAATGATGATGTAAACTATTATATTTCAATGCTATCCCTATCCCTGCCAGTGTCTGGGACCCTCATGAAAAAGGCTTAATAACAGAGTTAGAACACGTGCAAAGAGGAGCTGCCAGGTATGTGAAAGGTCGTTACGATAGTCTTGTTCGTGTAACTGACCTCTTAGATAAACTCGAATGGGAATCTCTGTCGGACCGTAGATTGAAAAATAGACTAAACCTTTTAGATAAATTCAAGAGCAGTGTCTTTTCTGACGAAGTTAACCATATCTTACGGACGCCAACATACTACGGAAGATCAGATCATATAAATAAAGTAAGAGAGATAGATTGCAGAACAGACAGATTCCGAATGTCATTTTTTCCACGATCAATAAGAGATTATAACGGCAGCAATAGAACTCATAAATAGATTAAATGACTTGTAGTGTAGCCTACTAACCTATGTAAAACTTAATGCATGTTTCTTAATTCAATTATTATTTCTAACAGCATATAGTAGTATAATTTGTTAGTATACGTGACGTTTTTTGGACGGTGTGGTGTGCATGTGGGAGTCCAATGCATGCTGCATGCTGGTGATTGATCACCCCCTGCCAAACACCCTAGAGGTGGCTCGCAGGGTATTATGTAGATGTAGATATGGAATATACGAATACTTTGATTAACAATTTTTGACGCAACCGATATAATACACCGGTGAACACTTGAAAAGACAACGTAAGTACCAACAGATTATGACGGTATAGAGAAATGTACAGTCCCGAGAATCGCCGATTCAAAAGCTTACATTGAAACCCCGGTCAAAATATTTCTGAAGCACGTCTTACGACCTTGGTTCACGCTGGCCGAGAAATAGTGAATTTAAAATTTGAGAGGCGAGAGAAATTCACTACACACAAAAATGGATATTTCATACGTTGCAAGTATTTTGCAAGTCCCAAAACATGACCAAACGAGAACGGTTCATGTAAACGAACTTCCCTCCGAAAAATATATTCACGATCATCACATCGATAACGATTACATTACGTAGCCTCAAACATCGAATAATATATGAGAAATACTTGATAAGTTTGGTCACGGGGTATGCGGTCTTGGGGGAGATACGGGGTCACTGGTTCTCAGCACTTCGTTGAACACGATTTTCCGCAAAATTAATTTACTTTACGGGTTCAACAGTCACTCGCTACAACAATTATTTTCACATGCCTAAAGTCGAAATCACACACCATATACAGCTGAGAGGAATGTAGAATATGCAAGCTGTTAACTTTTTGGGAACACTCCCGTACTCACCTCTTAACTCAATACAAGTTGCCGCCAGACTGATGAAAGATTTACAGGAGACGCATCGTGGGCCTCTTCGAGTGTCACGTGACAACTGACCGCCACGGTATATAGTTCCGATAAATTAAAAAAAAACAGTACAAAGCAAGCGAAATCATAACATCAATAACTTATAAAATATTTAAATCTATTAATTTTCATATTTGATGTTGCTTATTAATTTAATAATACGTTTAGGTGTGATTAGAAAATTGATTTGTTACGCGGAAGAACGAATTTTAATTTTAAGTCTTCGCGGAATAACTTTAGCGGAAAACTGTATCCTTACGCGAGGGCCTCGATGCAATTTTTCAACCTTTTTCGCGCGTAGACCTTCCAGAAAAATCATCCCATTGTGGGAGGGGGAAAAATCTGCTTCAAAGGTCATTCAAAGACGTCATCCACAAGATTATCATCATTTCGCGCGAGTATTGCATTATTCCATTGCCTCTCGTAACAGTCTGCTCCGCGACGTAAAATTGGGCAGTAGTCATGGCTATTTGATGTCGAGCCTGCCTTAATTCGACGGCCTCAGTAACTGCCCTACCCCGCCTCCTATCATGTCTAACCCCCCTCTAGTCTATTCGTCACGAACCTTGGTGCCATTTCAAGCAACTTATTTCTTGATTAGACAGCTGATAAACCAGCCAACCCTCTTCGTCAAGATCACCTTCTTCCTCAGCAGTTACGGAGTTGGTGTAAGAAGACTGTGCGAAGGAGACTACGAAAGAAACATAAAAACTCTTCGGATGGCCATTTACGTGAGTACGAAAATGTTTTATTGGCGGTAGAACAATTAATAGGATAAACTTACTTTGTAAAAGTCATGTGGGCTTTTTACGATGATGTTCGTACTTTTTTTACTGGTTGTATCAGTAGGGTGGGAAGAATCGAAAAAAAGTAATAGGCATTTGTAAAATCTCGCTATTTGAGATGTGATTTTTTCATTAAAATGGCAGTGCAATTAAAGGACGCAAACATCGGTCGCTCACTAATCTCCATGATAGTTTTGAAAGCATCAAAATTATTATTTAAATGAGATAATTTGCTGCACTTTTGAGTGGGTGGTTGTGTTGTTCGTTAATATTCAATCGGATTGTTTTTTTGTGTTGCTTATCACTTTTCATCTATTTACGGTTTCGAAAGTTCCACATATTACCTACATTAAGAACTTAATGGTAAAGATCAACTCATCCGCATTTGCGAGCAAGTATTTTCGTAATGTTTTTTCAATGAAATAATGGTAATAGCTTGAGGTCATTGGCGTGGTAGCGGTGGGAAAGTCAGGGAGGTATCAATTCCTCTTCCTATCGAAATTTTAGGGAGAATGATCATATGCGAAATCCCTCATAATGAACCCCTCCTACCCGGACATTTTATGTGTATGGCAGGAGCAGTCGTTGTACATCGTTGTTTAGGGGGTTCATTAACTTCCATACCGACTTGGTGGTGTGCAATACCTGTCAGTGATATTAGGTATGAAGCCTGATATACGTTGACGAGTGACTTTGTGGTTTTCATAAATTATTTTAAAAATTGTTCATTAATCTGTTCAAGAGAAAATTTTCATTGGTAAGCCACCTAAAAGCAATTGCAATATTTTCAATTTTCCCAGAAATTACATGGGTGGTTCTATCCCCACTACGTTACGACTGCGGCCTTGATTTGAATAACGGTAAAGGTAATATAGTAACACTCTCACACATGGCTAACACTAATGCGAAGCCTCTTCAAGTGTTTATTCAAGTGTCGAATGACTCTATTTCCTGTGCCGAGTCACATAACATTCCAAAAATAATTCAAAAGTCCATCTTGATGATTATTTTCTGTCATATGTGTGAATATTTTCGAGACCGCAACGATTTCAACAAGTTGGGCTAAACGATGAAATTTATAGTGCCTGAGAAGTATTTTTTTCTGCTGCTGCTTTCCCGTTGAGCTGCAGCGATGGCTTTTTCTCTCTGGGTTTCCGTCCGGGTTAGGTTCCCCAATTTCTGCCGACGTTTCGATGGACGCGTCTCACTAACAGTATGTCGGAAGTCAAGTCAAGAAAAATTCATGCATATTAATTGCCATTTCCGTAAATGCTGAGGGGCGGAAATGCTTCTCTAGGGCATAAAATTAACTGCAGGGGAATGGTGTGGCCAATTTTCTTCAATAAAAACCTCCGGTTTGCATAAATGTTACTTATTTCCTATTAACTTTCATCTGTTGAGGCGTTAGACCTATTTACCATTCACAATCAGTCTACAGGTATTTTCCACACGTTTATATGACCGGTTAGACCCAACTTCGCATTACTTCTTTTTGGGGCGAGTCGGGTAGACTCAACTGGATCTGAACCTCTCTGCTCGAGTAAAGTGCCCATATACTAATACATACCATTCTACCTCCTAACCTTTAAGCTCCTACCTTTTGTCCTTGCTTCGGCCTGCACAAACAAACCAAGACAAGGAATGAACTTCTCGGCCTAAGCTAGGATCTTATCTTTGAATAAATCCTATATTTTAAGCTTTGGTTTTTCTTTTGTCTCAAGATAGGATAGTTTTAATTGCCTAACTCTTGCAAAGCAGCTACGGTCTTCTACAACTCCTTACACACTTCTTAGAACTCATTTTCAGTGACGTCGCCTTGTCACAGCTCCGTTGTTTATTAGTAGCCAGCCCTAGTTAACCGCTTCGATTTATTATGCGAAAAAAATGTGCTCATACAAAAACTATCACTTAGTGCCCAACATCAGCGCTGATATTTAGTGTTAGTTTTTAAGAGGACGCATACCTCGAGCTCAATCGGTCTTTTTTGTGACGGATTACTAGCTTAAAACTCATGTACCAATTTGGAACTTTCAGGGTGCATAAAAGAGATCTGCAAGGCAGCTGAGATGGGTAAACATCAGGCTGAGACCCTGCAAGGAACCAAACCCGTGGATGCAGTCAGCAGGAAAAGAACGAGAGCTAAAGCACTGAAGGATTAAGTGAGGCATACTGATAAGTACCTACCTAAGACAGTAGTGAATTTGCGTAAAACGTGCAATTATAAGCATAAAAAAGGAGAATGTCGAGCATTTGGTAAAATTTTCAATAATTGTGGAAAGCAAAATCATTTGAAATTGCATGTAAAGTTAGAAAATTGTATAATAATACTAAAGTAAAATCAGTTGACTTATCTGCCCAAGACGTAAGTGTTGAACACGATCTTAATGATTTTGTAATTGAAAGTGTTGTGAGCAGTTTAAGTATACAGATGATTCGAATGTCTGGTCTGAGATTATTAATGCTAATGGTGTAAACGTCAAATTTAAACTAGATACCGGAGCTCGATTGAGTGTTCTGCCTTACAGAATACTGGACAATTGTAAAAGTGATAATTTGATGAAGGTGGAATTGAAACCCACGTCATTAATATTAGAATCATTTGATGGTCATAAAGTGAAGCCACTTGGAATGGCAAGTCAAAACACTACGCAGAGGAATTTTCAAATGTTCTGGATTTCTGGATTCCGGATTTGAGGTCCTCAACTGTAATATGCTGGGAAGGTTCATCAAGAATTGGTCTTTTTATTGAAAAGGATGAAAATGGACAGTTAAATCTACCTCTTTATCTAAATGAATTAATGAACCAGAACTTAACAACATCACTAAATCATGAAAAATAGGAGGTAAATTTTGCATTTTTTCACTTAAAAGTTATGAGAAAATGATTGCATGAGAAATACCTTTTTGTCATAACTTATCTTTTCCATCCACTTACAGAATTACCTGGTAGAATTGTAATATTGGGTCTGACTGAAAGACCCCATAGGAAATGAACACGAGCTATCGAACATGAGCTGATTTTTTTTGGAGAAGTTTGCGATGAAGATGGAGTAGCCTTAACTCTTGCAACTGAATGTCAGGCGAGGGAAGAGCATTGGGGGTTTCACTCTCCACCAAAATTTTTCCTTTACGGCAACTGCTGTTGATACATCTGTTGAGGAGACCACTAGCCCAGGGCAATCCATCCTCGAATACTCCATATTTCCAAATACATTGGAGTCCAGCTTATACAAACACATGCAACCCAAACATCTGCTTAATGCAAACAGCTCTAAGAGAAAATATTTTCAAAGAAATTGACTTCTTTATTTACAGTATAGTTATTTTCTTTAATATTTAGGTGCTAAGCACAGTATCATAATTCTTTCATGTGCACATTTTTAAGTATAGCACACAATATAAACAACAAAATCCATAAAATATTCAATATTTTATTTAAATTCAGTAACTGTACAGTGTTGAAAGTCATTAATTTAGAACAAGCGAAATAAAGAAAATTGAATTATTGCAATTAAACTCTATATAGAATTCTGATACTTTGGCCGACTTGCTATTAGGCATAAACTCAGTAATTACCGTTTGTCACAGTATCGGTAGACTCTAGGCCTATGTGTAGTTATGCCCTCGCCTCATTAGTTATATTCCATATCTAATGCCGGCAAAAAAATTTCGAATTTAACTTTCACCAAGATTCCAATGAAAAATATGTGTAGCTGGTTTAATGATTTGTACGATTTTCTCGTGTAGGAATTGCTAAGCTCCCCAGGAGAAAATTGCTGGCCTCATACCTGTTGGGAGTGTACGATGCATTAAATAGACAAAACAAAAAAGTAAGCTTTTCTTACTTTTGACAAGTATTTAGGTAACTGTTATTTTCTCTTTCTTTTTCCATCTCTCCCTCCCATTGCTGGCCTGAGGAGCTTCTGGATTCCCACATAACTTACTCACTCGTGTGACCATGTGAACCCATAATGGTTTTTGGCCTCGCAAACGAAACGCATTCACTCTTCTGTCATTTCTATTTCCAGTCCACATCTCTTTATATCCTTCGGCGCTTGGTCTCACAAACGCAGTGTTGGTCAGTCACTTGTCTTATCAATTGGCCTACAGTTAACAGGCTGTTTTATCATACCGGCTGTTAGTTGACAATTTAAAGATGGGAAAATATAGCCGACTAAAAAGAAATGGCCAGAAACTGGAAATAATGGAGACAGCGTTGGCGCAAGGGACCTGCTAACAGGCAAAACTCCAGATGATGATGATATCCATCTTAAAAAATTGCTTTTTATTGTTGCAATTATATCTGGCTCACTAGATATGTATAAATCTCTCTGTTATCTTTTTATTTCTGATTCTTTAAACTACCCTTCCTTGGACTACCCTTCCTACACCCTTTAGCAAGGATAGACGGAGCATATTTTAGAGCATAGGCGGGTAGGCCCTATCCTTCCTGGAGTGTAGGCTAAAGGTAGAAGAAGGGTTGGACCATTCTCAATGAAGGGTAAAGGAAGGGTAGGACTAATATGAAAACTAAAAATCCATAAACTAATATGAAAATAAAAAAAGTCGCAACATAATTATCGCAGCTAATCTCTTACAATTGCAACTAAATTAAACGAATGGGGATGAGTTGTAACACTGATTTCTAAAATTAGAAGACAGAAAAAAATTACCCTTCGTGTGGACTTGAATCCGGTACCCACACCCCGTGAGACCTTAACACCTACGGCTGCCAAGGTAGCCTTGCCTATATATTTATTTGTTTCAGAAAATAACATCGGGATTCAAATCCCGAACATCACTCTCGCGATGTCTCCTTGACAGCCACGTAGAAATATTAGGTCCTTTTCACACAATTATAGCAACTACTTTCCCTTAGAGGACTTTTATATATTTGTTGTGCATCCCGTCTAGCTTTGCTATCAAAGGCTGCTTATGTTATTTTACAGAGAAGAGGTTCCAAGGAAGGATGGACGAAGGATAGTCCTACACTTGCCTTACCGTTAATTGAGTGTAGAGGAAGGGCAGTCGGATGGCAGGGGAAGGAGTCCCAAGGAAGTGTATACCCTTCCCTTGCACTCAATAGATGTTGGATGAAGGATAGATGAATGGTAAGCGAAGTAGTTCCCAGGAAGGATACAAGAAGTATAGGCCTACCCTTCCCTTAATGCAGGGTAGATGGATGGAAAGCAAATGGGTTCCAAGGAAGGGTAGAAGAAGGTTTGTCCTTCCCTTCCCTTACCCTCCACGGAGTGTAGAACATGGATTGAACAAGGGTAACTACCCACCATGGTGGCTACTACCCTTCATTTACCTTTCATTTTACTCACAATGAGGAAGTTTATTTTTATCAGGGTGAAAAACCAATATGGAAAGTTTAAATTCATTTCTTAAATTTATTTAATTATTATTCTTTAATAAACTTTACAAAAATTCTTAAATTAAGTTAAATTAACTCCCTCGTTATTGTTATTCCAAATTGCTGATTGAAATTATCTTTTTGGACCTTCCTCATGGTAAAGGAAAGTAATGATTAATTTGTTGTGTTTATTCAAATGTCTTCACCAATCGGTCTTGGAATTGGCATGTTGCAACTCTCCTGTCAGTTTGGTAGCCATGGGGGGGTGGGGGGGGCTCCCCTTAAGCATTTAAAAGAGATGCTTTAAAACGAAAGATGGCCTCAATAAATAAAACAGCAATATTTATACTGTTTTTGAGTCCTTGAAAAACGAGTTCCCACACCTATCCGTTCGGCAAAGTATCTCTCTTAATTTGTCGTTTCTGTCGGACCCGGAAATGTAGTGGCGTTCTAATATCATGTTCTCCGTGTCACTGTTAAAGATATCCATTCTCAATTGCTCAAGCAATATAAGCTTGGCTCGTAGTCTTCGGTTTCTAGCGGCTCCTAACGTAATGCGCTAAACATTTATGTTAAGCTTCCTGCACACCCGTGGCAGTTTTTGACTAATTTCACAGCTTTCCTTTGTGTTTTATTAAGTTCAGCAATTAAGTCTTTCTACGCCGCATCCGATATCCTCGTTGCATATTTAAGATATGGTCGGACAATTGCGAAATACACAATACGCTTGACGAATGCTAACTTTTTCAGGGCTCTTGTGTGTTCCCAGCAATAGGTTCGAAGCCATCGTAACTCCTAGATACTTCACTTCATCTGTTATCTTTATGTTTACCCCAAAAATTACCCGAAATGAAATATTCCGTTTTGGTTTTACAGATGGCTCTATTCCAATTTTTAAGGCCGCAAAAATTAATTTGTGATCACATATACCGTCTATGACATCAATTTGTTTTATCAACTTAGGATGGCTTACTGATTAATGGTGGAATTTTTATTCCCTCTTGCGAGCTTGTCAACTATTTGTGCAAGTCTGTGATTTGCTAGTGCGTTTACTAAGATGTCGGTGATTCATATATTCCTTGATTTAGATTTTAGAGTGTAAGAATCAAAACTTATAGATGGGAGATTGAAAAAGTAAATGCAAATATTTGATTTTCTCATTGGAAAATAATATTATTTCGTCTCTTTTTTATTAGATTACCTTTCGGTCGGTTCTTTTCCTCGCTGGGTATAAGATGAGTGTATCTCCATGATGTGCTAATTAATTTAGATATAATAGCTTTCGCTGGAGTAAGCGTCTTGGATATTTGTTTTTTCCCTGTGTTACTGCTCCTAAATTTACTTCATGTGATGTGAGGATTTACGCATGTGTGGATTACCTCGGAGTTCAGAAAACTTTACTCCTCAAAACAATTCAGTATTGAATTTTTCTTAGTCACCACCATTATTATGTTGATAAAATCAATTGCATTCTCTTGCATATATTATGTTTAAAAAATTTAAAAAATTGATCACTTCGGACTTGATCCCTCGCAAGATTCCCATGATGTTACAGCGCACAGTATAGACCCACTCGGCTACGGAGCCATATATTGGTAAAAGGTAAACGGTGAGTCCAAATATGAATCCAAAGATAGGAAATGATATCTGCGGAGAGCAAAAAAGGGAATTTTCCTCATTAAAAATTGTATAACGACAGCAGTGTTTAATTGAGTTAATATGCGTTAAAGTGGATTTTAAAAATTGTTACTGCCATACCATGTAACTGAAAAAAAAATATTGCGGAAAGGTTCGTAACACCGACTTCGGAATACTACCGTAGTAAGTCTTCTCCTTAATCACTAGTCCATCTCACTCGTTGACTCCGGAGGGGATTCATTACAAGCTTTGTCAGGAAAGCGAATGAACCAGTCTTCTAGTGTCACTAAATCAAACTGAATTTTAACACTCAGTGGCATTATTTGCTGTGATATTTCACGTGTATGTTTTGTTCGCTATCGCTGATCGAAAAGCTTCAGCGTTTTGTAAGACAATATACTTAGACGAATCGGCCAACTTACGAGAGGAAGTAAAGTGACGTTCTGGACGTAGGTTTATTATCTAGCATGAGCTGCACAATTTATGTGGTATTAAACACTGCACATATCCCGCATACATTTCCCTTTAATGATGTTGTTCTAAAAATATTGCGGGAAGTGGGAATGTTGCTCAAATCTCGCTCCCAGTGGTGCAATAGAAAATACCGAAACTCGATTTCAAAACTGCGGCGAAAGTGGCGCCGCTCCATTTGTTGCAATAGTTTTGAATGCGACTGTACCTCTATGGGTGGCAACAGGAAACCCATACAACCTATCCCATTTTCCTACCTTCTTCCCCCATTTGGTAACTTACAATTTATCCGTTACAACTTACCATTGGGGCAGAGAATTTGGGTGATCATCTTCATGTATTATTTTCCTTGGTAGCCACGGGCTCCTACTTTTGGTGGAAAACTACAGTTTATCTAGACGTATACGATTTTGTTCTTCAAATAAACTCGCAGAATTATGGGTGTTTTGGAGGACGAAACATCTCTTGGTAACGGAGAACTTCTCCACCTTTATGTACTGTCTGTGTCTGGCCTCCTTTATCTAATGTTCATTTAACATTAGTTAATGACGTAACATTGTTTTCATGAAATAAACTATATGTTTTTGATGCCTTCATTTGCTCTTTGTTGATACTTCCTAATCATAATTATACCGTTCGACTACTCGCCTACTACATTTCTTGCATAGAATTTAGATTTTTTCAAAGCATACATTTCAGTCTCACTTGAAAGCATGTTTATGTTATCCTCGATAAATTTCATTTCGTTAATTTCATGGATGTTACGTTAATATTTCATACTTATATCTACGGGTAATGATGGCGGGCTTTTATTTTTTAAGTAAATGTTAATTTTTAAATCTCTTTCAACTTGTAACATTTTCATCTAGGTTGATGTTGAATACGGGCGGATCCAGGATTTCGTTCTGGCGGGGAGGGAACAAGCAAGGCCGTATCCAGTATTTGTTCTGGGGTGGGGGGCGCAAGGATACTTCGTAGCACAAAACGAATGCAATGATAATGGTACTGAATTGAAAGCCTTGCATGTAAAAGGGCCTGGGGGGCGCGTGTCCACGTACTCCCCCACCCCTAGTGTTCCCCCTAGATCCGCCTATGATATTGAATCCTGTTCAGCTTCGTTGTATGTAGCTGTTAGGACTAGATGGGAATTTCGCATGCATGTTAATTTCCTTCATTTTGGGAAACTGCTTTAAAAAATGGCACGACAAAATCACTTTGTCATTGCCTAGCTTATCAATTAATGAATTACAACACAAATGGTTATTTAATGACTTGATTTGCTCCTCCCAGGATATTAGTCACACGCATGAGTTCTATTAAATTTCGCGAACCATTGAACATTCGTAGGAAAGGTGGGGTATATGGGACTTTAATGTAATTTGTTGTTACGACTTGTACGTGCTTTGAATCGCATTGTCATTGATTGATTTTTAATATCTGCCTACTTTCATGAGCCTTATAAGCCCATATTTTAATATTTAAATAATTGGATTTAAAGTTGCCAGTTGTCAGTGGAAAGCCAACATTTCAAGCATTTTGTATGGGGACAAAACCGAGAAAAACTGATTATTAAACCACACCCTCGCAAATACCCTTTCTCTGACCCCTTTCCTTTCCTCCATCCCTCCCCTAAGCTATCAAATACAGAGAGGGGGTAAGTGGGTCCGAACCGAATAACACCACTGTTAACAGTGGTGTTATTCGGTTATCATGTATTACACTGTATTATACGTGTACTAGAGGACATTTGAAGCATATTTACAGTTAAAATACACAGAAATTACTGCTGTATTACGGTTAAATACAGCATCCGGTCTTCGTGTATTTTGACTGTATTACAGATGCAATACATGTGTATTCCACCTTGTGTGCTGTATGGGTTATTTATTGTATACTCAAGGGGGGTGGGCTGTGGCCTCCTCTGCCCTCTCTGGATTCGCCACTGGGCTCTATTATGCTATATGGCTGTCATTTTGTTCATGCTATAAATAGTTACTATTCTTAATATCTCCGAGGAATGCCATGGGCTTGTTAACATTTTTTTTCAATTACAATTGAAATTAGGGATGAAAATGTGATAGATCTGTTTTTTCCAGATTTTCAAACCATCTCCTTCTTCTCGAGGAATACGTGGCCAATGGGGTGACACCAATATCCTTTCGCAGGTAAGTTGATGACGTCATGATCGCTGAGCGGGTCACCGCTTCTCAGCTGCTTCTTAGGGAAGGTATTACGCGTGCGTGTCGTTTGGTTCGTTCTGATTTACTAATGTGAGAACTTCTCTACCCTAATGAGAATTTCTCCCCGCGCAAGAACAGGATTAAGAAGTACATCGACGTTGTCATCTCGTGTGGAACGGGCGGTAAATTCCGTGATTTTCCTTTGAACTGAAAAGAGTTAATTAAGGGGGGATTGGTGAGATGTTAAATGAAAACTTTCGGGCTGTGTCTTTCGCAAAGGGATTGGTGAGACCTAAAATCTATTCTTCGTCGACAATAATATTTCTCTTACATCGTCATTAATTTTTTTAAATAATGTACTTAAGCGATACACTTAACTTTGCCACAGCCAGAACGAGGCCAGCTCCTATATAACTTGGGATTAACGTCAGACTGTGGTGCCCACCTGCAGTGACGCAGCTAGGGGGGGATTTCGGGGGATAACCCCCCCCCCCCCCAGAGCTCAGGGAAATTTTTAAGTTTTATCCATTTTACTTAATTGGATTGATATTACTAATAGAATAGTGTGAGGATTAATAAAATATCCCTCAGAATGCCGTAAAACTCACCATTTTGAACCATTTATCTTAAAATTCCGCAATTTATTAATCTCGCACCTAAGGCTTATCCTGGTGCGTATACCACAACCCCACACGCACCGGTTTCAGTTGCCCCTGAACCCCCCCGGCCTTAATTCCTAGCTGTGCCCCTGCCCACTTGGCCCTCGCAATCATCCCGTTGAATCCATTAGAGTGATACCATAAGAGCATAGCAAGCGAGTGGTGCAGGGCCACCAACACATATGGGCGTAACTTGCCCAGGGTATTTGGCAGGGGGTGCCATATGGTACCACTCGCCCTCCAGGTGACCCATAGTGCAGATATTTCTCATCAGCTTTACCTTCTCAAGCCTTCTATTTGACGACAGTTCATGTAAAATATATAGGTAGTGAAAATATTGATATTTTGATTTACCACTTTACTCTATTTTTTATTTTATTTTTTAAATTTATTTTTGAGGTATGCATCATTTTTTGGGGAAATAAAGTATCAAGAATCATTTTTCAAATAGATGCAATAGTCTGGTGCAAGTTGGGTGGTCATGGCTTCCTAAGAGGAGTATGTCACTTTTATTGAGGGAGATGGCTATCCCTGAGAGCAAATGAAGGGTCGTCAGCTGTGTTTGGCAAGTGCAGTATTCAAAGGACATTCTACTCTGGCTCACCTGAATTTTTAATGGCTGAAGACACATCCCATGTGGTAGTAATAAGAATAGTTATTCTGTTCGCATCAGGGAAAATCACTGTTACTAACCATAGTTACAGTAGGGAATGACTTTGGGAAGTATAGTCTCCAGTGTATCGGTCACGTGTTCAATTTGTGGAAATGTTATTTTGATACTTCCGCTAACTGTGCCTGTATTCCAATTCCTGATGGCCCAGTAACCAATTATAATAAGTCAAACTCAACAATTCCAATAAGTGTGTCATTGCATTCAGACAATCATGTTCTGAAGTCCACTCTGACATTCATTTGTGGTCATTGCCATGTTATCCTTTTATGGATGGGGGGGGGGGGGGGTAAGTAATCGGCACACGACAGTATTATCACTTTAATGGTGAATAAATATAGTAAGGCATTTACATTGTGCCATTCATAAGTTAACTTTCTCTAAGATATGGTGTTTTAGGTTTTCCTGAGAAGAGCATATACCAAATATCAATCAATTACTTTGTTATTAATCATAATCATCTCTACTTACCTCTGTAAAAATTTAACTTGCAAAACCTATTTCATAAAACAGGAAAAAGACTGTATACAAGATATCTACATCCTTAGCTGCAAAAAAATTGACTAATAATGAACTAATGACATCGGTTCCAATAGAAAAGAAAACAGCAATTTCAATAGTTTGAAGTGGTTGCTAGAGTGTTGGCTTCCCACCCGGTGGGCCTGGGTTCAAATCCCGGCAGCAGCAGAGAATTTTCAGAGACTGCCCGATCCCTGCTTGAATGTTGTGTGGAGGACATTTCAAGCGCAACACTCCGTCCGTCGGATGGGACGTTAAGCCGTGGTCCCTTCTTTGGCGCCTTTCATTAAGAGCAGGCTAATGCCGACGCCAGGTTTCTCTCCACCCTTCCTTACCTACCCCTTCCCTCATGGCGCAAATGACCTCAGCTGTCATCTCCTCTCAGCGGTCGCCTCCTCCAAATACCATACCACCAATAGTTTTAATACAAATTGTAAGACATTGCTCATTGATTTTTGAAGTTAATAGTTAACATTAATTCAATTACAGTAAAACCTCTATGTAGTGAACCTCTTTACATCGTAAACCTCTATACATCGTACCAACCCTCTGGTCCCGTCAGATTTACATGTAAAATTATAGGCAAACCTCTCTATAGTGAACCTCTTTATATCGTAAAACCTCTATATATCATAGCAACGAGACACCCCCGAGACGGCCTAACTACCTCCGCATTTCGTACCGAGACAACTAGAGACCATTAATGCAGCCGCGATAACGAACATGGAATGACATTTTCAGCAATAAATGTTTCACGCTTATTCTTTTCTTTTACACCTTTACTATACTGTAATTTTCACGTTAACCATTAGTTATGGCCGTTTTGTTCCATATGAGAGCATACCTAACAGTAAATAAGAAAAAGGCTACAAACTATCCTAATCATTTTAAGTGCCAGCAAATGAAGACAGAACGCATCGTTTTCTCTCGAATCATGGTAAAAATTGCGCGATAGCACTCGCTTTCTGTTACTTATGGCTTTATTTTCCTGTAAATGCTTACATATTATGTTCAATTAATATAAGGGGCGATCAGCGCAGCCTATAATCCTTTGTCGGTGGAAATATTTCAACTAACTTCACTCCCATTCATGGAGACATTATTACTCAACCGCATTGCTACTTCCGTTTCTAAAATGAAAATATTTCATGAATTTACTGTGACTCGAAATAAATCAAATACAGTTTTGCAATTATTTTATTCCCATATTTCCCGGTGTAGCACTTTCTCACTGCCGCCTTGGTATTTTTTTCGATGCTTTCGTGAACGATCGCATATTGCGCTTAGCGACAGTCATATGTCTTGCGTGCGTATTTATGCCGCGAAATCTGACTCTTCCATCGGGAGTCCGGGACGTCAATTTCAAGCAATACTGAACGAACATCACTCCATGCGCGACAATGTTAGGTGAAGGAGACAGCTAATTAGCTGATACGCGGTAGAGCAATGAAATTTTTTACCGTAGCCGCCGCATTCTGAAGTAGTTCGCCCAGCATTCTCACTAGGAAATCATGTCGTTTTGCAGACCTAGCGTTTCTTTGTGCCCTCGACAGAATTTTTCTACAGAACTCTATGAGCATTGTATTTTAGAGAAAGGGAATTCGACGAAATTTTCAAAATTACGCTCAACATCTTGTTTATTTTTTGCAATTGTTTATTTATTTTTTATAATCTTTAACAAGTCATACGTTATAAGAATGATAAATCAATTTTCTAAAATATATTATAAGGAGTATTTTCAATTGTTTGCCATAAAATATGAAAACATACGAAAAGTACTTAATTAATTATAAGCTACTGATGACGGATTCGACAGATAAAACAAGGCGGCTGCTTGACATTACCACATTCCGAGGAATTTTCCGAGCCATCGACGAGGGCATGCAGGAGAAAGATGTAGCAGTGACCTTTGGAATGGCATCATTTACCCTGACATCTATTTTAAACAACCCAGGAAAAACAGAAGAAACTGTATATCTAGGCTGCACAAATAAAAAATGTGGGCAGTGAAATAAGAGGATTAAGGAATTATTTTAAGAAATATAAAAGTTGTGTACTTCCACCAAACACTACTAGTAAATTACAACCCTTAGACCAGGGAATTATTTCTTTGTTCAAAAGACATTATCAAAAACAGCTGGTGATTTATTTTTTATGGAGAGTGAATAGTGAAAACGACTTTAAAAGTGCTCGTGGAACATCCTTCAGACTATGAACAGGCTGTGCCTTTCGTGGAAGGAATCAATATCCTCAATTTTTGAGAAATGCTTCATTAATGGTGGTAGCAAACAGGAGGAAACTGAGATATTTGAGAATGAACCTACAGAGTACGATAAAATCAACAAAATAGTTGACACAAATTCAACATTTGAAGACTTTGTAAATGCTAATAATGATTTATTCATATGTTCCCCACATGAGTTGGAAGGTAGTGGTGAAGGAGATGTATACATATTGCACGATACAGGAAAAGATGGATTTAGAGGAAGATGTTGGTAATGAGGAATCAATTACAGTTCCCACCAAAAAAGAGGTTTAGGATTCATTGTATGTAATTGAATGGTTTTTATCAAGCATGGAGGAATGCGATCATAATATGATTATATTCAATAGAATTGAAAACATTATATCGAAAGAGTTTCAAAAAAGGCTTAAGCAAACCCAATAACTAATTTCTTTCCTAAAAAGCCCTCTTGAACAAGTTACTTTTACCTTTGTGTGATCATTAAATTGTAAATATATGTTCACTAATGCATGCATGTATGTTTAAATATATTATTATTATGGTTTATTAATAAAATGGTTCCTATCACTAAAACCTCTCTATAGTGAACCTCCATACATCAAATTGCCCAAATTTTGGTCCCCTCCATTACGATGTAAAGAGGTTTTACTGTAATTTACTATGCGCAGGCATAAAAGAAATTATGAACACTAAATTAAAATTGGTTGACCAGAATCTTGCTGGAGGTATGTATCCTGCAATTTTAATTACTTTCAAAGCATCTGGCCAAAATATTTTCTAATGAGCCATAGTATACAGCTTTCTGCCTTACCTCTGTATACAGTGGGACCGACTACATGGGGCCTGAGGTGGCCCGGGCCCCCCTAAAAATTCGTTACAGATGTGAGGAAAAAATATGTCAGGCATGTCGATTTTCCCCGGAGTGTCCAGGTATCGAGATTCGAGTGATTAGGGTTCTAATGTTGATCATGTGACTCTTCTAAAATAATAAAAAACTCAAAATTCACTGCTTATAAAATTTACTGGGGCAAAGTACCCGGTTTGGGCCCCCCCAATATTTTTTGTAAGTCGGCACCCCGTCTGTGTAACATTCCAAATGTCGAAATACAACAATATAATACAATAATAGGGAATCTGTAATAATAGCTTGCTTTGAAAAATATTCCGTGATTCTGGTAATTGAATATAAACTTGCATTAGTCTGAAATGCATTAGAATATCTACTTTGGGCTGCAGCTTACACACCTGAGGAGCCAAAGCTTATTTTTCTGCTTGGGAACATAAGTTTACATCTATTTTTTTCATCTCTAAACAAAGATAAAGGAAAAATGTTTTCATAGAAGAATGAAGCTTGACAAAAAATAGATTTAATATTGTATTATCTATATTAGTTATTTCATTTTTTTAGTTCTATACAATGTTAATTTGAGTTTAATGTGTCGTGATTTCCCCTGAAATGTCAGTTCGTATGAGATAATCTTTCAATCTCAAAGTCAAACCCCCGTACAATTCATTCTCCTCTTGAAACACACAAAGGCTGTCCCAATAGTTAAAATCACACACTGCTAGTACATATTGCATTTCTAAGGGCATGAACATTTATTTAGCCCCCTTATTTGAGGGAAATATTTTTATGGAAAGCTCTCAAATTGAAAATTTAAGGAATTCCATGATTAATTGTGCATGTCTGATTTAAAGATACCTAGATTGAAGCTTTCTGATGATTATTAAAAATATCTCACATACGGGTGTATGCCGCGTGTCGTAAAGGAGATAGCCCTGACGTTTCGCGACCGACTGCTGGTCACTTTTTCAAGGGAATAAAATTATAACTTAATTAAATATTTAAAACTTTAAATTATTAAGCTGACATAGTGATGTATCTTCATAGATTGTGGTTAACATCAATACATAGTAGTATTTTTCTGTGAGGTGAGGAGTTGGGGGAGCTGTGTTTTGGCAATCAATTTTCGTGTGCTTTGCATGAAATTCACCAAGGGGATCGGAGAGTCCATTAGGTATTCACAATTTAAGTTTCAGAAGTGCAATTACATAAGCCTTGAATAGAAATTGCCTGGTACCTTGAAAAATTATTGCTACATCCACATTTTTAAGATTAATAAATAGGAAGAGGGTGGCATCCATACCTTGGGTTGAAATACCATTTAAACATCATTGCCATAATGTACAAGAAACTAAAATGATGAAAGTTGGCCAATAATATAAGTGAAATTTATTAATGACCTATTTTCTCTAAGAATTAATAATAATTGAAAAATACGCTATAAAAAGTAATATACTTAAATAGCACTTAGTTTTGGTCATGAAGGTCTTTGCTATGGGCATGATGATGAGTCAATTACAAGAAAACTTGTCACACTTTTAATTTATAAGCTTGCTCCCTGATGGACATTCCAATGCACAAACTCAAAGCCAAAATCACACACTCTGAATTAAATTAAAAATATGTATTACATGTACTCCACATCATTCACCTGATGGACTGGAGCAAGGACGGACTACAAAATCCTGCAAATAACCTGAAAAAGAGGTCCCTCACTTTAGATGAGTAACATGGAGAAAAACTCTCTGATCAGCAGCGGAAATGGAGGGGCGTAATACCATGGCCTAAACACACCAGTAATCCTCTCCCTATGCATTTTTAGAATCCTAAATTACGAGTGTCCTAAGAAATACATTCCAATAAAAATTAATTTAAATCTTTAAGGATGCAAGCACTTCTTAATATTAATGATTGCTAAAAGATTAACCTTATAATACTGCTGTGTCGATTCTAGGGACAGCATAATTTTGAATCTCTACATCAGAGAAAAACTACAGGTAAGTAATCTAAAGGCAGTGGCGTAGGGAAGGGGGGGAGGTCTATGGGGGTCCGGACCACCCTCCCAAAAATATGAAAACATATTTACTTGGAATGTATTTCTTGCTTCATGAAAGAAAACAAAATTATTTGAAAAATCCTAAATTTGCAAAAGATCATTTTGAAAAATGAAGTTTTTTAGATAATTAAAGGGTTGAAACTAGTTCCAAAACCATTTTCTTATCTTCCCAGGCAGCATCAAGAGTCAGTTTTACATCACTCTGATATCGTTTTGATACCACCAACATCACTTTTACGTCAGGTGAGTTTGCCGAAGCAAAAACGCCATATGTTAGATATCTTTTCCTGGTGTAAAAGTGATATCGTTTGAAGTATCTGAAAGTGATATTGAATACATATATTTGTCTGATGTAAAAATGATATCAGTGGAGCAGCGAAATAGAGGATGTAAAAACGATATGAGGCCTGGTGACATGCAATAAGTATGGCTTTATTCATGAAAGATTCTCATGGTCTTGTTTGGGGCTTGCCAATTATATAGCCATGGACTCCTATTAATTGCATGTAGGGCCACTCGGAGACGTTCGCTCTCCTTGGGACTATATCCCCAACATTCATTCCCATACAAAAAAATCTGTGCTGTGGCTGTACTAAAGCTGCACTGTAACTGTGCTAAAAGGGCTGTACTGTGACTCTACTTAAACTGCACTTGAATTGAAACATCACAGTACAGTTATAGCACGGTCAGAGTGCAGTTGCCATAGCACAGTCAGAGTGGAGTTGTCATAGCACAGTCACAGTGGAGTTGCCATAGCACAGTCACAGTGGAGTTGTCATAGCACAGTCAGAGTACAGTTGCCTTAGCACAGTCATAGTGCAGTTGCCATAGCACAGCCACAGTGCAGCTGCCATAGCACAGTTTTTACTGTAATACTCTTTCCATGAATCAATAATTGAGTCTTGATGTGGCTATTGCATTCCCTGTATATCTTATTGAAAACAAGAAGCAGAATTAAATCAAGATAGGACAATTAGCAGAGATATATAGTTCCCTTTTTGGGTGTTTGAAGATTGGTTGCCTGATCCAATCAGAAAACAGCAAAGAGATAACAGTGGCCAAAACGACTACACTCATTCGAATGTTGACTAGTCTAAGGAAAGATAAACCATATTCCTAACAGACACTCACTGAATTTGTTATGTTCCACTTCCTTAATATGAACAAAGTTTATGGTACTAAAAATATTGCTATCGAAGCACTTAGGTTCTATGAGAAAAATTGACAAATCCTATTCTGCACATCAACGGGCACTCAACATAATAACCACCAAAATTTACGTCAGTGCTATTTGTCTAGTTGCCACAAATATGCCCACCTTGATAGTTTTTGTTGATGAAGTTTCAGTACTACCCATACAAAAAAATCTGTGCTGCGACTGCACTAAATGTGCACTGTAACTGGACTAAACTCTGTGTTTAGCACAGTCACAGTACACTTTTCTGTACTAGACTGTACTATGGCAGCTAGAATTTGAGAAGAACTGTACTGTAACAGTGCTGGATCACTGTGCTTGAACTGTGCTAGAGCTCAGACTGCACTTTGACTGGGCTGGGTAACATCACTGGAGCTGTACTATGGCTCAAACTGGACTGTGACTGGGTTGGGTAACTGGACTGGAACTGTACTATAGCTCAAACTGGACTGTGACAGGGCTAGAAAACATGACTGGAAGTGTACTGTGGCTAAAAGTGGACTGTGACTGGGCTGGGTAACATGACTGGATCTGTACTATGGCTCAAACCACTGCGACAGGGCTGGACTTAAACTAGTCATTGACAGGAGAAAGTATTTCCTATATTATTTCATATCACGATCAACTATCATTTCCATGAGAATATGAATGCGTAAATTATATAAAAATTTATGCTGACATTACAGCGGCAATGCATAGCTCCAGCTTGCTTATTATTTTGGTAAAGTATGGTCAATTTCTTCGCGAGAGCCGACATCAGCTGTAAACACCCCCCTTCACTGGGAGGACGAGTGGGTGGAGAACGGAGGGGATCAGCTGGTGACGCAAGGCGCAGGAGGAGGAGAAGGCGGCGCGGAGAGAGGGGAAGTCGTGGCCATAGAGGGAGAAGAGGTGCCCGCCCCCCCCTGTGGTCCTCAATCCCCTCCGCCCCCTGCCCCTCATCAAGACGACACCGCTCCCCCATTGGAGGCGGAAGGAGTCGTCCCCACTGAACCCCCTCCCCTTCCCCGTCGTTATCTTCACAGATTACGACCCAGAAGAGGACGTCGCGAATCACCGCCCTACGTGATCCCCCCTCCCGCACCCTCTCACCGCTATTATCTACGCCCGCGGGAGGCGCTGACAAGATGGGAGGAGGAAGAAGAGGATATGGTGGACCCCTAAACATTTTGGGTTGGCTGGTGTGTTGTTGTGTTGTGGTTTGGACCCTATTAGGGGCCAAGAGGTGATGCCGTTGAATAGTACAATATTGTTTGAAAGACAGCGGGATGTAGTGTTAACTGAACATTCATGGATGGTAGTTATAAATTTTGATCTGGGTTCCATGAAAGAGGAATATAAAAGGATTAGAATCATTTTCGATGAAGTAAGAGGTAGGATGGGAGAGGAAGTTAGGCAGAGCTATGGTCGGGGATGTATTTTAGCGTTAGAAAGGATGGATAGGGAATACCAACATGTCAAGGAGGAGATGGAGACATTGATGGACTTGGTCGAGAAGTGAAGAAACCGGCGGGGTTGGATAAATTTTGGGGGCTGAATTTTGTGGGTGAAATACTGAGCTGTTTTTTTAATCTACCTATCTATTTCTATCATGTATGGGCTCTGCAGGAAAAGTTATTATTACCATAGTTTTTAATGCGAAAATGAATTCTAAGTGTTTTTTTTAGTTGGAATTTTCAATGGAACATGAACTTTTTAATTCTCATATGATTAGTAGTCGATTTTAGATGGTGTTGTTGCATAAACTTTATAATTTGTGAAACTATGTATTTTATGGACAGTACATTGTGTGGGTAGTATTGTAATAGTTTTATGTATCTAAATTTTGTAGGCTGAATTCATTTGGATGAATCGCTGAATATAAACAATAATTCTTTATAATTCAGCGATTCACTTTTGGGGGGAAGTGATGTAAGGAAGTCGCTCGCCGTCTTGTGCCAGCTCGGTTCCGCTCTCGGTGTAATGGAAGAATCGCAGAGTCACGTTCGAGTGGTGGGTCCAGTATCTGAAACTCATAACACGTTGCAACCTCTTGCGTGGGATCCATCCTCGTGCATGACTCTGACACCTTACTCCGATTAATAACTTGCAACTGGCTCTCGCGTGGGAATTGGTCTCCGCGTATTCCTCCAACACTTTATGCCGTAACACGTTGCAGTATCTTGGCGTGGGAAGGCGTATGATGTGCAAAATCATGCGGCCTCTTTCTGGCCAATAGGAGGACGCTGAGAGGGTCACGAGACGGACGCGACACGGGGGGAAGCCTCTTGGAGGGAATAGACTGGAGAGTCTTACGCTGTATCTCAGAGGGGGAGTTTGTATCTGTGCTAGTGACAATTAAACGTGTGGAACCAGACTTGTCATATCAATCTGTCTTCTACGAACCTGGCCCTTCCTATAAGCTTAGTGCTTACAAACCTATGAATCAAATTTATTCTACTCCACAAATATGTTCCAGCATAAAAGCTTTCCGGTGTCCCATCAATTGATTAATTTTAAGTGCCACAATAGAATAAAATGTGATATCTTGGGATAAAATTATTTGTATTTTCTCTCAGACGGTGGTTCAACCCCTCTGACCTTTGGTCCGTGTCCCCCCCAACATATCGTCCTGGCTATGCCCCTGGTAACAGGGGTGGGGGTTTAGTTGAGTGGCAGGGGTGGATTTAGTCTCAAATTAGGGTTGGGGGGTCATAACCTAAGTCCGGGGAGTGTGGAATTCCCTCAAAGTAGGGCACGCATTAGCATATACACTCCCTTTACTTCTTTAAATGGTTACAAAAACTATTCCACTGATAAAAATTGAATTTTTTGATAGAATTTTGGGGGTCATGATGTCTTAACAACCCCATGTTAGCCTCATCTGTTTTCGCAGGATATTTTTGTCAGCTTACTGAGGGTGAGACATTGTAGAGCCATGGAAGGGATTACCTTCCTATATAGTTTACAATTTTACTTGAATTTACATGAAAACTATTTTCTTCACTCACATAGTCACAATGTGAATGATGTATCCCGTGAATTTCTGCTCCGCAGACATATTCATTTCAGGTGCCCACCCCCACGTTACTTCACACTTCATGCTCATATTCATGACAGCAGCCCTGGTCAGGGGGGCAGCTAGGAATTAAGGCTAGGGGGGGTTTCAGGTGCAACTAGTAGTGGGGTGCCTGGGGGTGTGGTATACACACCAGGGTAAGTGGAAGGTGAGGGTGCCCTCTGCCAGAAAAAAAATAAGATAAATGGTTCAAAATGTTCAGTTTTACAGCCTTCTGAGGGATAATTTGTTAATCCTTACACTATTCTATAAGCAATATTAATCCAATTAAGTAAAATAGATTTAACTTAAACATTTCTCTGAGCTCTGGGGGGGGTTTTATCCCCCAAGGCCCCCTTGTCGCTGCGCCACTGGCCCCGGTGAACACCACGATGAATTGCCGGTCAGTGTTATTGACAAATGACACAAAAGAGAAAGACATTAAAGAAAGGTATTTAGGAGTAGGATTACAGGATTGTCATTGCATGAATGCGATAGTCTGTATAAATATTACAGTATTATCGTTATCTACATAATGGTACCATAAAATGTCAATCACTGATCACATTTTTTACGTTGGTAATATCTTGCTGAGACACAGGGAGGTAATCGGAGAAGTTGAAGAAAGACTTATAAAAGTGTTATGGACTGGACGGGGAAAAACAATTCCAGTAATCCATCCAATGCCACCCGTATAAGTTCAGGGAATATTAATGAGTGGTGCCGATTGAGAAGACTGTGGAAGAGTGCGATATTGAACACTTGGGGTACCCAATCGTTGAAGTGGAGTGAAGGGGAAAATCTCAGATATCTAGGTTTTATACAACGTTTGGCAGGTAAGTTGAATATTATTGAAACGATAGCTGTGTTATTAACAGAATGCTTATTGGAGGTGGCGTGTTATTTGCACCGATGTGATTATGTACGGTATAATTTGTAATGATTTTGAATATTTATAGAAAGTGAAGAGGCTCATATAGCTTCATTGGAATCGAAGAGGCCCTGTAGGCCGAGGACAAGATTCGATCTGACGGATGGCCCAGTCAGCAGCACTGACTACGACAGGGCTGATTTCATCTCTGCAGAAAGGGAGTCGGTAAGTGTAGAATCAATGTCCCGAGTTAGCTGCTAATTCTTAGCATCAATTGGAGTGAAAATGTAGTAGTCAATGGTGGATTTTCTCAGTAACGCACAACACGTTTCTCTTTGATGCAGAAAAATGGTCGGGAAAGGAGAAGGAGAGAGGCCGATGTGGAGTGGGCCTCATTTAATTTAAATTGGAGGCTGAAAGTGGGCACCAATGGTGATATTTCCCAGCCTGATAGTGGTAGTTCCACGGAGGAGCTAAGGGAGAAGATTTTAAAGCTAGAGAGGGAATTGGTGGTAGAGAAGAGGCATCGGATTTCCGCGGAGGGGTGCTTGAAGGCACAAGCCGCTTTGTCGGAGGTGACGAAGAGGTTGGAGATGGTGGAGGAGAAATTAAGGAACATTTCCGGTGAGTCCGATGCTACGGTTTACAATTTTTGATAATATAGATTCAATTCGTTCACCTGTATTTATTTATTTTTCTTTTAGACGAAAAATGGAGAAACAATGCCTCCCCTGTGAGATCAGGTCCCAACTTAGAAGGGGTTGCATCAGGAACGGTGCAGAAAGTTGTAACTGAAAGTTCAACACAGGGAGTGGCTGACGATAAGGTAAGACACTGTGACTGGGAGTAAGAATTGGTATCTTTGTCTTTTTAGACAAGAGAATACGAATGTTAACATGAATACATAAACTGATGAATGAGTACATAACATTAATGAATACAATAACACGTACTAGTTAATGTGTAAATATATGAACGCGAGAATGAATGCCAAAATGCACTGTGTAAGCACCCAACTTGAGCGAATGCATGCAAATGTACGTATACTTGTGCGTGTTAATGTACTGTGTAACCAGGCCTTTAGGAATAAGCTGAATTATGCCTATGTCACTTATGATTCTCAGTGAAAACGGGGACAACTGTACACTTTGACCTCACATGGAACAACAATTTAATCCAATTGAAACTGAAAAAGAATGAGAAATTGGCCATAACAAAGTAACTTCTCCCTTTGAGCTCAAATATTTACATAGACAAGCCAAATATTTACGGTGCATAGCCAACAAAAGAATTAAGGAAATCCACAATTTTTTGAAGCAGAAGTGCCACCATAAACTGTTCTAAAGTAAAACTTGCTGCTTTCTTGGCGAACCATGTGGATGAATGTTTCGCAGGATTCCCACCCAGGTCCTGAGGAAGATGGCAGGTTTAGCCATTGATACGTGGCTCCTATAGAACAGCTCACCTGGTGAGAATCACACATTCATCCATGTTGCTCTAAAACTTTAGGAAGTGACTTCAGTCATTATGATGAGTTTTTTATCTAGTATGTTCTGGTATGTGGTGGGAGCAGGGTAAAGTCCTCGCCTGCCAAACAAGAGGTCACGGGTTCGAGTCCCGAATGGGTAAGTTTCCCTTACCCAGGGCATGGTTGTTTGTGCACTGGCAATTGTTGAAATGTTTATCACACCCTGATGTAAAAGGCCAATTAGTGCTGTTTTCGGTGGAATGGAAATAAAATAAATGTTTTGCATCTGAACATGAGAAAATTATTGTTTGGTCATTTAATTGAATTTTGTTAACATTTCTGTAGGTCTCATTAGGGGAAGGAATTTTCTGCCTCCTCTCATCGTGGAAAGCGATGGAGTCAAAGTGTGTAGCAGACTGGTGTGTGGCCATTTTGCATGGCGTCTTTGGGGAGGAGGCCAAATTATACCGTGTGCAACCACGAAAAACTAGCCAGAATTTAAGACCTTTTCCAAAGGCTTTCCTAGAAGTTGCGAAAGGTAAGAACTGCATGATTCTCTTGCATTTCTGGAATGTTGGTACTAGTTTACGGTGCAGTTTCCAGATTATATTTTCATTTTTCAGTACATTTCAAGAGTTTTCTGGTGAACATTAACTACCAACCATAGAGAAGGCTCTTCAGAAATTACCAGGGGTGTTGGCCGACCGAGCGACAGACATGAATGGCAGGAGGGTGAAGAAGGAATGCTAACCAATTGAAAATTGTTAATTTCCATTATTTGTGTGTATGATATTAATTTCTTTGCATTGTTCACTTGTGTAATATTTTTTAATGGTTATTAGAAATATATATGTCTACATATATTTCATATCTCTATATTTGTCGTTATTTCTTAACCTGGATCCGCCCAATGTAACAAAAATGTCACACCCTGTATCGCTCCACTGCAATGGCTCTTGCATCGTTCAGGCACGGTATATTGTTGTGTTTTATACCTTATAAGAAAGAGGAAGCTAAGTGCTTCAATTCAAGGAAAGAATTGTCAAGTAAGAGTGAAGACCTATCCTTTAAGTACCCCTGGTACTTAGGTACCTTCGCTAGACACTAAAAATGGACGTTCGCTTTGTGTAAATATTTAATTTTTTCATTAACTATATTCGCTACAGCGACAATTTTTGGTATGTATCAACATAATGATACAAAATTATTAATAATACATTAATATGTTTGGTATTGCTTTCCATTTCTGTAATATACTCTGATAAATGTTACTGTGACATAAATGTCACATTGGGCGGATCCCTATGCAAATCTTCAAAGTTTCGAATTTTTTGCTCTAGTTAGAATTCATTGCATTTTCAACGTTTTTTCCTTCGTATTCCCGCCAAAAGATTTATTATTTTTCAATAACTCGATAAATTTGCATTTATTTACTTTTATTCCGGTAATTACTTTTGAATTAAAATTTTTAATATTAGGGATATCGATAGCTCAGCACTGTGTGAAGCCAAATAGCTTCTGGAAAACGAAGACTTTGACGAAGTACAATATACCTTGAGCCAGCAGAAGCAGCAATTGTCACTCATTAGGACATTGCAGATGACCAGGCTGATGGACTTGTGGAAAATTTAATGGGAAGACAACTTCGGGCAAGAGTGGAGCTTGTTTTGCAGCTTGATAATGATAATACTAATGAATTTCAAGAGAAGTCTGGAAGAATTTCGGTACCAGTTACATGTAAGGAAAAGGATTCGAAGTCAATGAAAAAAGTAAAAAGAGAAGCTGCCAATTTGCGACAAGAAGGTCATTTTGTAAGAAATAGGTTATTCCCCGAAACAGATCTTCCTGAATAGAGGGAAAAATTAAGTGTAGACATTTTTTAAATTGTTTTTTCGGATGACATTCTTTTTTCTCATGGCAGAATTAGATTATTATACTACTTCTACTCTTTTTTCATCTTCTAGCATCAATAAAGAGGAGATGAAAATTTTCATTGGAATTTTACTGTTATGAGGTTGTAACTGGTTTCCATCCAAGCGATGCTCCTGGGAAGATTCTGGGGGTGCTCACAACTCAATGGTTACCGTAGCCTAGCGAAAGAATAGCTTCTTTGTGATGAGTAGATACCTTCACTGTGCAGACAATGCGATGCCCGACATAATAGACAAATTTTGGGACCTTCGCCGTAGATCACTACATTTAAAGAACGTTTCAGGGGAATTTTTCCCACTGAGAAAATTCTCTTTAGGCAGGAGAATGATTGCGTATTTTGGTATCCATTCTTGCATGCAATTCATTCGGCGGAAGACAATCAGTTTTGGTGGTGGTGGTGGAATATTTTTCCTTGGCTTTTGGATGTAGCTGTTAACAATTTTAAGCTGTTCACAATCTGTTCACGAGTGAAATCTGGTCATTGCATGTCACAATTAGAGATAGGCATGTAATAATGCAAACATAACTGACCATATATCGATGCAAAGCCAATTATAGCGGCCGTACTACTTCATTTTCAACAGAGGCAAACAGTGAAATATGTTATGATGCTAATGATCAATTAGTCTCTGTTTTACTATAACAAAAGATTGTGTCGCCATGCTCGAGAACATTGCGCTTCCGTCAAATGTACTGCATGCGATGCATGTAATATGGACAAATATTGCTTTTCTACTTACCTCTCAAAATGGTACGTATACGCCGGCATTGAACTCTAAATCAATCTTTAGTTTATATGAAACAAATTGATTCAAATTTCATTCAATTTTATACTGTATTACACTCTTATGTGTTGCGAGAATATTTTTGAAACATGTACCTATATTTATTCTATGTATTTTCCAAAATTGAGACAAAACTGTTTTACTTATTAGCCATGTAAAAATATTATTTAAATGTACCTTCAACAAATCCATTCATTGTGTCAATTCAAGGCTCTGTAATTTCATAACACTCCTGCCGAAAACTTTACATAAATTTAAAATAATTTTTCTGGATGTGCATTTGACAAGTTTATAATATAAACATTATAAATTTAAATAAACCCCACATTTGTGAAATAACATTGTAAAAATCCAAAAAATTTGTGCATCTTAAAAAAATCACAATTTACAGCGAAAAATTTATGAATCGCGGGCAATGGAACTCTGAAAATTATTGCTAAATTGTTAAACAATTTACTTTAAATTTAAACAAAAGCTTTAAAATAGTGTATGTAATTAATAATACGTTTTTCTAGTGTATTTTTATCATTTAAATGAACGGTGCAGCTCAAATGCGAAAAATATTTGCTTTTTCTGGGGAAATATTAGATTGCACCAAAAGACAACAGATCCGCCCAATGTGACATTTATGTCACAGCCTGTATCTCGGAAACTACACAACCGATCAACGTTGATCGGTTGTGTAGTTATCGCAATATTTTCAGAATGTAGTAAAAATGAGACCCTTAGAATATGAACTATTAATCTCAAAAAAAAATATTTTGGGCGGATCCAGGTTAAAGCACCTATTTCCTATCAGCCTCTTTATTTTTCACTGGCTACATTCTGTTAGAAAACTTGTTTTATTTTCAAGTATGATGGTGCATTTCCTTTAGGAGCCGTCCAAGAAATTGGAATGTGAAGGTATGAATCTTTTTCATATTGAAATTAGTTTTGTGACATCAAGTTTCGTCAAATTCCAGGTGAAAATTTACATGTTCTCTCTTTCAGTCTGACAATGGTTATTGATCAGTATGCTTTTCTAGCACTTTTGCATGCATTCTGAGTTCCCTCATATTTGTAGCACATTCATTTCAGATATCCTCTGCATGCTTCTACAGTATTCTCGCTTTCCTCAAACTGTTGGCACACTTTTTTCACATTCTTTTCACATTATTTGCATTTTCAGTAGTCCCAATTCACGCTTTACTCACACTTTTGGGATACTATGCACACTTTCTACACTCTTTTCTCACTCTCTTTGCACTCTTTTCTCACACTTTTTGCACGCTTTAAGCGCATTATACGCACTTTTTGCACAATTTCTTCACGCTTTCCTCACACTTTTTGCACACTTTTGAGGTACTATGCACACTTCTTGCACGCTTTTTTCACATTTCTATGAACACTTTTTGAACACTTTCTGCACGGTTTTTGCACACTTTATTTTCACCAGGGACGTGAGCATAAAAACAACGGCGCAGCGAGGGGAGGTTGGGGGGGGGGGGGGGGGGGGGGTAAAACTTCCCACCACCAGAGCTCTGAAATGTTGTAAAAGATTAATCCATTTTACCTGATTGGAGTATTAATTCTTGTAGAATAGTGTAAGCATTAGTAAAATATCCCTCGGGAAGCTGTAAAACTCACCAATTTGAACCATTTACCTAAAAAACTTTCTGGGGGAGAGCCCCCGCAATTATCCCTCAGACCCCCCTGTATTCCATGTGCCTAAACCCCCCACCCCCTAGCCTTAATTCTCAGCTGCACCCCTGCATAGAACTGTATTTGAGGGTAGCTTTGAACGCAGGTTTTCGCAGCGAGGGGCATCGTTGAAAACGGCTTCCGGGTGCAGCTGCGTGTTGCGCTTTGTCGTGCAAGCTTTCGCGACCGTTGCAGGACGCATCCTCAGGCGATGAATGAAATTACGGAAATTGGTGGTCAATTAATATACTCGTCCACCTCCCCCATCCACCGGAGTAGTGGGGGGGGAGGGCGGAGTTGACGTCAGCAGAACTCTCACCCCTGTCCTTGAGCGACGAGCGGACTCTTCTTATCTAGCGAATAACCTTGTTGGTAACATATTCGTCGTCTTCTCTTGCGGAAAATCGTTTTCCACGTCTGACTGAGTTTAACGCCGTCCACTCTGTTGAAATTTTCGGGGCCATTTTTCAATTTCAATAGCCTCCCGAATTAGTCGTCGATGATAGAATTTTTCTTGGGCTAACACCTGCGTCTCGTCGATTAAAATTCGATGTCCATCTTCCGAGTAAGCATGCTCTGCTATCGCCGACTTCTCCGTGTCACGATGTAATATCGCTCGGCTGTGTTCTTTGAGACGAGAAGTCACGGAGCGCCCTGTCTGCCCAACGTAAGATTTCCCACATGAGCACGGGATTCTATAAACGCCTTCCACGTTGAGGGGATGTGAGGGGAGGTGATTATGAGATCGAATCCCCAACGTGGAAAAATTGCTTGGATTTTTTTAGGTCATTCACTCGTTTTTTATCTCTTTAAACAGTTCAATTAATTTTAAATTCGCAGCAACAGAATCATATACTGTTTTTTAAAAACTATAATGAGCCACACAATAGTTAGGAATAAGGCAAGTGTGGTCTTATCCTTTTTAAGAATGGCTACATTTAAAAGACAAGAGATTCGGGCATGAGGGCCAGCCGGTGATATAGGACGAATAAAAACACGGCGTTAGCGTTATTCCACTTTTCAAAGACTGGTGCAAGTAGTAACACATTTTGTTCCATTACTAGAAACTTATTATTTTTTCCGATTTTATTGCTCATAATTATTTGCTAGAATTCATTTACTTCGAACTCGAGTTCGAAGCCGAGGAGATCTCCTCGGCTTTCTCGGATGTTCTGTGAGATTTGAGAACTTATTGCCTTCACATGCCACTTCTTTAAGGTTTCACGTTGTTCTCTAGTTCTCAATTAATGCAACTATCCAGCTCATCTCTCAGAACGGATAGGTCCAGCGTTAATGCCTGAAGGGGGCACCTTTTATTGTAGTGACTCACCATTACATCGTCATTGCGTTATGTTGAGCGCATTTTTGAGTATTTCAATCCTATAGGAGTACTAAATTGTTTTTAGACAAAGTTGCTAGCATGCACTTTGTAAAATAATCCTAATTATTCTTTTCGACAAGCAAATTAATAAGCAAAGTTCTTAATATTCTCATTAGCAACCAAAACTTTTCCTCGCCTGAGGAAATGTTTCATGAAAAATGTTGTGCACCCTGGGATTAGGACCGGAGTCCATAGGCAGTAAATCAACGCGCATGCAATGTCACCACGTCAATTCAAGTGAACGCTTATGCATGATCAGACAATATTTATCATATGATAATTATGGAAACGTGTATCGTGGAACCGTAAACTGTAGCAAAGCGAGCAAAAGATAAGCGTATTAAAACGCACATAATAATATTCATTTTAATTTTCGTTTTAACTTGTATTCATATATTGGTTTAAAAAGACATTAAAATCTCTGTAAACTATGAGGAAGTACTGAATAATAATTATGATATTCAATAAATAGAAGTCATAGATTTTTTGAGAAAAAAAATTAGTAAAAAAACCTGATTCTTCATCAGACAAATGTAACGCTCTTACCACTTCTCCATGTCACGAATTACCAGAATGTGAAAATTAAAGATTGCCATTGTTTGGATGTGGTAATCACGGGAAAAGGACATGGAAACCATAAACAATGGAATAGCGACCTAAAGAAAGGCATGTGTGTTGCAAACAACTTCATCGATATTTCAGAACCAGTCTTGAACTCATGAGCTACGGAAGAGCAAAGGAGCACGCGGTTGAGTCCAGCCTTATGCGAATAGATAATGGGTATGGTGGAGTGCGGCATAAAATTTGCTAGATGGGCTGGTGAATTTGTCCCGGATTACTATTTATCACTGGTTAAGGCGTATCAATGAAGGCGACTAGTCACTGATAGACAGGCGAAGGAGCGACAGACTTGAAGCCACCCACAATTCGAGGACATCAGGATTCGCCATTTGATCGTGAATAATAATTCTCTATCTCGATAGAGTAGTTGCCTTATCCAAGGAGGCGCTATTTGGATTTACGCAACAGCTAGAAGGCGGGTGATGGAGCATGGTGTTCAACATAACAAACCTGCCCTCAAGCCATTCTCAACAGACCGACAAAAACATTTAACGCTTTTACTCAATGGAGATAATTTAGTTAACCAATACGCATATTTGGACTTCACCATTTTAGCTTACGAGATAAAATTTCACAGCATATAACTAGGAAGAATATAATTGTGGAAGATGAGGAATACACTGTATGATACAAATTCCTTCATCTCGTAAATTGATAATAATTTTGTCAATTTTTTTTATCAATTATGATACAAGGTGCATTAGAGCGCATGGGATATATTTGAGATTGACAGCCGGTGAACATATAGATAGGGAAATTGAATTATATTTCATATTTTAGATTATCAAACCATTTTATCACATTAATTGTTAAATTATTACTCATTGAACTTCATATACGAAGAACAACGAAATTTAAACAAATTAGAGTAAGCCTTATTTTTAAGTTACCCAGAACATAGTGCGGTTAATAATGAAAGGAAAACACTGAATCTTTCTCCCCGGTCTTTCAAGAATACGTTAATGCCGAGGTTAGGTTATTATCCAATCTTTAATACGGGCTAGACCAATGCGCTCCAATGTGATCAGCATGTGGTTCATTACAGAAAACCTTAAAAACCAATAACAATTAAAACCAATTGATGAATTTTCAATAATCAGCTCACATAATGACCCTTTTTCGCCAGTATTAAACAATTTTGTTAACACTGATGCTGGGTTGTTATGCGCTCTTTGCCACCAGGTTAAGGTTACCCTGTTTTGGAAAGCCATAACCTTCAAAATATACTAACTATTCATAGAAATTACACTCCTAATCCTAGCCAATTCCAAACTTTTATGTGATACATTATCGCTAAAAAAGTATGTGAAAGTGTTGCAACGGTTTTAAGGTAATTTAAAATCTATAAAGAAATACAAAAGGGGCGATCGACCTGAAAAACACTTTGAATAATATTTTCCACGTCGGGGATTCGACTTGCAATCACCACCATCTCCATCGCACGTTAACTATACTAGGCAACTGATAGCAGAGGAAGTCTTATATACGTACAATACCAACCATCAGTGAAAACCGGTGCAAATACATTAATGCACACGAAATAATCATTAAATCCGACATAAATCGAAAAATAATGATCAATTTGACTAACCAAGGAAAAACAAGAAGTAATGGAAGCTAAAATTTCTCGAGAAGCAGAAGTGGCGCCTCAACTTTGTCCTAAAATTTTGAAAGTGACTGTACGTGACATAACGAGAGAGGGTCTTTTTGTGTTGAGGGTGGCGCCCTAAATGCACCCTCCCCACTCTTCCTACGTTCCTTTGGTGCCTCCCCCTAACTACCAAATCCCCCAACGACGTGCAAACAGAACCTCTCCCGACCGCCTTCGTGATGCACTCAAAATCAAGGCCAACAATTTTGACTCAGCCCTGGGATATTTGCGCCAGGCAACCTCCCTTGATATCCTTACTAATTCCGCGACCTCCGTTACCTCTCGTGGCTGTAAGTTAGAACCAGTGCGCGTCACTCTTGGTTTTTCCCTACTCCTCACTCTGTCATAGTGAAGTTTGAGTCTCAAAGCAGATCAGTTAGTGCCGAGAGGTGGATGATCTGCCCCTGAAGAGTACTGGTAAGTCACATGCTCGTGAAAAACCTATTATTCCATGCTGTTTCTACGTATTGTATCATAATTTTTGTGCAAGAAGCTAACATTCTTTGGCAATACGATTTGGTCAAAATTAATGGTGTTTTTTGCGCCCGCATTCTTGGTTTGGCTTTTCATATTTTTTTTTAACTATTATCAAAATCTGGCTCCAACAGCCAGGCCTAGTTAAGCGATGTATTACCACTTACAAGTTGTGCTGTCAATTTCTTCTTGCCATATGATTAGAGGTATAGTGCAATCAATACAAATGTTTTGTGTTATAGCTTATGGCCTAATTAATGCTTCTTTTCAGATTTTACGAAAGGTAGAGTGAATTATTCAATGAATACATTGAGTGAGAGTACCAGCCTAGAATTAAGCTTTCAACGATCCCTGTGAAGCCTTAGCCTCAACCCTTCGGAGTATTCTCATTGGTCATACTGTAAGCACTGTGCTTATCTCATGGAAATAATGTGAATCTACCTGCAGTGTTACTGAAGGGCAGGAACGAGTGATTATCTAGCTATTCAGTGAAGTGAAAGTGCCAAGGGTGCATTAAAAAATTCATTATCAGTTGTCTGTTAAATGTGAAGTGTTGGTGAATAAGTGTATTTTTGGGAATCATCGATGTACAGCTGAGCTCTGCCGCCGATGGATTATTCATCGGTTGAAATTGAAAGGAGCCTTCTCCTCTCGTAATGAATGTGAACCTTCAAAATTTAAGCAGAAATTTAATTAAAACAAATATGTTTTAGCAGCCACTTTTTCTGACGAAAATGAAAATTCTTTGACACAATGTGGGGTCTTTTTGAAAATGCAAAATTTTCTTTGAATTCTGGGTCTAATGTTTTTGTAATGTAACGGGTATACTAAAAAAATTATTTTCAGATAAATTCAATGGGTGTTAAATGCAATTATTATAGCTTTATGATCGTATAATCCGGCCATCGAATTTCACAGCCTCGACTTACTTGAATTACGAATTCATTGGAAGAACAATAAACTTCTTCATATTATAGTACTTAAATTTAACTGCACTCGTGTGTCAGTCCTTGTAGTTTAAACTGCATTAAAGTGTCTTAAAGTGGAAGTTACGTGCATGCAAAATTCTCAAGGAAGTACGATTCGAGCAAAAATTGGGTAAGATAGAAAATAACATCTGAATCACCGCATGGGTTAGAGTGAGAGTCGTTTTTGGTCGGGGGAAGTATTCTTCCCCTCTTCCCACTGCGCTCCTGACCCATGAACGTGCAAACCAACGTCAAGCAGTGATCGCGGCGGGCACGACCGTATTTGACCGCGTCTTTCTCCCATTTCACCCCCTATGGTGATGGCTGGAAAATGTTCTCTGGCTTAAGATGATTTTTCTCTCTCGTGAATGACATTACTTCAAAGGTCTTACCACAACAGCTCGACCGAATGCACCTTATAAATTTTGGTTATATTTGTTCTCTTTTTCTTGACATATTCCTTTGCAATTTTGATGGTACATACCTTCACTAGATTCTTTTCATACCGTCCAATTCTTCAACGCAAAACAAGCCATTATTGCTGACTCGGCCCAAATATTTGCTTCATTTCTGTGTTTATCAAAGTTAAACCCCTCACCATTTTTGTGCTTCTTCGCGTAGTCCATGGAAATTCGAAGTTTTTAAACAGTTTGGGAGCAGAAGTTAAACCAGAGACAACTTTCCTAGAGTATTCCTAAAACTCATCGTGATTTTCACGTTGAATTCTTGAAAAATTCACGTTGATTTCACGAAAGCTTTGTCAGCTTCACTCACGTCCACAGGCAGACGAAGGCTGTCTCTTCAATTTTAGTTGACTACGACCTATATTATAGATTTACACTATACTGATAAGCAAACCTCACAGGTCCAGTCCGAATTACTAGTGAAATATTCTTGAAAATTACTCACGCAAAAAGTGTTTATTAAAATCCATCTACTCGTTAAGTCAGCAGGTAGTAGGTAATTGAAAATCGCTATCGTGGGGGTTAGCGAAGTATGAACTTGGTGAGCTGACATGCACTGAATTATTTTCATATTGCTTATTCTTGCGGTATGCAACATTTTATTGTAAAAATGGGGCTTTGTTGACGGCTAATAGACTCTCCTACGCTTAGAAGCTATAACCTTAAAACATCCAATAGCCATGCTTCTGAGTGGCACCTAAAGTGAACAATTAATTGTAAATAACAAAGGTTATATTTTGGAGAAAAATTAACAAAACTTTCTAATAATTTAAAACATGTTTAAACATACTCAAGATGCCAGTTTTTATACTATTAATTGATATAAACGTCGATTATATCAACGAAAATTAATTTTTGTGGTGACAAACTTAATAATGAAAATGATAACGATATGACTTACCAGCAGTGATTTTCGACGACGAAGACCAAGATTTTAGACTGTATTCACGGAAAGAAATCAATTTAAATTTAAATTAAATTTTCCTTAGCAGTAGCTTTCGCGAGTATATTATATCTTTAGTTAGTTGTAGAGACTCCGGTGTTGCTCCCAATGAATCATTCAGCAATACTTTTTTTTGGAATGATGACGGCATCAGGTTATTCCACCAAGGCAGTGCTTGAGTTGGGCATGACTATCTGGGAAACGAATCTGCGAATGACAAGAAAAAATAAATGCTATTATGTTATTCATACCTTACAATCCAGAGCTTTTCATTTTATCGACATGTGAATGAAAGAATTATGGTATAATTATTCAGTCTTAATGACACTACTTTGCGGGCAAGAAAAGTGTGTCAGATACTAACTAACGGTATTATAAATGAACAGATGCAAAAAGGCTGAGAAAGATTTAGCGAAATCTGTGACTTGGTGGAAGAAAATTTCTGACTTAATGTAATAGCATACAGTCTTTAGAAGATTGGAGGCCGTGATTGCTATTAAAGGTTCTGTTTTGGCACTGCATAGGTTTCACTGTTTATGCTTGATTAATTAACAAGGCAACAAATAATTTGTGGATGTCATTTGAAATTTTATCTGCGATTGAACGTAGGGCAGCAATTTTATGAATATCGAATAGTACATTCGCATCTGGGAAATCGATGGAATATACCGCAATATATCGCAAAGTTAGATTAGAAATGTTTTTTCGCTCATGAACTCCGCAATGTCAATACACTGCTTATATCTGCCACTCACTTTCGTATGCAATTATTTTACATGATGAACTATGTGAGTGACATACTTATGCGTGACTATTATCGTGATTACACTAAAATTACAATTACAATATCCGTTAACTCATACCAAAAATATTAATTGTTCTCACTTACCTTAATCAATACCGCTGCATTTCTTCTTTTCATTTCTGTTGATAGTTACCGCTCCCCATTTTCGTTTCCCCGGAATGAAACGGTGACTTCAACGAACGAAGTAACGGCTGAAATAGTTTAGAAAATTAACTTTATAAATTTTAATTTCGCAAAAACATGACCCTTCTGCATGGACGGTTGGTGACGAAATGGGGTGTGTTGTGCTTTCTTCGTGAATAGGGGGAAGGGGAAGTGCTGGATAAGAAACGACTGTTGAATGTAGATCGTTGACAGTCTAATGTATTGTTTTTCGTAAGGCGATTACGTGTTCTGCAAACGCACCCACTGACCTTCGTAGAAGACTAGAATATTCTGGAAAATTGATCACGTGTGTAGCGACCGTTGCCTTTTAAGGAAATCCCGCGCTATTTTTGTGCTAACTTGTGAACAAATCTTATTGGTTAAGCGTTGTATTGGTTTTCCGCGGGATATATATTTTATTATGAATATTGTGGAATATCGACGTCTTTATTGATGTATTTTACTATATTAATTTTAAATAACCTAACATCTACGATCTTCATTAGTTTGTTTGTTTATTTCGTATCTTTAAAAAGAAATCGGTTAGAATTTTATCGTGACGTCACATGCATACGTCACATGGCCAACAGAAGTTCCCTCCCTCTGCTCCTGGACATCACTTCGCGGCGAGCTCTCATGGGGTTAAGAGGTGAGAACATCAACTATCCCTTAGGTGAAAATTTCTTTGTGTTATCTTCAATGCAGTTTCAATTCTCTCAAGTGGAGGAATAATTCGTAAATACTATTTATTCAAATTTATTTATTAAGTAATCGTGATCATTGTGACTATTTTTTTGAGTGAACAATTTTTATTTCGCCAATTTCTTTCGCAAATTTCTTCACGTTCCAACTTTTTACGCCATCCGAGGAATTTGTTGTGAAGTTAAAATGAGTTTCAGAGTATTTTTTTTATGGAACGCGAGTGATAATGAAACATCCTCTCCGATATAAATCGTATGTTCAACCGTGTGGTTTTTGAATTGGAAATAATTCTTTTGGTGGAAAGCATTGCGGCAATGGATGAAACGCCATGCTTGATTCGCTGCCAAAGCATCTTTATGAGACAGATACTGAATTGTTCAACTTTTTAGATCCCCCTTTAAGTTCGTGTAGTCGCTCACGAGTGGAATATCCCAAACTTATGAAAATCGAGTTACGGTTTGGAGTGTCGACAAATGAAATGAACAAGTAACCAGTGATAAACTTTATCTTTACATTCATTGTGTTTCTTTGAACATCAAATATAACCGTGTCAATTTACAGAAATCACTTCCAGTACTCCGAAGGCTTAGTTATTTTTTAACGAACGTCAAATTTACGAATCTTATCGCTGTGACTGTAAATCTGAGGTATTAACAGAAGACGTCGAACTGTGTGTTTCATGCCAGCCGTACAGCTTTAAATATCAAAATGGAGTTTCTCTCCGTGATTATTTCAGTTGCCAGATATTCCTCCTAATTCGCCTTTTTATAATTTTCTCTTATTTGCTCATGGATGGTGAGTTATTGTACAGCTTATAATAGATATTTTGAAGAATTTTAGATCTTTAAGTCCACGAAATTGCACTCAACTAGTTTAGTTAAGGTGTTCGACTGCCTCTCCGAAACCGCTCTCTAATTATTGGTTATTTCCTTTTTATGAGGAGCTTAAGTAGGACAATAATGGCGATCATCGTTGGATTTTGGGCACTTAGTTTGGCATTTTCTTTTTTCCACACATTTCACCTTGGAGGTCGTGAGGAAGATAATTTGTTGTAGTTACTTAACTGTAAACTTCTTTGTAATGAATATTTCCAGCCTTTAATGCGAACTTTTTCTTTTCAGGTGGTCGATTAATATAGGGATAGCGGATTAATGGCATGAAACGGTTGGGGTTTATTGGGGGAATTGCGATGAGGTTTCAAGGAAGGAGAAGACTGAAGATATATGGTGAGTCAACATCATTCACTTTATGAAAATTATTTGATAGATCTTAAAATATTCCTGTGCATATGTCTTATGTTTCTCTCTCCATCTCTTACTTGCTACGTCTGAACTAAATGCTGTACAGTTTGCAAAAAATGACTTCTTATACGGTATTGTTAGATCCCCCTTTAAGTTCGTGTGTATTCGCTCCCGAGTGGAATATCCGTAACTTATGAAATTCACATAACGGTTTGGAGTGTCGAAAAATGAAAGAACAAGTGACCAGTGATTAATTTTACCTTTACATTCATTGTGTTTCGTAGAGCATCCAAAATAACGGTATCAATACAGGCCCTTACGGCAATCCGGTATCTTACTTCCAGTACTCCGTATGTTTAGCTACTTTTTTATCGAACGTCAAACATATGATTGTTATTGCTGTGACTGTAAATTTGAGGTATTAACAGTAGACGTCGAACAGTGTGTTTCATGCCAGCCGTACAGCTTCTAATTTTAAAATGGAGCTTCTCTCCGTGATTGCTTCAGTTGCCAGATATCACACCTAATTCGCCCTTTTATAATTTTCTCTAATTGGTACTTGATTGGTGAGTTATTCTTCAGCTTATAATAGGTATTTTGAAGAATTTAGATATTTAAGTCTACGAAATTGCAGTCAACTAATTTAGTTAAGGTAATTGACTGCCTTTCCGAAACCGCTCTGCAATTATTGGTTATCTACATTTTATGAGGAGCTAAAGTAAGGGAATATTGGCGATCAAAATTGGATTTAGAGCACTTTGTTTGGCATTTTATTTTTTCTACACATTTCGCCATTTCGGAGGTTGTTAGTAAGATAGTTTGCTGTAGTTATGTTAACTGTAAACTTCTAGTGCGCGAATATTGCCAGCCTTTAATGCGAAAATTTTTCTTTTTAGGTGAACGAATAATATAGGGATAGCGGGTGAATTCCATGGAACGGGTGGGGTTTAATGGGGGAATTGCGATGAAGCTTCAAGGAAGAAGAAGACTGGAGATGTATGGTGAGTCAACATCATTCACCTTATGAAAATTATTTTATAGATCTTTAAATATTCCTGTGCATATGTCTTCTGTTTCTCTTTTCGTCTCTTACTTGGTACATCTGAACTAAATGCTGTACAGTTTGCAAAAATGAACTTCTTATACGGTATTTCATCATTTTTTAATATTCCAATAGTTATTTATGCCACGAATACCCAGTTGTTAATTAGAGTGATACTTTGTGACTGTGATACTTAAGAAGGCAACTAAGAGGAAATAAATAATTTACTAGGTTACTCAGCTTGTGTATATGTTGACTGATTACATTTTAATATTGAATGATGCCAGGCGGAGGCAAATGGAATCTCTCGAATTCTCTTTCATAGCCTTCATTTGTTGGTTCCGTATATGCGATATCCGAGGCCTTACTTTCCCGCTCTTGTCATCCACTTGTCCGTCGAGGATTGCCTTTATCAGACCACCAAGATAAACGCTTGAATACACGTCCGGTTACAATAATCTGTCCTCTACCAAATTATCACTAGGCTTCTATTCTTCTCCCACTCTTCCGAGGAATTCAGCATTTCTCAACCGAACGATCCATTTAATTTCCACACGGCCGAATAACCATCTGTTTCTACTCTTCTGTAATTGTCCATGTATCACTGCCATGGATTAGTGGCTCAAATTGTGAATTGTAATGCATTTTTTCCTTACTTTATGCTCAAATTATCTGCTTCTTCAAGTGAGCATATCCTTCATTTATCAGATAAGTTCTCTACGCCTGGGCTATTCTACTGATGATTAATTTCTTGTTTCTTTCATCGCTGGTTATTCAGCTTCCCATTTATTATAACTGGTCAACCTCTTCCAATGTCTGTTTTCCTAGTTGAATGCCAAATATGCTATTTTTACCTGTCGTTTGCTACACTCTAATATTAGATGATGATTCTCAGATGGCAATAATGATTGTCCTACCTAACTTTGCCAAAATCTTTTAAATTTTTCGTAAGCTTCTGCCAATGTGCTCATGGATGCAGGGACGCCGACTTGCAAAAAATATTGGGGGGTCCAAACCGGGGATCTTGCCCTGCGAAATTTTATGAGTAGTGAGTTTTAAGTTTTTTTTAAGCATTTTAGAGGAGTCATAAGATCAATATTAGAACCCTGATAACTCGAATCTCGATATCTGGACACTCCGGGGAAAATCGGCAAGTCTGACACATTTTTTCTTCACACCCATAACGAATTTTTGAGGGGTCTCAGACCCCATGGAGTCGGCGCCACTGCAAGGATGTTTATGCCACGAAGACACCTGACGGCTTCCTTTTGATTTAAACGGCGCCATTTTAGTTGTTTAGTTTCGAATTTAGGGGAGAAATATCACTGCCTGGGCTCAGTCCGTTATTAATGCTTGATACTTCATAGCTTGGTACTAAATTTACCACCCCTACTTGGTTTTTTAAACGAATTATGGATGATTCACCTGTCATTGCTAAGAACCCGACTTCTCTCAGGATTCTAAGCATTGAATTCCAATGCACGCTACTGCTACGTCAAAGTATGACTCGATATCCATTTCGATTGCTTTCGAACTAAGTCGCCCTGCTTTGCACAATTCTTCTAGGTATTCAATCCATCTCTTCACTTTGCATTAGTTTTCAGTCATTAGTTCTCCTTTTTCGTCACCTGAAACATTATATCTTATGCTCAATATTTGAAGTGGTTCCATAGCAATCCTCAAGGCAACTTTTACTTTTCCATGTACCTTATGTTCATCTACATAATACCCCGCAAGCCGCCTAAAAGGCGTGTGGCAGGGGGTGTTAGGACACCAGCCGTTTACAGCTATTAAAAAAAAGAAGTGCTCTAACGAGGTTGGGACAAGCGTTTATTAAAGTCCTTTATTGTTCGGGGGAATAACGAATTCCCATATCTATCCGTCCGGCAAAAAATCTCTCTTAATTTATCGCTTCTGTCGGACCTGGAAATATAGTGTGGCTCTAAGATTATGTTCTCTGTGTCGCTCTTAAAGATATCCATTCTTAATTGTTCAAGCAATCTAAGCCTAGCGCGCAGCCTCTGAGTCTCCAACGGCTCCCAGCCTAATTCGCTTAACATCTGGGTAACACTGTCTGTACGCCCGTAGCGGTTTTTGACGAAACGCGCAGCCTTCCTTTGTATCTTATTCAGTTCGCGGATTAAGTCTTTCTGCACTGGATCCCATACACTCGCTGCATATTCAAGGTGCGGTCGGACGAGAGCGAAATAGCACCTTTCTTTTACTTTCTCATCCGAAAATCTTCCCACAATACGCTTGACGAATCCTAATTTCTTCAGGGCTATGCCGCAAATATTCTTAATATGTGTTCCCCGCGTGAGGTTCGAGGTTATCGTAACTCCCAGGTACTTCACTTCGTCTGTTGCCTTTATGTTAATGCCATCCACTGCATAAACATTGTTAGTGTTGGACGAATTCCGCAAAAAATGTACCGCCATGCATTTGCTCAGATTAAGTTCGAGTCCCCACTCTTGACTCCACAAATGAACGTTGTTTAAGTCCGATGATAGATTTCCATAGTCAGAGTGATCACTAATTTCGCGATAGATGACAGCATCGTCAGCAAATAAACGTATTTTACTGCTAATGCGGGAGCAGAGATCGTTAATGTATATAATGAACAACAGGGGGCCGATTACGCTTCCTTGTGGAACACCTGATGTAACTTTTACAACATCAGAGCTAATTCCGTCAAGAACTACTTTTTGTTTACGATCTCTGAGAAAGTCGCGTATCCAGTTTACAACTGTTTCGTTTAATCCGCATGACTGTAATTTGTATAAAAGTTTGTTGTGAGGTACAGTGTCGAAAGCTTTCTTAAAATCTAGAAATAGTGCGTCAACTTGTCTTTTCGATTCCCCAGATTTTATAATGTCGTGAAGAAAGAGCGCGAGCTGTGTTTCGCAGGATCTATTTTTTCGGAATCCGTGCTGACAGTCATGGAGGAAGTTACGTCTGTCCAAGAAAGTCATAATATTACTAACAACGATATGTTCAAGTATCTTGCCTATAATTGATGTTAGTGAAATTGGACGGTAGTTGCCTGGGTCATTTCTGTTTCCCTTTTTGAAAATGGGTGTAACGCTTGCAATTTTCCAGTCGGGCGGTAACTTCCCTTCGGAGAGTGACTTCTTGAATATGATCTCTAAGTAAGGCGCTATCTGTGGGGCTAACTCTTTGAGGACACGCGCGGGTATTCCCTCCGGACCCGGAGATTTACTATTCTTAATCGATTGTAGTTGTTTAGTTATCCCATCACGTTTTATAGATATTTCTTCCATCAAATCCTCAGTATATGGGATGTCTAAATTGAATTGAGTATCGTCAGTAGTGTATACACTTTCGAAGTGGGCATTTAAAGTGTTAGCTTTGTCAATATTTTCGGTGACAAGTTTACCATCTTTATCAAATAACGAATCTACGGTTGAATGTTTTCCCTGAAGCTCTCTCGCGTACGACCAAAAGGATTTCGGATTTTCTTCGAGTAATTCACCAAGTACTTTTTTCTTAAACTTTCGCAATGCAGTTCGCATTGATTTCTTGGTTATTGAGCGTTGAGCAGCGTAACTTTCTTTAGCTTCAAGTTCAAGCTTTAGGATCGCTTACTGCTAAAAGGTCTAATAGCTTGTTTCCTCTCGTAGGTTTGTCAACTACTTGGGCGATAGAGTGATTTGCAAGTATGTTGAGTAATACCTCGCTGATTTCTTTTATGTTTATGTGCGTCTTCAAGTTTATTCCTCTCACACCATTCTCTAAGCCTCTCTGGTTTTACGACAAATCGCGTTCCTTATTATCATTTAGAATTCCTCAGTTTTCGAATTCTAGCACTGTCTTCAATCTAATCCATGACTTTTATGGTGTTCCATTTTGATTGTTATTGCACTGTAAAGAACCTCTTTAACTACTTCCTTCCATACTATAAATGTTTTTCTATCTGTGAGATCTCAGTCGCATACGATGCTCTTTTGTTTTCCTCTGCTTCCTAAAATTACACCTGATAACGATTGTCCGATTGCCCCATAATTTTTGCTGCTTGCCAAATTCTTTTACTGCTTTATGCTCCATTTTCTTTTATTATTTTAGGTGACATTTCATCTCTATTGAGTTAAAGCCGCAACTGTCGGTCGGACACTACGTTATCTTTTTCCGTCCTTTTCCTGGTTACGGAATCTTATTTTGCTTGAATCTAATGAAATAAGAATCTTCTCATATCTACTGGCATTTACCTTGTGTGTCTTCTTCGGCTGTGATTATTTAATGTTGTATTTGCAACCACTAGCTTGTGGTATGTTGCAGTCCACAATTTTGCTTAAATCATTACTGTTTCCCGGCTATTCTCCCGTATTAACTTCCCCAATGATAGAATTATTTTCACAAATAATAATTACATTTTATTTACCTGTCAACTTCTTGATTATTTCTGAGATATCTTGATAGACTTGCTCCTCTTCTGGATGTTATAGCAATTTTGTATAGGCTTACAAACCTTCGGAGTTGCAGTAGTTAATGGCTTTTCGTTTATATCTTGACCATCACCGACATTTCATTAAACTGTGGGTAGGCTTTTCATCTGCTCTCTTTCTTAGCACTATGTTCACTTCATCATTACCTTTTCAGCGATCTTGTGTGTATAATTTTTAGCTTCCATTCCGTAAGTCTCTCACTTCAGGCCATTTTATTTCGCTGATTCTTTATGCGTCCAGGATCATTCCTTGAATTGCCACCTTCAGATTTTCTGGCCTTCTGTAACTTCGAATCGTTCTCTCATTCCATTTTCCTATCTTGAAGAAAATTTATCGCAGTAGATCGATATGCTCCCTCGTGTAGTCCCAGTCCTAAAATTCGAATGGGGGACTTCTTTTTATAAACTAAGGTATAAGTTACAAAAGATGATACCATCATATTGGTAATGAGTGTAGTGGATATAACTTATTAGGATAGTTGCGGTTGGTGCTACTAGCCTTCTGCATAGCAGTAATTTAGCCGTTAAAAAGATTAAATTATGACCCCTGTGGCTAAGAAAGTGTATCGTTTTACTGATCATTTCATCTCGCGCCATTACACATATGAAAAAGAGCAGCTGTCCTCTCCCTCTCGTGATGGCAGGAATAGTAGTTGGCGTCCTCCTATCGCGAGTTATCTCACTTGAATATTCAATTGAAACACAACACAGAATAGCAACCTGCAACAAGTTAGCCTTATTCCTCGTTTTCAAGAATATTTTATATACCACGAGTTTTCCCTTGTTTTCCTGATCTATACATTTGCGATAGCCCTGTTATACCTGAAGATGACACATTAATGCATTGTTGCTACGTGTAGGGAGGATTTATCAGCCTGAACATTTACAAAGGCCTCTTTTGCGTCTATCAATACTCTCTAGCGTATTCCTTCACTAATATAAACAAAGTTACTCCTTCAATTCAGCCACAGTTCCCTTAATTATATATAAATGGTAACATAGAGTTACTCCTAATTGAAAGGTAAAATTAATCTACTGATTAGTTTTTGCAGTTGTAAGGCTATTGGGTTGGGCCAAAGATATTTCGTTGAGGGAGGAAGTTTCAGAGCGCCATCACTAATATGGACTGATTAACTTAGAAGATGTCCTTAAATAGTTCACGCTCTTGCGATTTCAGCCTGATTTCAATGCACTTGAGGCTTTTATTACCTCATAAAAATTCAATGAATTAGTTCAATGCAAGAGCAGCTACTCTCTAGTAGGCCAGGGAACAGACTGACTCACTCGGCCTAACGGGAAAACACACAACCACGTCAAAACAGTGTCTAAGTGGGTTCTTGGTTACAAACGCTAACCAGAACCCACTCCTAGCCCAGAAAGATACAATTGTCGTATGATAAAATTTTGAGCTGAACTCAACCGTTTTCGAAGTTTTGCAATTTTAAATGTTCTCAGAGATTTAAAATATCAGCTATCATTTCTTCAGCTGCTGAGTACCGAAGTTCAAGCAATTGATATTCTACTGCCTCTCTTACAAAGTGATAACGTACATCAATTTAATTAGTTCTAGATTTTTCATGGCAAGTTTTTGAGCAGACTGGTTATCATTGAAGATAATTGGAATAAAATTCATCTTTCCAATTAAACCATGGAGAAGATTAGTTAAGTGAATTCATTCTTTGGAACCTTCAGTGATAACACTGTATTCTGCTTCTGTCTTATAAATTATTACAGTCAGTTTCTCTCTGTTATCCCATAAAACAATACTTTCAGTTGAACTAAAAACAAACCCTGTTTATGATTTTCGATCTAGACGATAATTATCATGAGATGCATATATATATAACCGTACATTAAGCTTTGATTGGTTTCCTTTTTTTAAATAAACATTAACCTAACTCCCCTTTTCATAGCGCAACATTATCTTTCCATTTTTAAGTTTTCATCACTGTAACATGTATTACGTTGGCATAATCCGTTAGCAGCATAAGAAAATTTGGTATAAAGCAAATAGCAATATGTATCAAACATACAATACAATACAACAAACAAACATCACTGATATGGGAAATTAGTATCACAATTGCCTTTTTACAATTCCGTTCCCGTTGATAGGTGTAACAACTGGTTCACAGCCAGGCATTTTTAATTTGTTCAACACTTCATTAATGCACTTACTTTGATATGCCAATTTGCTATCACTTGTATTTGTTACTCTCATACCAAGGACATTTTTACTGCTCCGAGTTCTTTCAAGTCAAACATTTATAATTCAAAATTTTACTCCCTTTGAGTATCTCCTTTTTAACATAATTTCCAAAAACGAAAATAATGTCAGCAAATAACGCAAAAACAAGAATACAGTTCCCTCTGTTTTTTGCAAACACACTGCTTATAATTTAACTGATGTAGAAGAGAACGTAATCCCTCATTCCATACTCAAGACGATTGTTTTAGACTATAAAATGTCTTTTTTTAAATTGCATACCTTATCTTCTGTTGAAATTTCCATACCCTTCGGTTGCATCACATACACGTCTTCTTTCAGTGCTCCATTCAAGAATGCCATCTCAATGTCCTTATTGTCCATATCGCAGCCAAGTAGGCTGGTAGAGCAAAAAGCGCCGTCAACGTTGAGTACTGGGGGAATGTCTTAAAGAAAGCTACGCCATATTTAGTTAAACCTTCGTCCACTAATCTTGCCTTGTACCTGATCACATTACCCTTACTGTCACTTGTTAACTTAAGTACCCATTCCTTTTACACTGTCTTCTTACCTATGGGTAAATGTACGAGTACCAAAGTATCATTTACCCTCAGGGAATTAAACTCTTCATGCCTGGCTTTCACTTGCTTACCGCTTTAGAAGACACCCTATCTTAGAAGACAAAACCTGAGACAGAGACTCTGGCGCCACACTTGTACTATCGTTTTAATTAACATAAGTACCCATTCATTTTACACTGGCTTCTTGCCTAGGAGTAAATGCACGAGTACCCAAGTATAATTTATGGATATGATAATTTTTAAATTTAGTACGTAAAAATATCTATGTCCACTTTTATCCATGTCCACAAAATATCCACTTTTTCTTTAGCCAACGGTATAATATACTGTATTGATGTTAAAAATGTCTCTTACAAAATGTGAAACAATATATTTACTACGGATTCGAGCCCTCGAATAGAAGTTTTATAGTTTCATCCAGCTGATTCTCAACAGACAATAAAAATTCTATAAACAGCTGCAACACATAAGCTCTAGGAAATGTCCTAATATCTCTCTGAAATAGCCATTCATTATCAGCAATAAATATCTTGCCCCTCAAAATGATTTTTCTTTCATTGGCCCACACAGATCAGCATGCACAACATCCAATTTCTTGCTTGACAAGCTTTCTTCAAATGGAGATCATCTCATCTTCCCAAGTGTGAATGGAGTGCAAGTTATCTCAATAATGCCTGTTTAGTTGACAGCCTAAGCAAATGTCTTTGATTTAATCATATATTGCCTGGTGTGCCTGTCTCCGATTCCACAGATCCTCAGCCTCAGCATTAAGATTTGCTTTCTCCTGATCATGTCGTGTACTGGTAAGGATGAGGCAGACTTGTTGATTCCCATGCTCAATTAAATCTTCCCTAGTTTCAAGCTCCAGCTGATAAATCCCACCGATGTCTTTGTTCACAGCTGCCAAATCACCGGCGATGGTACATCCATTTTTATGGAATAATAGGAATTCTTCATTCGCTGAAATAAAGAAAACCCCTTTCGAACAGTAAAAATAGAGGAGAGCAAATTAGTAGCTGTTTCTGGGACATACAGGAGAGCGGATATTGACTATATTTCACGACTGTTTGGCAATTAATTGGGGACATTATCACTGCCAGCAGCCTTGATAACTTCATTGATAGTAACAGATATTTCAAGATTTGATCTCCGAGATGAAAAATTAGCCATCTTCCTTTTGGGTAATGCATAGTGACTACACCAGCTGTCTACGTATAATATTATCCAGGAATTATCCATTCATTATGTACTGTCACTTTCAGAAGTCGGTCCACATATCTGGCGCAGCCGTCTCTAATATTCTCCGAAGTCGACCTTCGCGTATTGCTTACGCGTCCGCTGGGAACCGATTTGATTTGATCGGGTAGCGCAAATGGGCAAGTTGACTACTTTAACCCTCGCCCAGAGCCCCAAACACGATTTCAGAGGCAGGAAGGTCCTGGTGAACACTGCCGCCCCCCCACAACCAAACAATTCCACCACTCGAAGAAAGCGGAGAAGAATTTAAGGATTTTTCTGGAGAGTAACCCATCGTGAGAGGGACAACAAAATCGTAAACTTATACCGTACATGTAGTACAATTAAAATTTTGGGAATATTTCGAGAAAAATACTCCAATATTTTTTTCTCAGCGTGGTCTTGATAAAAATACGAAAATATGTACGCCACTGTTAATATTGTCGTTCGAGTCACGGCTACTATCCATGCTCGCGTTCACCCGTGTCGAGGGTGAAGGATTTTCAGATATTTTTCAATGTTTACAAGTCAAATATCAGTTTCTCCCTAAGTTTAAGCTTATTCGGAGTACAAGTGGTGCCTACATTTTGAATACCGTAACTTATTCCCATCATGTTAATATAAAATAAGAATTATTTTAATTTTTACCTAGAAAAACCACCGGCAAAGAATTTCATATGAGAGAAGATAATTCTTGCATTATATTTTTCAGATGAGCAATCGGATTGCCTTGAATTGCTTTGAAGATAAATATAATTTTTCACTGAAAGAAGTTGCGAGATATTTATGGGCATTGAGAAAAATGGAAAGCTTTCAGACCGCAATGCGTCGCAGGAAATTTTGTAATTTTCTCTCTGGGAATACTCGTACATTAGTATTGTTCGGTGTTTTTTTTTAATAAAAATTGTGCGAGCAACATCGGCGTGGCGTTGTGATTGTGAGTTAATCATTTATGGTGGTCATGAGAAAGCAACATATACCTTTCCTTCTGAAATGAAAAAGGAAGTATATTTGATCATTATGAAAGATATCCTGGTAATTTTTTATTACATGGCAGATTTTTTTTCTTCATGGAAGAATTCTATCCATAGCCTTACCTTCATCCTTCTCCTCAAATCTCTCCTCTATGGATAGCACTTCTTCATTTCTTTTCCTCTCCGTGCTTCTCACCTTTTCCGTCGTTTTTTATACTCATATCTCGGATGCCTTCATTCTTTTCTTGTCCATTTTTCGTCGTAGTCTAAGTTTCCACACCGTGAAGCGTTACATCACAAGCTTTATATTTGGTAGCTAATACATATCGTTTTTATTAATTGCGCAGAAATGATCATCAGGTACCCGACACCGTTTATTTTTATCAGATGAAAACTATGCATGCGTAGTATTTTTGTTTGTAGGATAATGATCAGTATTTGTTCACCCGTAAGACTGCCACAAGGTATTCATTACGTGAGTGTAAGTTCTATTATTGGTGCGAAACCACATATACATAATAATTTAGAGGACATTGATATGCATGATATCACCAGGCGCCAATTACGACTGATTCTTGCAGAAAAAAATAAAGAAAAAAACGGGAAAGGCTTAGTTTGACTTCTCAGTGCAAGGGTAAAAGATAAAACACATAGGTACTAAATATGCCCTAAAATAGTAAGAAAGAGGCAAACATTAAGTCATGTAATTAATTTTTCCGATGGTTTTCTTGACAATCGAAAATATATTTATGATAACTATTTAGACATTCCAACTTTCTATGAACATTATAAAATTATAACTAATATTCTATGAACATTATATCTTATAAGATTTGTGTTAATTACTTACTAATACCTGGAATACATTAAGCATTATTTAAATATTTTCTTATGGAAATGTTAGTAACGACTGGAATAAATGTTATCACGAAGTAAACAAAATTAATTAGCGCACATTAGTATTTTTTATTTCACGTATGATGAGACGCGTAGAAATCTGTAGGATAATATATATATCCCAAGAAAATGCTTAGGAATGATGAATGCGCCCATCGGTGTGTCTAAAATACTTATAAATATATAAAACAATATGCATTGATCGTGTTTGGTAATAATGTGTTAAAGGTATAATCTAGAATGTTAGTTTGGAGGCAACTTTTAGAGTACTCTTTCGGACGCAAATTCCAATTTTCGTTTCCTCCTTATATGTGCGTTGTGACGCAGATACGTCTCGGTATTTTTTAGTACAAGCCAGATTACTGACGCTACAGATCGTCTGTCCCAGAATACTATCACGGTGAATATCGCGTGACTGAGAACTTATGCTTCGCCTTGTGTTCTGGCACCCGGAATCGGGTAGGTCGCGAAGAATCTAGGAATAGAGTAGAATGCCTCAGTAAGATTTTGCGGATGGTGAGAGTAAGTCAAACAGGCCCATTCAAGGCACACAAGACAAGAAGGCATTAGCAATACCCGATGTTCGAGCGCAGCGGAAAACGTAGTTGCTCGCGCTGGCCGTGGGGACTGACTTTTGAAAGTGACTGTACCGTTAAGACTTGCCCAATTTCTCGTCACGACTCCGTCACATTTCCGACTCTTTCTCCTCACTCCAAAGAATTCATTTCGTTCGGGGTCATCCTTCTCTGGAAATTCAGACACTTTGTGAGTTCCAAAGGGCACTTAAACCACTTGAATGTAATCTTCGTCTTTTATGTTTGCTTATCAATCCTTTGTTTACCTTTGCGCCATTTTTTTTAATCATAGGTATTTTTAGTTCACTGTGATGTTCAGGGCCACATTGTCTCTATTCTAGACTTCACTGGATTGTTGCCGGTTACTATCACATAAAAGTTTATTATGCTCGACAATAATTACAAATATTTACCAATATTCACTAACCATGTCGTCGATGCCTTCTAGCTCATGATCAAGATTCATTACTTTCGTCAAATAATGGTCCACTGATCGCAATGCCTCCAATTTGCGACGCCACAGAGTTCGTTGAAGTCACAGGCGTCTGCCCCAACACTTGGTCTCATATGCATCACAAAAATTCTTCCACGCTACTTTCGCTGAGGTGGCGTTTCGTACTTTTGTGAAGCACACAGGTTCTAACAGCGTGAAAATGGGTGTACAAGCTAGGCTGTCTTTATCAGCATTTAACGACAAATCCTTGCCTTCCTTGTCGGTTTCCGGAACGACTGTTACGCATAAGTTCTTTTTCTCGAGATAATACTTTACTATGATTAGTGTATTGGTGTGTAGGTTTTTAAGAATTTAATGCTTTTTTTGCCAAATTTTATGGTATATTTTTGTACCTTCCTAAGCATAAGGTAAATGCTGATTGAATATTGGTATTTGGTCTTTAAACTTGAAATTTTAGACATAGAATCTTCATAATATTTTCAAAAAATGCCATCAACAAATATTTTTATTGCTACTTTCTCAAAAACCGAGGCGTGCTGGATCACTTTCTTTTTTTATTCAGAAGAATAAGACTTCAAATATTCCAAAATATTTTCTTCTCAATCAGAATATTTTTCACCTCCTCTGGCTTCTTTTACTTTAAGAGTAACCCCCACAGAACAATAAATAAAAGGATCTGATGTTAGCAGAATAATTTTGAAAATTCATGGTTAGTGGCAATCCTCGACACTTTTCTGGCATGTTTTTCAGGATACCTTCTTGTACATTTTTCCCATGCTTCCAACGCATCCTTGGTCGTTCATGGACTATTTGCCGAGACTGTACTATGTAAATCTTTGCGATTCATATCGTTGCATCCATAACTGGGTAAATAGAATGTGAATGTCCTTTGGAACAGGCTTAGACAAGGAATACGGAAGGGGGTCTAATGATAAGCACTCGGAATGAATGAGCCAATCGCTTAGACGACATTCATAGGGAAAAGCTAATCCGTAGAATGCCAACTTTTTCAAATATTCAATGTAAAATAACAAATCTGATTGCATAAGCGGAAAGTCGTCTAGGAAAATGGGATTGGGGGAGAGGGGAACCGTTACGATTTTTGCCGTCCGAACGCGGCTTTCGCGCAAAGACCCGATGGTAAAACCGTGGGAAAAGGGCACATACCGTAAAGTCACCGCAAATAATAATTAATTGAGTGAGTGATATGGAAAATCCAGTCTCTTAAACAGACTGCTTCGCATATCACTCCAAGTTCCCGAGAGCCCACTCCGTGTATTGTTGATATGTATATATTAATATCTTTCGCTTTTCTTTACAAAATTTTCCTCTACGCTATGTTAAAAATTCTAAGTGTTCATTTTTATCATGACTCTCTTATAATTTCGGCACCTAGAAAGCAAAACGCAAATGCAGTAAAATTTTCAAAAACTTTTGAGGTCATTTTATATCAACTTCGCAGGCCTCTCCTGCTTAAAAAAATGGCTAAGAAATGAAATTATTTCCGCGATAAGTTCACTTATTATTCTATAATTGGGAAAATAATCGTCGATTTCCCAAATCAAAGGAAGAAAAATCATTTTTGTCCAGATTTTTTCGATTTCAGCCAACTGCGCGGCGTGTTTGAACGTGTAAATTTACTTTAGGTAAAATATTATTTTGGATTTCCTTTATGGACCTCATTAGTTGAATTTCTAATGGATATTTGTGACGCTTGATATATTTAATGATAGTAAATGAATCGACTCATTGATCATGTTCGTTAATATTACCGGTTCATTGGCTAAAGCGCATCCTTTGTATGCGTTAATTCAATAATGTTGCATTTAATTGCCCAAAAATCATCGTCATATTGCATCATATTAAGGGGAATTATACTATCAATTTTAAATCATCTTACTCGTTCACTTACTGAACTAGAATTTAGCCTAAATGTCAGCTAAGAATCTCTTTAGTTTGTAACGTTTGCTCTTGATTCGGATTTCGATATTTTTCCATCCCTAGAATGATAGGTCAAGCTATAATTTATTGTAGCTTTTAAATATCAAGCTATCATTTATAGCTATTATAGGTTTTCAGGAACCAAAAGAGTGATTCCTCGACTATCATTCACACCGTCCCATTTTCCAATTACTGTTAGCGGGCGTGCATTCTGATTGGTTGAAAATCGAGCCGAAGATTCCTTCAGTTTTGTCAACTATCACTCTCAAATTGCCTGTTCGCCTCCCAGAAAACTAAAACTGAGCGAAGGTTCGCCACTGGCTTGTTTACCCTCTGAAAACTGGTGCGACACTCGACTTACATTAGTAAATATAATGCTTAGATACAAATAATTACTATATATTTAACTTATATTTATATAGTATTATTATTGTGAGTCCACTATTTATTTGTTACATATGGATTTACTGAATCATCACTGGTAAAAAATCCTAATATTGCTTTGACGCAGCTCTCCGCTTAATTTTCCTGTCGGCTAGTCATTTCGCCCATACTTATTTCTTCTATTTCACGTACTTCTTTACTTTCCCATGTTCTTCTTTCTATCGTCTCTTCCGCATATATAACACGATGTAATTCTTTTCCATCCTTTCCATCCAATTGCCCCTCGAATGTTGTCTACATCAAGCCATCGTGTCTCAAGATGTCGCCTACAAAGGGGTTCCATTATATCTTCAAAGTTTTCATTCTCTTCTCCGCTGCTCTGATTAGGACTTCAGCATTTCTTACATGGTCCTCTCCTTTAGATCCTCAATATTCTTCTGAAGCTCCACATTTCAAAAACCACTACTTTTGATTACTCTGATGTAATAAATTTCCATGTCCCCATTCCGTAGGGAATCAGTGTGTTGAAATTTTCCCAATTAAGCTTCAATACAATATCTTATTTTTTTCAATGCCAAGGATAATGAGTTGGGAAATTCCAAATGGTAGATTTTTATGATGTATAGCATTCGATGCACTATCCTAGCAATTAGTATAGGAATATTTCTCTGCTGGATTAATTTTCAACGTCAATGGAAACGTAGTTGTTGAGATTTACGAGTATTAACTGTCGGCTACTTCATGACACGCGGCGAACAAAGAGATCTGGAGCAGTGCCCTCATAATTTTCTGTATTGCATGCTCATTTCGATTCTCTAAATTGATTAAGCACAGGGCAAGAAATTTCTCATCTCCCAACTGGTGATGTTTTCCTCACTCGAGAGAACATTTATTTCAGAATATGAACAGTCTCTGTTTTTTTCATGCATTTATGTTCTTTACGGCTTTGCACGATGAATTTTGCTTTCCACATTGGTTTGTGCATTAGGCCGTACGATTTCTTGTCTCATCGAGAGCGGGATTTTGAGCCCATTTGACTTTGACTCCTTTGGTATCTCATTTTGTATGTATTTCTATGTATGGTAAGTGTATGCTTTGAAGGAAATATTTCCGTGAGCACATCAGAGAACCTGTTTTTAAACGAGTATCAAAGTGACTTTGAATGTAACGAAGGCCTTCGAACATCGTAATTTAGCTGGTTTTTGTGGTAATTGTTAATTTAGTTGGTTAGAGAAGAGAAGATCAATGCATGGGAATATCAAAAGAACATGACGTTTTAGTAAATTTCATAAGTAATTTTCGTATGACCTCTGTTTAACTCATATGCACTAAGTATTTGCTCAAACTTTACAATCCGCCAAAGGGAATGAAACCTCATCCATTGATTAAATGAAATAATGGCCTCATTTCAATTTAAATATAAAATAATATATTATTTTTCATTTCCTGGTCATTGCTCTATAATTACATAATAAATATCATTTACTGCATTCCGTAAATTTTGCTTTTGACGTATTAATAATATTCTGAGCGAAAGGTTAGCAAAGTTATCGTGCAATGCGGTCATGTTCTCATGGATTATGTCGCACCTACAAACTAACGTTAATTCTCTTTTCTCTTCTTTGCAGAATGAAAGGGTGCAGAAAAGTGTCTTCGAAGCAACGGAAAGTGAAATCACCAAATGAATAAATTCAAATCGTCGGCCGAAAAGAAGATTGAGGATGAAATGTTGCTTTAATTTTAAGGGGTGGGGTGTTAGGCTCTTCGTCGCTAGAAGTTTATGGCTGATAAGTGACGATATTCTGCAATACACTGGGTTTTAATGTATCCGTCTTTTACACATACATTCACATTTACACACAAATAACACATGGTATGAATCAAGGTACAAAGGTATATGAGATCTCCAACGGTGGTGACGTCACTCGAATGAACAAAATGAAAAGAGTCAGAATAGACTCGAAGGGTAAAATATAAACACATATTAAATGGTTGCAACTAATGAGAGGTTATAACAACTGGTACCAGATCACGAGAATAAAAATTACAAAGGTCATTGGCCAAGAACATGGTAAAAAAACGATGAAAATAGCGCTAAAGGTATGGTCCAAAATGAATACTAAAATGAAAGGCCTTATAAACCTTTAGTATGGTTTATTTAGATTATGAGCTCAAACGTAGGTAGGGGTGTGTGTGCGTGTGTGTGTGTGTGCGATGTTGCCATATTTTTGTGTCTTTCCCCTTCCTTTTTGATTGTGTTTTTGGGAGTGTCATGCATATTTTTGTGTGTGCATATTAATCCCACCTCTCCACAGAATCAAGTCATCGCTGGATTTGAAGAAAAGAAGACAACGGTCGAAGAGGACCAAGACAAGAAGATAATGCGTGCGTTAGCTTTGATTTGGGCTGTTTGGGCCGAATAAATTGCGTAACGTAAGGCTAGGCGATTATGTGCGGGCGTTAATTTTAGCCTTTTGAACCAAAGTTTTGCATCCACGCCAATCCATTGCAGCGTACAGGAATGGGACTTTCACTTAGTTTAAGTGCAAAGATACCCCCTCTACGTTGTAGTGGAGTGTATGCGAGGTTTTGGGGATTTTTAGTTCAAGGGTTTTTTTTTATTTTTGTATGTGCCTACTAATCCTACCTCTCCCCAGGTTTTGAAGAGTAGAAGAAATCAGTAGAAGAGGACAAGGTATAGAAGACAGCAAAGTCACCTCTGGATTTGAAGAATAGAAAACGGAAGATAAGACAAGGACGAAGACGAAGACAAGAAGAAAATGCGAGCGTTAGCTTTGATTTGGGCTGTTTGGGCCGAATAATTTGCGTAACGTAAGGCTAGGCGATTTTGTGCGTGCGTTAATTTTAGCCTTTTGAACCAAAGTTTTGTATCCACGCTAATCCATTGCAGCATGCAGGAATGGGACTTTCACTTGGTTTAAGTGCAACGATACCCCCTGTATGTTGTCGTGGAGTGTATGCGAGGCTTTGGGCATTTTTAGTGCAAGGGTTTTTTTTATTTTTGTATGTGCCGACTAATCCTACCTCTGCCCAGGCTCAAGTCATCCCCGGAGACGAAGAGAAGAAGACAGAAGACAACGGTCGAAGAGGACGTGCAGCATGCTTCTCCGCTTCTTGAAGAACATAAGTTCATGGCGCCATCACGTCACAGTAAGAATAAATTCCACTTTCACATGCATTCAATTGGATCGAGGTCTCACCTTTAAATTGATAAGCTTATTAATTTTATAAAATCCATTGAATAATAGAGGAATTTTCTTTTGAAAATCACTTAATTTCGAACATAAACCTTTAAATCATTCTGTTGTCACGTTTTACATTTCCAGTTAAATGTTAACGTTATTGGGAAGTTTTTAGAAAAATATTTTTAGCACAATTTCATGACAATAAAAAGTGAGTGCAGTTAATAAATATCATACTCCGTTAACATTTTCCATTTTACGATTTATCATAAATACCCATAAAATTCTCTAACTAGTGGCTATACAGTTTTATTTTAAGTAGCTGCCTCATTTTTTGATATTTTAGAGCTCTTTGTTCAGCCTTTTAGAGTTTGCAATGCTGCATTTATGTTAACATACGTATTTTTCTCTTTATAGCCGTGACTCATTCCCGAAATTGAGTTCCATTTTGGGAGAAACGGAATTGCTGTGGGTTGTGAAGACTTCAAAACGGATTGGACCAGTCACCCTTGAGGTAGGAATGGATTTAACTAATTTACTTTTTAACTTATGCACATGTTTTGACCCTACACGAGAAAATCTAAAATATTCATGCATAAAGAAAAAGTCAGTCACTGTTTTGAAATATGTAATTTTGGCTTAGTACAAATAATTGCGTTTTGCTTCCTTTCATCTTTGCGTATTGCCTTTCCATTTCGATATCAAAATTTACGATCCAGTAATAGTGAACTTTTCTTCTTTTGGGAATCACCTAGCATTAACAGGTTCGCATCACGAAACAGATGATGTGATTGTATATTTTAGGAAGATGGGTCATTTTAATTTTTTTTTCATTGTAGTTTCCGAAAAGGTTCATTAAATTCATTGTAATCCTTCATTTAAATTTTGCGAAGCTATTTGTTCTTATTTCTGTTTAGACATATCAATTTCATTTAGATTCTTATTTCCTTCGTTATATTTGATACTTGAAAATGTTACATTTTTTAAATAGTAATTACAATTTTCTAATAGTTTGTTGGAATCGTTGTATTTTGTCGTGTGGTATTAATGTGAAAAAGGTCTTACCCATTCATGCTTAAATTCATTTTTTCAGTACTTCAGTACTACTCTTCAGTCTTATTTTGTGATCCATTCCAGGATTAAATTTCATTGAAACGTAAGATTATCGCTGTTCGTCTTTTTAAAGAAATTGATTAATCAATTTACCCAGGGTTCATTTTATAGAACGTATTGCACTTTTAAATTCTTCTTACTTATATCAGGAACCAATTCATTCCAAATTACCAACCAATATATCATTTTGAATGCATTGGAGAATGAATTATTTGAAGTGCCTCATCCAGTGCTGACTAAACCTGTCTCTCTTCAGTTACTCTTGTTTCATATTTAGTTTTTTATACAAAGGGATAACCTCTATACGGTAGTTAGTCATATCGTCAGTACAAGTGATTGTTCTTTTTGCAACAGGTTACTCTGCAGAATGCTGTGTTACCCTGGAGAAGAGGTGCACCGAAGGCTCTCTCGAGAGCCGAAGATTGAAGAAACCGAAGAAGCAGAAGGCCAGGACTCGTGTTGTTATCATCAGTGGAATTTGGACTATTTGAGTGTGATTTTTTATTGCTGTGTGCTTAATTGTAATTTATTTATTGTAATGTGTTGTTTTTTTTACAGCATTAGGGGAATATATACTTAGGCAGGAGAGTAGGAAATATGATTATTAAGGTCGTCGACATGCGTAGCTTATCTGCCAGGGAATTAGATAGTACTGACTTCTTACTTAGGTGGCTTTTATAGGAGCGGGAACTTAGGTCAGGGGATCGCTGCGATGATGGGTACCCACTTTAGATTATCATGGGGGCGTATCGTAGGTGTGTGAATGTTGTTTGGTATGAGTGAGTGAGTGAGTTTGTTTGCTTGTAGTAGTAGTAGTAGTAGTAGTAGTAATACTAATACTAACACTAAATGTCCCTTCCTTCACTATCAATCCCTCCCCACCCTCCCTCCCCCTCGAAATCCAAACTGCTCCCTCTACGTGGGGAGGGGGATAAACAGAGGAAAGTCTACAATTCAACTATTAACGTGAATGAGTTCAAAATAACAACTCAACATTTATTTGCGGCATAAGACTTTACTCTGGCTAAAGCAGTATGGTATCTGGTGTCTGATTGTTTGTATTTTTTTTTTGTATTTGGGAGGTGAAGAGTGACAGAATTTTATCCAAATTTTTTCCCGTATAATTTTGTTCCGTCTGTATTATTTTGCACAGTGTATCATTTTAGTTCGTTCTCTTGAGATATATAATATGATAATATTACAGAATAAATTATCATATACCTTTTTATTAGTTATTGTTTGTTTCTCTGTAATGCACAAATTTTAGGAATTAATTTTTATTTTCTCATTGCTATGATCTGTTGAATAAGTATTGATGTCCATTTTAAAGGATTAAACTAAATTGAAATGCATTTTATCTCTTTATTAATTTACCAATTTAATTTATTTCAATGAAAGTTTCAGTTGTACATTTATTTTCATTGCTTTAACACTAGAACTACCGATGGAGTCATTTTGACTCCTCGCAATTTTTATTTCTCTGCCCTGACTAAAATTTTCCGAATTTCCTGAAATTTCGTGACTTTTATTCATTTTTGACACTAAATAAAACTTTGCGATCAAAATAGTTCTAGAAAGTCAAATAGTACTCATTTTTTAAAATTTACCTTCGACTACCAAAGGGAGTCATTTTGACTCCCTATTGTATTTTGCTCGTCTTTTCGCCAAATAGTAATATTTGTTCTAGAGTTTATTTCTTCTTATGTTAATAATTAATTTAAATCAATCGATGGCTTAAATATATAATTATTTCGCTTTTAGGTCAATAATTGCGAGAATTTGAAGGCATTTCTCATTTTACGGGTCCGTGTTTGGAATTACAAACCATATGAATGTCCAGATATAATTTTATCCTGCGATAAAGAGGTGAATATGCTATTCATATTGAGCATTTTCATATTCATGTGTTTAGAAGCCGTCGTGTCTTGCCCTCATCCCTTACCCCTCCCTTCTCCCCGCCTATCAGGCTCGCTACAGCTCAATACTGTATTGCACTGCAGCGCTTTTATTTCACCCTTGACCTCGTGGAAGTTCATTTTCAAACCTGAAAAAGTACCTTTGTATTCTTCCATTGATATAAGGATGAACCAGGAAAATAAATCAGTAGAATGAAATAAAGTCATTGTCGGCTCTGACAGCGCTGGCTGTCGCGCGCCGCACAGGAAAATCGTGCGCTGTCCTTCGCATTAGTGAATCCAGTGAACTCTGGAGTGGACTGCAGAACTCTAGTGAAGTAAGGCTTTCATTTTTTCTGACTGGCAGTATGACCAGAAGAAGGAGGCTAAAGCGTGAAGTCCTTTCTATGTTGCATTCTATACCGGAAGGTAAATCGGAAGGCGAAAAGGAAGATCTTTCGTCTCTGACGAAGTCAAAGATTTTATTCCTCAAACCGTTTCTAGCTAGTCTGAAGATTCAGACATAATACGTGCAAAAGACATGCAGTAATTTACATTTACTTTCCCTTTCATAAGGAGTTACAAAACAAAGATATTATCTACAATTATTTATCGATTCGTGTATACTGACTCACATAAAGTGATGTAAAATTGTGGAAGCACGCAAACAAAATTATGAAGATTTTACTCTTTTCGGTGGGGAGCTAGATGCATGTATAGCCATATTTTATGCCCGTTGAATATCAGGTACAAATGATCTCTCTATTGCAAGTATTTGGTCAAACGACTGGGGAATACCATTATCTAAAATGAACGACTGGGAACCGGTTTGTAAAAGTTTTGCATTATTTATGATTTGATGAGAAATCTAATCGATTCCAGCGGCTTAAAACTGTCAATTTTGCCATCTTTTCAATAGTGTAGGATAGATTCACAGATAATTACATTCCTTGTTACAAACCTGGTCCATACATCACGGTTGTTGAACAAATTCTCCCCAGTAAAATCAGGTGTATTTTACTCAGTCCATTCCATCTAAGCCGGAAAAATACGGCCATGAATATGGACTAGCTGTTAACAATGATAGCAAATATCTTGCAAATACCTTCCCTAATGATGGAAAAGATTATTCACTTCATGCGGATTGCCGTTTAGTAGTACTGAAACTAATGCAAACGTTTCTGAAAAATGGTGAAATGTTATTGTAGATAAATACATTACCTTAGTCAAACTCGCCGAACAGCGAAAAAGCTAGGGTACTAGCATTATGGGAAAGGTAAATAATTCGAAGAGAAGTACCAAAAGAAATGAAATCACATTATTACCACAAGAACATATACTCAGCGATGGCCTATCCACTCATTGGAAAATACTTCTGACTTAGCAGGTATTCATGGATAGTGTACAAGGAGACTACCTAAAACATTTCGCGCAAGACGCTTTTGAAAAAGCTCTATACAGAGTCGGCTGATACTCAAATTAGATCTCGACAAAAGCGTGGCGTGTCCAATGCTAAATATTCTCCTGGCGGGATTCTGCAAAAAAATATTTCCGGGCAATACCAAAGTGCAGAAAGAATCGCTCAGTATGGAATTGTATGACCTGCCAAAAGTATTTCTGTGGGCAACTGTGGACAATGAACGACAATGCTTGAACTGTAAAGCACCTTAGCCAAATGCGTGGCTTATCAAATGCAGTTTTTTTGCTGTATTTAATTATTTTCCCAACTTCCATGTTGCCTAGGTAATATTTTTGATCATTCAAACATGATGATAAAATGTGTTGAAATGTCTATGTTTGCTGATTTATCCAATTACTCTGTGAAAATCCTATTAAAACAACATAACATGTAGGAAAAAAGAATTTCAAAGCAATGCCGTCGAAACTCGCATTTTTAAAAAAATATGATTTTTTTTGTTTAAATAACGTCTGAAATAATGCAATAATAAACAATAATGATAAACTAAAGCAATGTATACATAAAAACATAGATAAACTGGAAAAATAAACAATTATAAGGTAGGAGTCAAAATGACTCCATTTGGTAGTTCTAGGAGGGGTGTCAAGTCCGGTATTCCTAGTGTTAAAAACGTTCTTTATTGGTATGTTTTGCAAATGGTATGATATATTATGTTAAAAAAGAAAGTGATATTGACAGTTGTGCAGGTCAAATGCATTTGTTTTCTTAAAATACGTTTGTAGGTGTACATCTTTTTTCGTTGATTTTGTATTATTTATTTGTTCGACATTAGTTTTGTGTGCAAATATATAGCAATATTTATTTTATTACCTGTGTACATAATATTTTTTTAAGTATATGCAGGTTAGCCTTAATCATTAAATATTTAAAGTACTGCGCTTTTTCAATTTAATTTTTTGCTCATGGATTTTTACTGTTTTTATTTTTATTGGTGAATTATATAAAGGTATTAATATTTTTGGCTGCTATTTTAATTTAAGCAAAAAAAAAACACAGCAGAAAGGAGAACTTTTTTGGCCTAATATTGTGGGTCCAAAGGTTATATCCTGTGTTCATGGTCATGGGGAAAATTATAGCATTATATTTATTTCCAAAAAAACTAACCGTGGCCCCGCCTAGGTGACAGGGGTGGTTATTACCTATGTCAAAGGAATGGCAAAAGAAGCTTGGCTACTAAGGTGTCGCGCCTTAAGTTTTTAAGTGTGCTCAAAGCAATGGTAAGGTCTGCATTGTGGACTTGTTGCCCTGCCTATGAGGTTCATGCATGGGTCAAATGTTTGTGAGGCTGGTTTCGCACTATATGAAAAACGACGTGATTAACCAGAGGAGTTTAGGTAGCATAGTTATTGAAGAGGTCCACAGATCCCTTTTATTACCCAGTTGACCTCCAACGGCTAGACGGATGTAAATGATCACTCAAGTATCCGGATAACCAAGGTGTCAAACCCTATTTTTGGAGGGATGCAATCAACGTCAACAGTCATTTGTCTAGCAGGGGTGGTGATAGGCTAAAAAAAATAGAAGGTTTCATATAAGACATTGGTAATAATGGTGGCATATAGAAAAATAACAAAATATGTATCGAGGTATTTACACCAATTTATTGTGTGTTCTACATAACTGATATATCATAACCCTAATGAAATGCATTGGACATCTATAAGTTTGATAATTTTATATTCCTTCTGGTAACGATCAACATGCCTCTTACTTTACTTTTGCGACCACTGTGAAATCAACAAGGTTTTCAAGCATACAGTTATGCCTTTTTGCCACAAAAACGTTTTCTAGCCTTTCGCCATAGGGATATGTATATATTTTATGCTAACTTAAATCATCTGTAAGGTAATTCCGAGGAACACTGCGTGATAATTATTTCAACATTATGATGTGAAAATATACAAATCTTCTGTAGCGATACACTGGTAACAATATTTTTATATCTTTGCAATGTACGCCGTGTTACGGCATTTCTTGTGTCCAGGGAGCAACCACGGACTGTGCGGCACGGTGAAAACATCAATCATATTTTATGTGTGCTGCGTGCGGTCGTAGATGATTTCTTGGGATGGACAAAAGGTTTGATTTAGATATGTGAGAGCAACTCGATGTCTTTCTTTTTATATTACTACGGGCAAAAATAATACTGAAATCTGCGTCCGCCATTTTGAAACGTAGCGAATATAAATATCAGAGGACAGTAAAGTTATCAGGTTATTATTAATATTATAATATTATTCTACCGATTAAGGTAGGTTTCCATGGAGTACGTACGACGTGATCTGGGAGCCACCCTCTCCTTCCAGCTCTGCCTTCTTAAGTTCTCTGTGAGGCCTATTCCCTTTCTATCTATCTAAAAATCCCATTCTTTTCCTTCCCTCGTTTCCCAAACATTCTACCCTCTAACACCATTTTCAACATCCACTTCCCGCTAAATAGTCCTACCGTCCATGCCTTTAGTCTCCTCCTAAAAGCGGCCACTCATCTAAACCTTCCATCTCATCTAAAAGCTACCTCTACTCGCCAACCATATCCAGCACAGGCTCATTTGGTTGTACTCCATGTTTTAAGGGAAGAAATTAAGAAAAGATTAAGAATTAACAACGACCTGCGATTAAGGAAATTATCAACGACCAAGATTGTAATAATGTAGTGCATTTTTGTTCCTATTCAATTGCTAAAAATGATATGCCATTAGTTTTAACTTGCTGGATTTCGAAAAAATTTCAATGCGTGCAATTTTTGCGTTTGTTCAACTTTGAGGCCATATATTTTGTTTAAAAAAGTAACTTATAGATAAAAAAATTTCGTCAAAATATGGAATAATGCATCATCAACAGCTTCGCAAAGTTTTAAATTCCAAAAAAACAGTGTTTGAGGTTTTTTTAGCTCATTGTGATTTCATTCCGCTGTGTACCACCGCGATGTGAGGCAACGAGACGGCAACACGAAAGGGTTTAGGATTGGAAGAATCCCACGCCGTCATTTAGGCGACGTGGTCCACCATTAACGAAGCCATACTTTGCTGTACCTACATTGTTATTTTTCTTGCTGCCGTGCACTATTCAGTCGTTGGCTACTCAGTCATCGCTCTCTTGTTTGTGGAATTAGGCCCCAAGTGTATATAATCGCAGCCCAATCTTCGATGTTTTTTTCCCATGAACATTTTCTTCCCCCTCCCTGGCGTTTTCCTTCAACTCTCTCTTCCAAGATTAGACAGGATTTCGTAATTTTTCCATCTCAGAATGTGGCCGAAATGTGAGATTTTCCTCTTCTCAATTAACTTCCTTGGCGAGCAATCGAAGCCAGATCTTGGCAGAACCTCAGAGTTCGAAACTCTCTTGATCCATGAAATTTTGAGTATCCGTCTCATGAACCACAGTTTCAACTGCTCCCAGTCTTACATTGACGTTTTCTCAATTGCCCAAGTTTCCACTCCATGCAAAAAGACGCGTATTGCGTAGCACTACGCCACTTCTATTCTGAGAGTCAAGTAAAAATGGGCCAATATATTATTTAGATGTCGGAATGTTGTCTTAGCTATTCCACATTGAATTTTAATTTCTTTGTCACAATCAAGTCATGAATTGATCACTGAGCTAAGGTACTTTGGAAAAGGAATGAATTTCGATTTCAGCCTGTCTGTTGAGATCTTACCGTAGTTGTAGATACGGTTATGTACACAAAAATTTTCATCTGCAGTCATTCATTGAGTGTGATAAATTTACCTCTAGCATGGTTAAAATGCCGTCTGGTTTCTCCTCGAATGAAATCACTTAAATACCATTTGCTTCCATTGCTTCCCTTGTAAATTTTTGTTTTCACCATATGCGAGGACTTCAGATTTTACTTTACATTGACTTTGTTTATTTCTCTCACCATTTAAATCGTAGCTAAAGGTCAAGTATAGAATTCTAAGTAATCCTGTTGGGATTGAAGTGCGGAGGATTAATGAAAACATGACATATTAAGCGAAAATATATTTTATTTGAGTAATCTATTTACACGTATTAATTTCGATTTTACTTGAGTTGAGCAAGTGATATGTTCCATAATTACTTCTGCGCATTCCATGCCAAGCTAAGGTGTCCGCGCTGTCAGCTCGTTATCCTGTTAAACTTGGGTATTCCCTTTCCGGTCACGCCTATACCACGCACCCCCGAGGTCAGAGTAGGGCCATGACCCTCCTCTGGCCCCGTTCATTCTCACTCTCTCCACTGCTGTATGACTGAGGTACCACTCGCGAAAGGTGTCCTCCACTAAGAGGTCACCTCGAGCCAGCAAACTGTTCTCGATAGACCCATGGCCCTCATCAACCCCCTCGAACTCTCTATCCCAGTCCATAGGGTTACATGTTCCTTTCTTTTAATCCAGTTCCTCACATTCTCCGCTTTAGTTTGGGGATAGCGCCACATGTAGAAAAGCCCAAGCTTAAGACCCCAGAGCATATAATTCGGCGTGAATTTCTCTTGAGAGCACATGTGTTTAAAACTCTGATTTGAAGATTGAGTGAGCTACTGAGGTTATTAACCACTGTAGTATAGTTCGTATGTTCTATTGAACATAAACATCGTTTTTATTTTGTAAAAATTCCTATTGTTAATCTCTTTCGGAGGGATGCCATGGTCGCGTGTTGTGCCGAATTGTTCCACCGGCTATGGCAGTTCCAAGACGGAGTATTATGTTTTTGAAGTGCCGTCGAACCCCAGAACCTCAGGGGAAAAAGATTGGTAAAGGTGTTCGTTTATCAGAGTGCTGCCCTGGTTTTCAATAATTTTCAAAATTTCCTATTGCTCTCGATAGTCTAATTCACGACGGCCGTTCTGATAGATATTTAAATTGGTGTTCTCTTTTAATTTATTTCTGTAACATTCAGGTAATTTTTTTTCTCTTCATTGACTTTTAAACCGACTTTGTTCGCCTCTTTTGGCAGCACTTTTGCTAGTTATTCCTTGTTTTCAGCTACTGCTGCGTGATTTTCTATGTAACACAATTTTAGATAGTATTTTGTTAGTTGCATTAATCAATTGTATCCCTCTATATTCCTCCAGTTGTGTCTAATGGTCATACTCTTGTGATTTATTTTTGTAAATAACAAGTATCATGGCACAGTGGCGCAGCGAGGGGGTTTCGGGGGATAAACTCAACCCCCCAGTACTAAGAGAAATTTTAAAATTTATTTCTTTTTACATGATTGGATAAATATTACACATTGAATATTGTAAGGATTAATAAAATATCCCTCAGAAAGTTGTAAAACTCACCATATTGAACTATTTATCTTCAAATTATTTGGGTGGGGCACCCGCACCTCCCGTGTTCCATACCCCCAGTATTAGTTGTGCCTAATACCGCCCTAAGCCTTAATCCCTAGCTGTCCGCCTGTCATGGCATCTTTACCAGGAGCTTTATCGCTTTTGAAACAGAAAATCTTTAACTGATACGGATTTTATTTCCTCTTTGTTGGTTCAGATCGCTGTATCATGCGATCATGTAAGCCACCATCATCGCGCGTGTCATATAGGTACGAGCGCGTACTATCATTGAGAAATCTGAAGAGCCATTGAAATCCTTCGACACATCTTTGTCCGAGAATGCGATTACTCCTGTAGAATTCTCTTATCTACTTAACGAATTTTATTCTCCTCTCTGACTGTTCATAACGAGTCCATAAATCTTATCAAGATGTTCAACGACTATCAACGATTTCTCCCCTTTCTTGTTTAGTATCCACGTCTCTGACCCTTATGTCAGTATTGGCGAGGTCATTGTGTCGCATAATGTTCATCATCATCACTGGTCAACAATCCTAGGATTGGTTTCACGCAGCTCTCCACTCAGTTCTCCTATCAGCTAATATTTTCACACCTACGTATTTCTTCTCTTTCACATCTCTCTTTACTTGTTCCATATATTTCGTCCGAGGTCTTCCTTTTCCATTCTTGCCTTCCACTTGCCCTTCGACGATTGTCTTCATCAGGCCATCATGTCTCAAGATGTGGCCTATAAGGTTGTTCCGTCTTCTTATTAAGGTTTTCATGAGGCTTCTCTTCTCTCCTACCCTTCTTAGGACTTCCTCGTTACTAACTCGGTCAATCCATTTGATTTTCATCATTCTTCTGTAGCACCACATTTCAAAGGCCTCTATCCTTGCTTTCTCCGATACGGTCATTGTCCATGCCTCACTTCCGTATAGGAGCATACTCCAGATGTAGGTTCTTATGAATTATTTATTTACTTCTATATTTAAGTTTCCCGCTGTAAGCAGGTCTCTCCTTTGGCGGAATGCTCTCTTCGCCTGGGCTATTCTGCTGATAATTTCTTTCTTGCTTCTCCCGTCACTAGTTATCTTGCTTCCCAAATAAGAGAATTCATCCACCTCTATCAGTTTTTGCCTCCCTATTTTAATGTTGGTCTTGACTTATTCTCTTCTGCTGCATACTAAGATCTTGGTTTTCTTCGTGCTTATTTTCAGTTGATATCTACTCATTACCCTACCCATATTAGCCAGAATATTTTTCAAATCCTTCTCTGTTTCTGCTATAAAGGCTATGTCATCGGCAAACCTTAGCATGCTAATTTTTTCTCCATGGATATTCACTCCCAATTCCTTTTCTTTGATTTCATTTATGGCTTTCTCAATGTAAACGTTGAAAATTACGGGTGACTATGTATAGCCTTGTCGCACTCCTTTCTTAATTCTTGCTTCTTCACAGCTGGGCCCTGATTTTATCACGGCTACTAGGTTTTTGTATAAACTGTGGATGATTCTTCTGTCATTATAAAGAACCCCAATTTCCTTTAGGATTCCAAGCATCGTGCTCCAATCCACGTTATCAAATGCTTTCTCTAAGTCCACAAACGCAATGAATGTTGGCTTGTTCTTTTCCATTCTCTTCTCTTCTAGTTTTTGTATAAACTGTGGATGATTCTTCTGTCATTATAAAGAACCCCAATTTCCTTCAGCATTCCAAGCATTGTGCTCCAATCCACGTTATCAAATGCTTTCTCTAAGTCCACAAACGCAACGAATGTTGGCTTGTTCTTTTCCATTCTCTTTTCTATGAGCAGTCTTAGGGCCAATATTGCTTCCCTTGTGCCTTTGTTTTTTCTGAATCCAAATTGGTCCTCATCCAAGTACTCTTCTGCTTTTCGTTCTATTCTTCTATAGATGATCCTTGTCAGTATCTTTGACGCATGTGTTGTAAGGCTTATGGTCCTAAAATCTTCGCACTTCTCCGCTTTTTTCTTCTTAGGAATAGGGATTATAATGTTCCTCTCGAAATCCTTTGGTATCTCACCTGTCGTATACATTTCACTAATGATTTTGTATAGCCGGTTCAACGTCTTCTCTCCTGAATTTTTAATTAGCTCTGCAGGAATGTCATCAATGCCAGACGCTTTATTTATCCTGAGGTCTCTTACAACCACATCAAATTCCGATCTTAAAATTGGGGCTCCCATGTCATCGGTATCCACTTCCCTCTCGTTTCCGATAGCATTCGTTCTGAGGCGACTTCCTTAGTACAAATCTTCCAGATATTCCTTCCATCTCTTCCCTTTTTCTTCGTTTTCAATCAATAGTTCTCCGTTTTTGTCCCTTAGGGTATTGCATCTTACGCCCCTTTCCTTAAAGTGGTTCCTCACTATCCTATAAGCGGCCTCTACTTTTCCATGTTTAAGATTGTTTTGCACGTCTTCGCAAATGCTTTTCATCCACGTTTCTCTAGCCTTCCGCGCTTTACGACATATTTCGTTCCTTATTCTCTTGTAACGATTCTGTCCTTCCTCTGTTTTCGCAGCCTTGTATTTTCTTCTTTCTTCAATGAGATCTAATACTTCCTGCGTGATCCATGGTTTTTTCATAACGACTCTTCTTTTACCAAGAACTTCCTCAGCTGCCGCCTGCAGACCACTTCTAATAGTTTTCCAACTCTCTTCCATTGGTTTGTTGGTCGTATCCTCCCCTATTTTATTTTCTACAGCCTCTTTAAAAGCCAGTTGATACTGAACCTCCCTCAATTTTTCAACCTGCCATATGTTTTTCACGGCTTTCTTCAACTTTTGCAGTCCTTCACCTGGTTCCTGAATCTTTGTTTCACTAGAATGTAGTCGATTTGGAATCTTCTACGGTCTCCTGGCATCTTCCACGTGTATCTTCTTCGCAGGGGATTTTTGAATATAGTGTTGGCAACCACTAGCCTGTGCTCCGTGCAGAATTCAAGTAGCCTTTCTCCTCTTTCATTTCGGTTACCCAACCCATATTTCCCAGTTATTATTCCGTCTTGACCTTCGCCGACGACGGCGTTCCAGTCACCTAAAATAATAAGATTTTCTTTCCCTCTTACCTGCTTGATAACTTCCGCTATATCTTGGTAGACATCTTCTACTTCTTCGTCTTCATAATCTGACGTAGGCATGTAAACCTGTACCACTACAGTAGCTACGGGTTTAGTATCTATCTTCACCATTACTGTCCTTTCATTAAACTGCAGGTAGCTTTTAACACGCATCCCGGCGCTCTTTCTAAGCATTATGCCTACTCCAGCATTACCATTTAGCGATCCCGTGTGTATCATTCTGTAGCTTCCACTCCAAAAGTCTCCTTCCTGGGGCCACTTCATTTCGCTGATGCCTAATACATCGAGGTTCATTCTTCGCATCTCCACCTTCAAGTTCTCTAGCTTACCGCAGGTACGAAGTGATCTGACGTTCCATGTTCCCCTCCGTAACATTCTATCTCGTTTGACCGATGTACCCTCTCGAGTAGTCCCCGCCCGGAGATCCGAATGGGGGACTAGTTTATCTTCGGAATATTTTACCCGAGAGAATTCCACCATGTCATTATATGAATTGAGTGGATTAGCTGTGACTCCTCGGGATGATAATGTGGTGGTTTCCCCTTGCCTTCCACATCGCAGTACTACAGCCGTTAAAGTATATGTTACCACGCCCGTAGTGGAATGTGCGTCGATGTACCGACCAGTATGATCTCCACCTTCGCACATGTGAAGAAAAGCTGCTGCCCTCTCCCCCGGTTGATGAGAGGCATAATTGTTGGCGGCCCCCAGTCGCCAAGTCACGGTATCTTCACAGGTTTTGGTATCTTTTAAATGGTCTACCTTACCCAAGGGTAGCCCAATACCCCCTCAGAATACCGCCGCTTTTTGTCCACGATTGCTTATTCGACGAGAGAACTCGCTTATCTCGCAGCTAACCTCTATATCTAAAGGTCGACCCACCATCCGCAACCCGGTGGACGCACTCGGTGGCTTTAAGCTCAGCCGCGAGTCACATAATGTTATTCTTGTCTTATGTCATAGGGATTTTGAAGGGAAAAGCAAAAGGCTTGCGTGCTGGGATCTGTTTGCAACATTCAATATATTTTGTATTCTAGTTTTTTCCCTTTTATCATGCAAAATAATTACTCCTAACTATTAAGACTTTATCAAACTTACGTCCTATTTGTATGGCGGTATATCATTTGGAGTTCTCGTGAGATGCATGTACTTGGTTTTCGATTTATTTTTATTTAGTCCCATTTTTTTCGTTTCCTCGATAAATATTCTATCCAGTATTTTGTCAGATTTTCAAACTTTCGGTGGTTATAGCTACCTTATCATCAAAAGCATTTATTTTAGTTGAAAGTTTTCCACCATGGTCCATTTCTGCTACTTTTTCCAGGGCCTCCTTTATCGCAATGGCTAATAAGATTGGAGAGCACCCTTCTCCCTTACGACTCTAATATTTATTCCAAATGACTCTGAGAAGTAGCTTGTTGCGAATAAAAATTCTAAAGCACTGCAATTCATACGAAAAGAATCTTTTAATCCAACAAGTACAGTGTGGATACAATTTTCCCTTCCGCTGCTGGGTTACGACTCTTTTCCTTTCACACTGCCTCTGCCACCTTCGAGCACTTGAGCAGCTAACGCATAGACTCTCTCTCCAAACTCGGCAGCAGAGAGCCGTACAACGCTGCTGGCAAGCCGGCCTAGCCGCCTTGAAACGCTGCCGTCGCATCCATAGCCATTAGCACGTACTTGGCCCTTTGATTCTGTAGCGGTCATCTTAGCTTTGTAAATCGATGTTTCTGGAATTCCAAACACGTCCAACATTATTCGTTATCTCTATGTGCACTGTCATATGCAATTTGCCTTTCATAAATCCTTCTTGGTTTTCCTGGATTATATCGTTTGTATGATATTCAATGCAATTTAGGATATTTTTGAGGATTTATTTAATGTGGTACGCTCTGTAGTACAATGCCTCTGAAATGACTTCATTCTTCTTTATCCCTCTTCGTATGCATGGGTATGAATTACGTAATTTACGTTATTTCTTTGAAATTTCCTCCTTTTCCGATTGGCAAATTATTCGTCCCCATATTCCTTCTATGCCATCACCGTGACACCTCCCTTTTTTCAGCAATTCCGTTGTTATTTCATCTTTTCGTGGAGGTTTGTTGATTTTCTAGAAGTTTACCTCATCCCTTACTTCTCTCTGGTTGGCTGTTCTATGTTAGTCTGATCTTGAAAATAGTTGGTCTCGCCCTCTTGGTTTGGTATGGTGACTACTTCTTCAACGTTCACTGAAGTACACTCTCCATCTCTCCTGTACTTTCTGCTTTTGTATTACCACACGTCTGTTGTACATTTATTGGTCTGATATAATACATGGTCATGGGTGTCTACTTATAAAAATTATTAGGCGGGCCCAAACCGGGGATCTTGCCTCGGGAAGTTTTATAAGTAGTGAGTTTTAAGTTTTTAAGCATTTTAGAAGAGTCATATATCAACATTATAACCCTGATAGCTTGAATCTCGATATCTAGACAATGCGGGGAAAATCGACAAGCCTGACACATTTTTTCCTCGCACCTATAACGAATTTTGAGGGGTCTCGGGCCCCTTCAGGCCCCATGGAGTCGGCGCCTCTGTACATGGTCTTAATTGTGTAGTCAACACAGAACAACTGCTTAGTTTCGTACAAAACACAACACTCCACCACCAGTGGCAGCACCGACACATACGTGGCGACATCTTTACAACATCTCACTTCCTTTATAACCGCAATACCTTTAATATAAATGAAATGAACTCAACAGAATTCTTGGAAATAATGCATACATATGAGGATACTTACGAACAATTAGGGATCACCTTTAAGGGGGCTTGACAAGTCGACCCGACCTCGACCTATTAGTCTCAGGCGTTGATAGTTGTTGGTCCTTCGGTCCATCCCTTCAGTCCTGAGTGCTCATTTCTTGAATTGCCTTGGGAGTGGGGGTTCTGCCAGGTTACTGTAATTTTGCACCGATTGCCGAAATGATTTTGAGCTATTATATTTTGGCCTCAAATGATGGCGAATCCTGCGATAGATAATTCCATCAGGTGTCCTAATGTAATATGACCTGGGGCAATTTTCTGCTACAGCTGTAATAACAGCTATATGCCAATAACCATTTGGAAATTTTTTGAAGTGGATATCACCCCCAAACTTTAATGCAAGCAATTCTTTTGTTCTCTAATTAGCATAGGTTTTCGTGGAAGTTCTTTGCTTTTCAATACCCCTTTGATATTATTTAAACGTAACTGTCTTCGGCTGTAAAGTTTTTAGATAAATAGGTAAATTAAATCTCAACTTAACCCATTAATAGTTTTAGTGGTGAAGGTATATTTGTTTTAGCAGTAGTCCTATAGTGGAGGAAGGCTAGATAAGGATCTCTGCCTTACTCGTGACTTTTTAATAGAATACTTTTTGTTATTTTAATAAAACTTTCAAGTTGGCCATTAGATCATGGATAGGAAGGACTCGTGGTAACATAATCTATTTCCCATTTGGAAATGAATGTTTTAAATTCTGCTGAACTAAACGGAGGGCCATTGTCACTAACCGGATACACTGGGATTCCACGGCGAGTAAAAATTGACTTGAGCTGGATGACTACTATGGATGCGGTATATCCTGCTTTTAAAAATGCCAACTCATGGCACTTAAAATAATAATCTGCAATTAATTAGTACGTCAAACCTCTAAATGACAATAAATCGACTCCAACTCGTTCCCAGGGAAATTTAGAAATGGGGTAGTTAACTATCGGTTCATGGGGATTATGAATTTGGCACAAATTTCACATTGACTGATTACATTTTTTATGTCGGGGTTCATGCTTGACCGGTAAAGTATGACTAAATTCTAGTTTTAATTCGCCCTTGATGACCCATGTGAAATTTTCGTAAAATTTCATGGTGTAGGGCAGCAGGGACAACAAGACTTAATCCTCCAAAAACTAAGTAACCTGCTGCATGTATTTCAGAGCGCGTATTCCAGTATGGTTTAGTGCACTGTTCCACTTTAATTCTAGAGCTTGGGCAGCCTTCGTAATAATGTTTTTCGTGTACTTACAATGTTGGATCATCATTTGTTACAGCAATAAATTCTTAGTGTTTTTGCTCAAACATGACTAGATTATTTAACAAAAAATTAATGTGGACTTCCACATCTTGTTCAATGTCAGTAACTTCATTTTCAGGAAGAGGAGCCCCTGACCGTGCACCAGCAATAAACATATATTTACCAGGAACATAAATAACTTTTAAATGATAGGACTAAAGTGCTATCATCATATTTTGCAGACGAATAGGCACACCTGCCAATGATTTTTGGAACAATATCACCAAAGGTCTGTGATCTGCTTCAACACTGACCATATGTCCTTAAACAAATTAATGAAACTTCTGACAACCAAACTGAATAGCATTCAATTCTTTTTCAATTAGTGCATACCTTTGCTGACTTTCTGTAAGACTCTTTGAAGCATATGAAACTGGTTGACCCTTTTGCAATAGAACAGCTCCAACAGCAGTGCTAGAAGCATCAACAAACAGTGTAATTGGTAAATTAACATCAAAATATCTAAGCACTGGAGCAGTGGTTATAATTATCTTCAATCTACTAAATACACAATCATGATTTGAATCCCAAGTACAGACAACATCTTTATCAAGAAGTTTTCTGAGTGTTTCTGATTCTTTTGCCAAATTAGTTAAATAGGGACTTAAGTAAGTAACCACACCCAGAAATCTTTTCAATTCTTTAGGGTTCTGTGGTCTAGGCATTTCACATATGGCCCTCACTTTATTATTATCTGCCCTCATGCAATTCTCATAAAAATATTGCCTAGAAAGTTAATTTACTTTACTCTGAAACGACATTTTGATTAGTTAAAATTGAGATAAACTTCCATAGCCCTTTGAAAAACTCTTTGAATTCTTTCAGCATGGAGACTTCTATTTTCTGCCGACACCGAAATATCATCTGCATAAACCAAACCACCAGGGATATCAGAAAATATTTCTGTCATGATCCTGCTAAATATTTATGGTTCAGAATCAAGTCCATAAGGCAGCCTCAGAAATTTATACCTACCAAAAGGGAGTTTGATAAGCACATAAATTAGAGCTCTCCGGTTCCAATGGTATCATCCAAATCCTAAATAAGCATCAACATGAGATAATACTTTAGCACCCTTGAGTTTATATATCTTACTTGTTCAATAGAGGATAATGAGACCTCATTTATGCCCGATTAAGATTACGAGGACTCAACTGTACAGACTTTTTTCTACTATTACAATTGAGCTTACCCAGGGTGTTGTGTCGGATACCTTTGTTACCACTCCCATCTTTTCCATTCTCTGTAACTCGTTTTTGAGCCTTGGGTGTAAAGAAAATGGCACCTTCCTGAGAGGTTAAGATCAGAGTGCATATTGGGAGTATATTTGTATGGGAGACATCCCAAACCCTCAGAAGATCATAATATTTTAGCAATAGTGAGTCAACTGTGACACTTCGCACATATATATCAGAAATAGAAGTCAATAAAACTCTCTTGATTAGTCCCAAGTGTTGACATGTTGTGAGCCCTACAACAGAAAAATATGGTTGGTCAGCGACAAAAAATTTAATTGACACAGCAGGACCAAGTACACATTTTAAATTAACAATTCTTCTGACTTTGACTTCACTACCTCCAAATCCAATTATTCCAATTTATCTTTGTACAAAATTGGACTCGGCAATATTTAATATTTTAACGTTAATAAGAGGTAGTTTAATAATATTTTAACGTTTCATACGAAATTATATTGGTCATAGCACCAGTGTCCAAACTAAATGGAACTTTAATACCATCAATTTTTAGATCTATTTACCAGGATGACGATAAAACATTATGACATATCACTGGTTTTTCATCGATTGACTAAGATTCTTTTTGACCATTTATGATACCCAAAAACAAAGAATCATTCAGATCGTTAACATCGACAGTCACAGTTTTAATAGTGTCACGAAAGAAGCAACATTTTGCATAATGACCCTTTTTAGAGCATACTCGAAACTGAGCCTGTTCCGCTGGACAATTGTAGCGTCGAACTTCACCACATTTGGAGCATGGAGTCTGCTGCGGCGATCTGAGCAGCTGCCGGCCGAACGGTTGACGTTGCTGCGCTTGCGCGGGCGTCTTCGTATTTCCCGTGGACCGTTGCTGGATCGTTGCTGAGCTCTGCGTAGTCGTCCGTCGTGAAGGTGCACCGGGGCGCGATCGTTGAACAAAGCTTACATCAGCCAATTCCAGTTTTTACGCATCTGGCTGTGACGACAAAATGACTTTTTTAACTGATTAACTGTCATAGAGAGATCAAGCCTTGAAAAACATTAATACCTTTGCATAGTGACAATAGACATTTTTGTATATACATACATACTAGGATTTATTTCTTCTTCTTATCGCATACGTATTCTTTTTTGGCACGAAATGGCTATTTAATCTCCTCAATTCATAAAAAGTAACTTGTGATCTGTCCACGTTGAAGGAGTTAAACACCTCCAACCCGTAGGGGCCAATGTAGTGAACTACCAATGTAGTGTAATGCCACCCGTCGTTCTTCCTTTTCTGACACGAGACCGCTGGCAATTAGATATATATCGAAAGTTTGAAACCAGTGTTCCCAATTCACTGCGATAATGCCCTCTGTCTCCTTCGGACGCACGTGGCCTGACATGCCGATCGTTGCCTGCGAACGCGGTTGAACACCCGCATTTGATTCAAACTGGTCGGATTCATCGGTTTTAAGTATTTCGATCTACTTTTAGTTGAAACATAACATTCGTAGCACAGACTCGAAGAAAGTTATACTTCGCGACACCTCTGATACCATGGTGTTGATTTATTGGTCTTATATTGGTCTTAACAGTGTAGTCACCACAGAACGACTGTTTAGTTTCGCACAAAACACAACACTCTACTACCAGTGGCAGCACCAACACATACGTGGCGACATCTTTACAACAACGTCCTTCTTTATTTTTTCTCCGTATGCATTTGGAATATATGTACACATATTTTTTAAAGAAACTTATTTTACCATTAAAAAATTCATGCATTGTTCTTAGTTTTTCGTCTTCTGCCTAGTGTAGTAGGGTATTTATATGCATTAGTCGTGTTTTCTTTCGAATTTTATTATTTTTTCTGTGCATCGTAAGGTAAGACTCCCTGTCTTTTGAGCTGTTGCTGCCAAAGGTTAATCCAAACATCGATTATTTCTTTATTCTTGCCGCATATACGTACACGGAAAAAAAATATTTGATTAAAACTATCGATCTGGTGTGGTAGGGAGTATTTTTTTTAAATATACTTAAACTTTGATGCAAATTAGTAAGCACCTTATTTATTTTACCAAACGCTAACGTGAGCTCTTGATATATTTCTTCAAACATTTTTCTATGTCATAATTTGGTCAATGGTATGGAAGAGTTTTGTAAATATAACCGAATTAATTCAGTACGATTCTGAGTTTGGTAACTTTTATCGAAGTTATGCTTAATTTTACGAAGGTGATTGCTTGTTTGGTAAAAATTATCAAACTCTACATTGCTATGCAAATTTGGTTTGATATAATTTACCAAGTGTTTCGTAATCCATCGAACGGTCTATCGTTCCTCTTATGTTTATACCAATACACATTTGCAGTTTAAAGATTCTTAAACAGGCCTTACATAAAAAAAATAGGTTGGTAGAAATGATTTTGATTTCATTTTTCTATTTTTTGCTGCATTAAATTGCAATACTACCCGTTAGCTGGTGCATCAAAGACATTGATTGAATAGCATATTATCTTAGATATTAAAGCTGTAAGGAGATGTTTGTGTATTTCGACACATAAAAACTTTAATAAGAGGTATTCCTGAGGCATAATCACTCGCGATCATGTTTAATAACATGTGATAAAAGCCGTGATACTAGACCCAATCCATGCTAAGGATATCACTCAGCACGTTAAAGCCATCTCTATATCGATGTAAAAAGCCTGCAAATAAAGTTTTTTTGCGCATCTGCACTAGATATTCATGTGAAGTAATTACGTAATGCAATTGTGTGCATCAAGTATTCCTCTTAAGCATACAAAGGGAAACTGTAGTTACACCTTATTCACATTTCAAAGGTTAAATACTTACAAACTCCTAATTTAATGACTTTCAATCAGAATAGTGTTTTCTGGGTTGAAAATCTTTCAAATGTGCACACTTAGTCGATTTCATTACCCTTTCGATTTTGATCGTTTTTATCGAACTGCTGTGGCCATTTCGGTAACAATTACCAAATCAGTTTGATAGAATTTATCAAACTGGTTTGGTAATAATTACTGAATTTTTCAATGTGCCATATGAACCCAAAAGTTTGATAGATTTCATCAGAAATCGATAGTTCTAACTAAATTTTTTTCCGTGTATTCTTTTGTCTCTGAGATTTCTTGTTTGAATCTTTACAAGTTTCCGTTTAAGTTATTGTCATTTTTATCCATGTCTTGATGAACCTGGAAGCTGCTTTCAAGTCTGATTTTGAATTCCTCTGCTGCTCATCCATCTGCGAGCTTCACGATATTTATTTTCCTGTTGAAAATCTTTCCTTTCTTACTTTTCTGAATTGCTATTCTTTGGATCACACTAACCAACACTATACCATTTTCCCGAACTGACGCTGGCTGGGTGGAAAATAAAAAGTAGCCAATGGGAAGCATTACCAAGCAATTAATTAAAATGCTCTCTACAACAACATATTCAACAACATTTTCAACAACATTTTTAACAACAACATTTTCATTTTGAACAACATTTTAAACAACAACATTTTCAACAACATTTTTTACAATATTTAAAAAAACAGCATTTTCAACATATTTTCAACATTTTCAACAAACACATTTTCAACAACATTTTCAACAACATTTTTTACAAAATTTTAACAAATTCAACATTAAAATATTCAACATTTATATTTTAGCCAACAACATTTTCAACAACATTTTAAACAACATTTTCAACAACATTTTCCATAACAAGAGCATTTTAAACAACGTTTTAAACAACAACATTTTCAACAATATTTTAAACAATTACTTTTTCTACAACAACATTTTCAACAACATTTTCAACAATATTTTCAACAACAACATTTTCAACAAAAACATTTTCAACAACATTTTCAACAACTTTTTCAACAACAACATTTTAAAACATTAAATTTAGCTACAACATTTTCAACAACAATATCAACAACATTTTCGACAACATTTTCAACAACAACATTTTTAACAACATTTTCAAATACAAAATTTTCAACAACATTTTCAACAACAAAAAGTTTCAACAACAACTTTTTAAACATCATTTTTAACATCATTTTCAACAACATTTTCAACAATTAAATTTCCACAACTTTTTCAACAGCATAATATTTACAACATATTGAACAACATTGTCAACCACATTTTCAACATTTTCAACAACATTATCAACAACATTATCAACAACAACATTTTCAACAACATTTTTAACAACATTTTCGACAAATACATTTCCACAATTTTTTCAACGACAACATATTCAACATCATCTTCAACAATATTTTCAACAACAACATTTTCAACAACATTTTCAACAACATTTTCAACAATATTTTCAACAACGTTTTCAACAATATTTTCAACAACATTTTCAACAACAACATTTTAAAACAACAAATTAAACTACAACATTTTCAAACAAAATAACAACAATAACATTTTCGACAACATTTTCAACAAAATTTTCAACATTAACGTTTTCAACAACATTTTCAACAACAAAATTTTTAACATTTTTTGCAATATTTTAAAAAACAGCATTTTCAAAAATATTTTCAACAACAACATTTTTAACAACAACATATTCAACAACTTTTTCAACAACAACATTTTCAACAACATTTTCAACAAAAACAATTTCAACAACATTTTCAACAACATCATTTTCAACAACAACTGAACAACATTTTGTCTTTTTTTGTCTTATTTTTTGTCTTTGTTTTTGTCCTTGATTTTGCCTTTTTTGTCATTGTTTTTGTTTTTGTCATTGTTTTTGTCAATGTCATTTTTAATGTCATTGTTTTTTCAATTGTTTTAATCATTGTTTTTGTCATTGTTATTGTCTTTGAATTTGTTTTTGTCTTTGATTTTGTCTTCGTTTTTGTCATTGTGTTTGTCTTTGTTTATTAAATTCTTTTCGTCTTCGTTTTTGTCGTTGTTTCCCTCATTGTTTTTTCTATTGTTTTGGTCTTTCTTATTTTTTCCTCATTGTTTTTGTCATTGCTTTTGTCATTGTTATTGTCTTTATTTTTGTCTATGTTATTGTTTTTTTGGTTTTTTCTTGTTTTTTGTCTTTGTTTTTGTTTCAGTTTTAGTTTTTGTCTTCGTTTTTGTTTTGTATTTGTTTTTGTCTTTGTTTTTGTCTTTTTTTGTCTTTCTTTTTGTCTTTGTTTTTGTCTTTGTTTTTGTCTTTGATTTTGTCTTTTTTTATATTTTTTTTTGTTTTTTTTTCTCTTTTTTTGTCATTGTTTTTATCTTTCTTTTTGTCCTTGATTTTGTCTTTTTTGTCTTTGTTTTTGTCTGTATTTGCCTTTGTTTTTGTCTTTGTTTTTGTCTTTGATTTTTTTTGTCATTGTTTTTGTTTTTGTTTTTTTTCCTTTTATGTTTTTGTCTTTGTTTTTGTCATTGTTTTTGTCATTGTCTTTTTATTGTCATTGTTTTTGTCATTGCCATTGTAATTGTCATTGTTTTTGACATTGTTTTTGTCATTGTTAATGTCATTGTTACTGTCATTGTTTTTGTCTTTGTTTTTGTCCTTGTTTTCTTGTTCTTGTTTACGTATTTGTTTTTATCTTTGTTTTTGTTTTTGCGTTTGTCTTTTTTAGTCATTGTTTTTGTCTGTTTTTGCCTTATTTTTTGACTTTTTTTTTGTTCTTTTTTTTGTATTTGTATTTTGTTGTTTTTTTCCTTTATTAGTCTTTGTTTTTGTCATTATTTTAGTTTTTTTTTCTCTAATTAAAAAAAACAAAACAGACAAAAACAATGACGAAAACAATTACAAAAAGGAAGACAAAAAAAGAAAGAAATAAGGACAAAGACAAATACAAAAAAAGTTAAAAATATACAAAAACAAAGAGAAAAAATACATAAAAAGTGAGACAAAAAAAAGAAAAAAAACAAAAAAAACCAATACAAAAACATGAACAAAAATAAGGACAAAAAATAAGGATAAAAACAGACAAAAACAATGACAAAAAAAACAAAGACAAAAACAAAGACCAAAACGAGAACAAGGAAACAAGGATAAAAACAAAAACAAAAAAAACAAAGACAAGAGTAATGACAGGAACAATGACAAAACAACGTCAAAAACAATGTCAAAAACAATGTGAATTAAATTGACAATGAAAAAAACAATGACACTAAAAAGACAATGACAAAAACAATGACAAAAATAATGTCAAAAACAAAAGACAAAAACAATGACAAAAAACAATGACAAAAACAAATATAAAAACAAAGAGAAAAAAATACAATGACAGAAACAAAGAGAAAAACAGAGACAAGTACAAAGACAAAAAAGACAAAAAAAAAACAGAAAAGACAAAAACAAAGACAAAAAAACACTAAACTAAGACAAAAACCAAAACCATAACATAAACAAAGACAAAAACAAAGTCAAAAACATTAACAAAAAAAAATTACAAAAACAAAAAGAAAAACAAAACAAAACATATACAAAAACAGACAAAAACAAACAAAAAAAATAAAAAAAAAGAGAAAAAGACAAAAACAAAAAAAAAACAATAACAAAAACAAAAACGAAAACAAAAACAAAGAGAAAACAAAGAAAATATCGAAGACAAAAACAAAGACAAAAAAGACAAAAACAAAGAAAAAAAAAGATAAAAACAAAGACAAAAACAAAAACAAAGACAAAAGCAAAGACAAAAACAAATACTAAAACAATGAGAAAAACATAGACAAAAATGACAAAAACAAAGTTTTAAACAAAAATAACAAAAAAAAAAGAGACAAAAACAATTACAAAAACAATGACAAAAAATGTGACAATAACAATGACAAAATCATTGACAAAGAAATTAAAAAAGGAATGACAAAAACAGAGACAAACACGAAGACAAAAACAAAGGCAAAAAAAGACAGAAAAAAAGATAAAAACAAAGACAAAAACAAAGACAAAAACGAAGGCAATAAAGGAAATAACAGACAGCAACAAAGACAAATAGACAAAAAAAGACAAAAACAAAGACAAAAACAAAGAAAAAAACAAAGGAAAAAAACAATGACAAAAGCAATAACAAAGGAAATGACAAAAACAAAGCTAAATAAAATACAAATACAAAGACAAAAGCAAAGACAAAAACAAAGACAAATACAAAGACAAAACCAAAGACAAAAAATCACAAAAAAAGACAAAAACAAAGACAGAAACAAGGACAAAAACAAAGACAAAAAAACAAAGACAAAAACAATGTCAATAAAAATGACAATGACGAAAAAATTGACAAAAACAATGACAAAAACGAAGACAAAAACAAAGTCAAAAACAATGACATAAAAAAGAAAAAAAAAGACAAACCAAGACAAAAACAAAGAAAAAAGATATCCAAAAACAAGGAGAAAAAAAAAACTAAGACAAAAAAAGGAAAAACAAAACAAACATAAAACAAAGACAAAACAGACAAAAACAAAGAAAAATATAAAAACAAAAACAAAGAGAAAAACAAAGACAAAAAAAACAAAAACGAACATAAAAACAAATACAAAAAAAAACAAATAAGAAAGGCAAAAACAAGTACAAAAACAAAAAGAAAAACAAAGAAAAAAAGAGTAAAACAAAAAAAAGACAAAAACAAAGAAAAAAAAGAAAAAAATAAAGAAAACTACGAATACAAAAACTAAGACAAAAACAAAAACAAATAGAAAAACAAAGACAAAAACAGGTAAAAACGAAGACAAAAACAAAGACAAAAAAGAAAAAAATATAGACAAAAACAAGTAAAAAAAAAACAAAAACAAAAACAAAAAACGACAAAAACAAATACTTAAACAATGAAAAAAACCTAGACAAAAAATTACAAAACAAAAACAAAAAAGAGACAAAACATGTACAAAAACAATGACAAAGACAAAGGAAAGGACAAAAACAACGACAAAACTAAAGACAAAAACAATGACGAAAAAATTAAAAAAGCAAAGACAAAAACAAAAAAAACGAAGACTAAAACAAAGAGAGAAAAAGACAAAAAAAGATACAAACAAAAACAAAAACAAGGACAAAAACGAAGATGAAAACAAAGGCAGAAAAAGACAAAAAAAGATAAAAGCAAAGACAAAAACAAAGGCAAAAAAAGGAAAAAACAGACAGCAACGAATACAAAATAGACAAAAAAGGGCTAAAACAAAGACAAAAACAAAGGAAAAAACAATTACAAAAGCAATAACAAAAGAAAAGACAAAAACAAAGCTAAATAAAAGACAAAAACAAAGACAAATACACAGACAAAAACAAACACAAATACAAAGACAAAAGCAAAGACAAAAAATGACAAAAGTAAAGACAAAAACAAAGATAGAAAAAAAACCAAAACAAAGACAAAAAACAATGACAAATAACAAACAAAAACCAAGACAAGAACAATGAAAATTACATTGATATAAACAATAACAAAAACAATGACAATAAAAACGACAATTACATAAACAATGTCAATAAAAATGACAATGACGTAAAAAGTGAAAAAAACAAAGACAAAAACAAAATAAAAAATTATGACAAAACAATGACAAAAATAATGTCAAAAACAAAGACAAAGACAATGTCAAAAACAATGACAAAAACAAATATAAAAACAAAGAGAAAAAAAACAATGACAGATACAAAGACAAACACAAAGAGAAAAACAAAGACAAAAACAGAGATAAAAACAAAAAAAGACAAAAACAAAGACAAAAACATAAACAAGTGAAAAAAAGACAAAAACAAAGGCAAAAAACAAAAACAAATACAAAAAAAGAAAAAAAAGAGGAAAAACACAAACACAAATTAAAATACAAATACAAAAACAAAGACGAAACCAAAAACAAAGAGAAAAACAAAGACAATATCGAAGACAAAAACAAAGACAAAAAAGACGAAAACAAGGACAAAAACAAGAACAAAAACAAGGACAAAAAAACGACAAAAAAGACTAAAACAAATACTAAAACAAAGATAAAAACAAAAACAAAGAGAAAAACAAAGACAAAAAAAAGGTCAAAAACGAAGACAAAAGAAGACAAAAACTAAGACCAAAACAAGTACAAAAACAAAGCCAATAACAAAGATAAAAAACACAAAAACAAATACTAAAACAATTACAAAAATAGAAAAAAATGAAAAAAACAATTTCTTAAACAAAAATGATGTAAACAGAAACAAAAAAGAGACAAAAACAATTACAAAAACAATGACAGTAACGAATACAAAGGCAGGGACAAAAAAAAGACAAAAAAATGACAAAATCATTGACAAAAAATTAAAAATGCAAAGACAAAAACAAAGACAAAAACGAAGACAAAAACAAAGGCAGAAAAAGACAAAAAAAGATAAACACAAAGACAAAAACAATGACAAAAGCAATAACAAAATAAATGACAAAAACAAAGGTAAAAAAAAGACAAAAACACAAACAAAAAGAAAGACAAATACAAAGACTAAACCAAAGATAAAAATGACCAAAACAAAGACAGAAACAAGGACCTAAACAAAGACAAAAGAACAATGACAAAAAAGAAAAACTAAAACAAAGACAGGAACAATGTTAATTACAATGATATAACAATTACAAAAACAATGACAATAAAAATGACAATGACAAAAACAATGAAATAAAATGTCAAAAAATGAAAATGACGAAAAAAGTGACAAAAACAATGAAAAAAAGAATGAAAAACGCAAAGACAAAAACAAAGTAAAAAACAATGACAAAACCAAAAACAAAAAAAAAGAAATTCAAAAACAAAGAGAAAAAAAACCCAAAAACTAAGACAAAAACAAAAACAAAAACAAAAACAAAATAAAAACAAAAACAAAAACAAAATCAAAAACAAAAACAAAAACAAAATAAAAAACAAAAACAAAAACAAAAACAATGACAAAAAAAGACAAAAACATACACAAAAAGAAAAACAAAGGCAAAAAAAGACAAAAAAGACAAAAAAGGCAAAAATAAAGAAAAATACAAATACAAAAACAAAGACAAAAACAAATAGAAAAACAAAGACAAAAACAAAGACTAAAACGAAGACAAAAACAAAGACAAAAACGACAAAAACAAAGACAAAAACAAGAACAAAAACAAAGACAAAAAGAAAGCCAAAAAAAGACAAAAAGATATACTAAAACAATAACCAAAACATAGACAACAAATGACAAAAAAAAGACTAAAACAAAAATGACAAAAACAGCATGTCAATAAACAATCAAATTAAACAATGTAAATAAAAATGACAATGACGAAAAAAGGGACAAATAAATGACAAAAACAAAGACAAAAACAAAGTCAAACACAAAGAAAAAAAAAAGACAAAAGAGACAAAAACAAATACTAAACAATGACAAAAAAGTTGTTCAAAAAGTTGTCATTGTCTTTGTTGTCGATTTTGAAAGAGTTTTCGTTGTCGTTGTCGTCGTTGTTGAAAATTTTCTAGTTGTCGTTGTCGTCGTTGTTGAAAACGTTTTCGTTGACTTTGCTTCTGTTGTTGAAAAAGTTTTCGTTATCGTTGTTGTTGTTAAAAAAGTAGTCAATGTTCAGTTGTTGCTGAAAAAGTAGTCGTTTTGTTGTTTAAAAGTTGTCATTGTTGTTGTTGTTGTTGTTGATTTTGTTGTGAAAGTTGTCGTTGTTGTTTTTGTTGTTGTTGAAAAGTTGTCCTTGTAGTTGTTGTTGTTCTTGTTGAAAAAGTTGTCGTTGTTGTTGCTGTTTTTGTAGTTGAAAAATGTCGTTGTTGTAGTTGTTTTTGAAAAATTTGTCGTTGAAAATAATGTTGTTGTTGTTGAAAAAGTTGTCGTTACCGTAGTTTTTGTTGAAAAATTTGTCGTTTTTGCTCTCGTCGTTGTTGAAAAAATTGTCGTTGTCGTCGTCGTCGTTGTTTAAAAAGTTGTCATTGTCGTTGTCGTCGTTGTTGAAAAAGTTGTCGTTGTCTTCGTTGTTGAAAAAGTTGTCGTTGTCATTGTCGTCGTTGTTGAAAAAGTTGTTGTTGTCGTTGTCGTTGTTGAGAAAATTGTCGTTACCGTTGTTTTTGTTGAAAAAGTTGTCGTTGTCGTCGTCTACGTTGTTTAAAAAGTTGTCATTGTCTTTGTTGTCGTTTTTGAAAGAGTTTTCGTTGTCGTTGTTGAAAATGTTTTAGTTGTCGTTGTCGTCGTTGTTGAAAAAGTTTTCCTTGACTTTGTTTCTGTTGCTGAAAAAGTTTTCGTTATCGTTGTTGCTGTTAAATAAGTTGTCAATGTTGCTGTTGTTGCTGAAAAAGTAGTCGTTTTGTTGTTTAAAAGTTGACATTGTTGTTGTTGTTGTTGTTGAAAAAGTGGTCGTTGTTGTTGTTGTTTTTGTTTTTGTTGATGAACAAGTTGTCGTTGTTGTTGTTGTTGAAAAAAGTTGTCGTTGTCGTTGTTAAAAAAGTTGTCGTTGTAGTTGTCGTCGTTGTTGAAAGAGTTGGCGTTGCCGTTGTAGTCATTGTTGAAAATGTTGTCGTTGTCGATGTCGTCGTTGTTGAAAAAGTTGTCGTGGTCGTTGTCGTGGTTGTTGAAAAAATTGTCGTTGTCGTTGACGTCGTTGTTGAAAAAGTTTTCGTTGTCGTCGTTGATGAAAAAGTTGTCGTTGTCGTTGTCGTCGTTGTTGAAAAAGTTTTCGTTGTCGTTGTCTTCGTTGTTGCTAAAGTTGTCGTTGTCCTTGTCGTCGTTGTTGTAAAAGTTGTCGGTTTCGTTGTCGTCGATGTTGAAAAAGTTGTCGTTGTCGTTGTCTTCGTTGTTGCTAAAGTTGTCGTTGTCGTTGTCGTCGTTGTTGTAAAAGTTGTCGTTTTCGTTGTCGTCGATGTTGAAAAGGTTCTCGTTGTCGCATTCGTCATTGTTGAAAAAGTTGTCGTTGTCGTTTTCTTTGTTGTTGAAAAAATTGTCGTTACCGTTGTTTTTGTTGAAAAAAATGTCGTTGTCGTCTTCTACGTTGTTTTAAAAGTTGTCATTGTCTTTGTAGTCGTTTTTGAAAGAGTTTTCGTTGTCGTTGTCGTCATTGTTGAAAATTTTTTAGTTGTCTTTGTCGTCGTTGTTGAAAAAGTTTTCGTTGACTTTGTTTCTGTTGTTGAAAAAGTTTTCGTTATCGTTGTTGTTGCTAAAAAAAGTTGTCAATGTTGCTGTTGTTGCTGAAAAAGTAGCCGTTTTTTTGTTTAAAAGTTGTCATTGTTGTTGTTGTTGAAAAAGTGGTCGTTGTTGTTGTTGTTTTTGTTGATAAATAAGTTGTCGTTGTTGTTGTTGTTGTTGAAAAAGTTGTCGTTGTTGTTGTTGAAAAAGTTTTCGATGTCGTTGTTTAAAAAGTTGTCGTTGTAGTGGTCGTCGTTGTTGAAAGAGTTGACTTTGTCGTTATGGTCGTTGTTGAAAAAGTTGTCTTTGTTGTTGTCGTCGTTGTTGAAAATGTTGTCGTTGTCGATGTCGTCGTTGTTGATAAAGTTGTCGTTGTCGTTGTCTTCGTTGTTGAAAAAATTGTCGTTGTCGTTGTTAAAAAAGTTGTCGTTGTAGTTGTCGTCGTTGTTGAAAGAGTTGGCGTTGCCGTTGTAGTCATTGTTGAAAATGTTGTCGTTGTCGATGTCGTCGTTGTTGAAAAAGTTGTCGTGGTCGTTGTCGTCGTTGTTGAAAAAATTGTCGTTGTCGTTGACGTCGTTGTTGAAAAAGTTTTCGTTGTCCTTGTCGTCGTTGTTGTAAAAGTTGTCGTTTTCGTTGTCGTCGATGTTGAAAAAGTTGTCGTTGTCGTTGTCTTCGTTGTTGCTAAAGTTGTCGTTGTCGTTGTCGTCGTTGTTGTAAAAGTTATCGTTTTCGTTGTCGTCGATGTTGAAAAGGTTCTCGTTGTCGCATTCGTCGTTGTTGAAAAAGTTGTCGTCGTTGTTGTTGTTGTTGTTGAAAAAGTTTTTGTTGTCGTTATTTTTGTTTTTAAACAGTTGTCGTTGTCGTTGTTGTTGCTGTTGGAAAAGTTGTCGTTGTCGTTGTCGTCGTTGTTGAAAAATTTCCGTTGTCGTTTTCGTCGTTGTTGAAAAACATCTCGTAGTTTTTGTTTTTTTTTTTTGTTGAAAATGTCGTCGTTGTAGTTGTTGTTGTTGTTGAAAATGATTTCGTTGTCGTTGTCGTTTTTGTTGTTGAAAAACTTGTCGTTGTCACTGTTGTTGTTGTTGAAAAAGTTGTCGTTGTCGTTGTTGTTGAAAAAGTTGTCGTCGTTGATTTTGTTGTTGTTGAAAAAGTTTTCGTTGTCGTTATTTTTGTTTTGAAACAGTTGTCGTTGTCATTGTTGTTGTTGTTAAAAGTTAACGTTGTCGTAATCGTTGTTGAAAAAATATTCGTTGTCGTTTTCGTCGCTGTTAAAAAAGTTGTATTTGTCATTGTCGTCGTTTTTGAAAAAGTTGTCGACGTCGTTTTGTTCGTGGTTGAAAAAGTTGTCGTTGTCGTTGTCGTCGTTGTCATTGTCGTCGTTGTTAAAAAGTTGTCGTTGTCGTTGTTGAAAAAGTTGTCGTTGGCGATGATTTTGTTGATGAAGTTGTCGTTGTCGTTGTTTTTAAAAAAGTTGTCATTGTCGTTGTCGTCGTTGTTTAAAAAGTTGTCATTGTCGTTGTCGTTGTTGTTGAAAAAGTTGTCGTTGTCGTTGTCGTCGTTGTTGTATAAGTGTTCGTTGTCGTTGTCGTCGTTTTTGTTGAAATAGTTGTTGTTGTTGTTGTTGAAAAAGTTATCGTTGTCGCATTGTTGTTGAAAAAGTTGTCGTTGTCGCAGTTGTTGTTGTTGAAAACGTTGTCTTGGTCGTTGTAGTTGTTGAAAAAGTTGTCGTTGTCATTGCTGTTATTGTTAAAATAGTTTTCGTTGTCGTTGTTGTTGTTTTGAAAAAGTTGTCGTTGTCGTTAATGTTGTTGTTGAAAAAGTCGTTGTCGTTGTCATTAAAATTATGTCGTTGTCATTTAAATTGTTGTCGTGTTCATTTAAATTGTTGTCGTTGTCATTAAAAATTGTTGTGCTTGTCAGTTAAATTGTTGTCCTTGTCATTTAAATTGTTGTCGTTGTCATTAAAATTGTTGTCGTTGTCATTAAAATTGTTGTCGTTTTCATTTAAATTGTTGTCGTTGTCATTTAAATTGGTGTCGTTGTCATTTTTATTGTTGGTTTTGTCATTTAAATTGTTGTCGTACTCATTTAAATTGTTGTCGTTGTCATTTTAATTGTTGTTGTTGTCAATTAAATTGTTGTTTTTGTAATTAAAATTGTTGTTCTTGTTATTTAAATTGTTATTCCTGTCATTAAAATTGTTGTTGTTGCCATTTAAATTGTTGTTCTTGTAATTTAAATTGTTGTTATTGCTATTTAAATTGTTCATCTTGTCATTTAAATTGTTGTTATTGTCATTTAAATTGTTGTTCTTGTCATTAAATTGTTGTTCTTGTCATTTAAATTGTTGTACTTGTCATTTAAATTGTTTTTGTCATTTAAATTGTTGTTCTTGTCATTTGAATTGTTGTTCTAGTCATTTAAATTGTTGTTGTCTTTAAAATTGATGTTGTTTTCATTAAAATTGTTCTTCCTGTCATTTGAATTCTTTTTCTTGTCATTTAAATTGTTGTTCGTGTCATTTGAATTGTTGTTCTTGTCTTTTAAATTCTTTTTGTTGTCATATAAATTGTTGTCGTTGTCATTTATTTTAGTGTCGTTGTCATTTAAATTGTTGTCGTTGTCATTTAAATTGTTGTCTTTGTCATATAAATTGTTGTCGTTGTCATTTAAATTGTTGTCGTTGTCATCTAATTGTGGTCGTTGTCATTTTAATTGTTGTCGTTTTCATTAATTATGTTGTCGTTGTCATTTAAATTGTTGTCGTTGTCGTTTAAATTGTTGTCGTGGTCATTAAAATTGTTGTCCTTGTCATTTAAATTGTTGTTCTTTTCATTTAAATTGTTGTCATTGTCATTTAAATTGTTGTCGTTGTCTTTTAAATTGTTGTCGTTGTCATTTAAATTGTTTTTCTTGTCATTTAAATTGTTGTCCTTGCATTTTAAATTGTTGTCCTTGCCATTTAAATTGTTGTCCTTGTCATTTAAATTGTTGTCGTTGTCATTAAAATTGTTCTCGTTGTCATTTAAATTGTTGTCGTTGTCATTTAAATTTTTGTTCTTGTCATATTAATTTTTGTCGCTGTCATTTAAAATGATGTCGTTGTCATTAAAACTGTTGTCGTTGTCATTTAAATTGTTGTCGTTTTCATTAATTTTGTTGTCGTTGTCATTTGAATTGTTGTCGTTGTCATTTAAATTGTTGTCGTGGTCATTAAAATTGATGTCCTTGTCATTTAAATTGTTGTCCTTGTCATTTAAATTGTTGTCCTTGTCATTTAAATTGTTGTCGTTGTCATTTTAATTGTTGTCGTTGTCTTTTAAATTGTTGTCGTTGACATTTAAATTGTTGTCGTTGACATTTAAATTGTTGTCGTTGTCTTTTACATTGTTGTCGTTGTCATTTAAATTGTTTTCGTTTTCATTTATTTTGTTGTCGTTTTCATTTAAATTGTTGTCGTTGTCATTTAAATTGTTGTCGTGGTCATTAAAATTGTTGTCCTTGTCATTTAAATTGTTGTCCTTGTCATTTAAATTGTTGTCCTTGTCATTTAAATTGTTGTCGTTGTCATTTAAATTGTTGTCGTTGTCTTTTAAATTGTTGTCGTTGTCATTTAAATTATTGTCCTTGCCATTTAAATTGTTGTCTTGGTCATTTAAAATGTTGTCCTTGTCATTTCAATTGTTGTCCTTGTCATTTAAATTGATGTCCTTGTCATTAAAATTGTAGTCGTTGTCATTTAAATTGTTGTCCTTGTCATTTAAATTGTTGTCCTTGTCATATAATTGTTGTCCTTGTCATTTAAATTGTCGTCCTTTTCATTTAAATGGTGTCGTTGCCATTTAAATTGTTGACGTTGTCATTATAATTGTAGTTGTTGTCATTTAAAATGTTGACGTTTTCATTTAAATTGTTGTCGTTGTCATTTAAATTGTGGTCGATGTCATTTAAATTGTTTTCGATGTCATTTAAATTGTTGTCGTTGTCGTTTAAATTGTTGTCGTTGTATTTTAAATTGTTGTCGTTGTCATTTAAATTATTGTCGTTGTCATTAAAAATTGTTGTCCTTCTCATTTAAATTGGTGTCCATGTCATTTAAATTGTTGTCCTTGTCATTTAAATTGTTGTCCTTGTCATTTAAATTGTTGTTATTGTCATTGAAATTGTTGTCTTTGTCATTTAAATTGTTGTCGTTGTCATTTAAATTGTTGTCGTTGGTATTTTCATTGTTGTCGTTGGTATTTTCATTGTTGTCGTTGTCATTTAAATTGTTGTCATTGTCATTTAAATTGTTGTCGTTGTCATTTAAATTGGGTTCGTTGACATTTAAATTGCTGTCGTTCCATTTAATTTGTTGTCGTTCCATTTAATGTGTTGTCGTGTTCATTTAAATTGTTGTCGTTGTCATTTAAATTGTGTTCGTTGTCTTCAAAATTGTTGTCCTTGTCTTTTAAATTAGTGTCCTTGTCATTTAAATTGTTTCGTTGTCATTTAAATTGTTGTCGTTGTCATTTAAATTGTTGTCGTTATCATTTAAATTGTTGTCGTTGTCTTTTAAATTGTTTCGTTGTAATTTAAATTTTTGTCATTGTTATTTAAATTGTTGTCGTTGTCATTTGAATTGCTGTCGATGTCATTTAAATTGTTGTCAATGTCATTTTAATTGTTATCGTTGTCATTTATATTATTGTCCTTGCCATTTAAATTGTTGTCTTGGTCATTTAAAATGTTGTCCTTGTCATTTCAATTGTTGTCCTTGTCATTTAAATTGATGTCCTTGTCATTAAAATTGTAGTCGTTGTCATTTAAATTGTTGTCCTTGTCATTTAAATTGTTTTCCTTGTCATATAATTGTTGTCCTTGTCATTTAAATTGTCGTCCTTTTCATTTATATTGTTGTCGTTGCCATTTAAATTGTTGACGTTGTCATTATAATTGTTGTTGTTGTCATTTAAAATGTTGACGTTTTCATTTAAATTGTTGTCGTTGTCATTTAAATTGTGGTCGATGTCATTTAAATTGTTTTCGATGTCATTTAAATTGTTGTCGTTGTCGTTTAAATTGTTGTCGTTGTATTTTAAATTGCTGTCGTTGTCATTTAAATTATTGTCGTTGTCATTAAAAATTGTTGTCCTTCTCATTTAAATTGGTGTCCATGTCATTTAAATTGTTGTCCTTGTCATTTAAATTGTTGTCCTTGTCATTTAAATTGTTGTTATTGTCATTGAAATTGTTGTCTCTGTCATTTAAATTGTTGTCGTTGTCATTTAAATTGTTGTCGTTGGTATTTTCATTGTTGTCGTTGTCATTTAAATTGTTGTCATTGTCATTTAAATTGTTGTCGTTGTCATTTAAATTGGGTTCGTTGACATTTAAATTTCTGTCGTTCCATTTAATTTGTTGTCGTTCCATTTAATGTGTTGTCGTGTTCATTTAAATTGTTGTCGTTGTCATTTAAATTGTGTTCGTTGTCTTCAAAATTGTTGTCCTTGTCTTTTAAATTAGTGTCCTTGTCATTTAAATTGTTTCGTTGTCATTTAAATTGTTGTCGTTGTCATTTAAATTGTGTTCGTTGTCATTTAAATTGTTGTCGTTGTCTTTTAAATTGTTTCGTTGTAATTTAAATTTTTGTCATTGTTATTTAAATTGTTGTCGTTGTCATTTGAATTGCTGTCGATGTCATTTAAATTGTTGTCAATGTCATTTTAATTGTTATCGTTGTCATTTATATTGTTGTCGTTGTCATTTAAATTGTTGTCGTTATCATTTAAATTGTTCTCGTTGTCACATAAGTTGTTGTCGTTGTCATTTAAATTGTACCGTTGTCATTTAAATTGTTGTCGTTGTCATTTGAATTGTTGTCGTTGTCATTTAAATTGTTGTCGTTGTCATTTAAATTGGTGTCGTTGTCATTTTTATTGTTGGTTTTGTCATTTAAATTGTTGTCGTACTCATTTAAATTGTTGTCGTTGTCATTTTAATTGTTGTTGTTGTCAATTAAATTGTTGTTTTTGTAATTAAAATTGTTGTTCTTGTTATTTAAATTGTTATTCCTGTCATTAAAATTGTTGTTGTTGCCATTTAAATTGTTGTTCTTGTAATTTAAATTGTTGTTATTGCTATTTAAATTGTTCATCTTGTCATTTAAATTGTTGTTATTGTCATTTAAATTGTTGTTCTTGTCATTAAATTGTTGTTCTTGTCATTTAAATTGTTGTACTTGTCATGTATATTGTTGTTGCCATTTAAATTGTTGTTCTTGTCATTTAAATTGTTGTTGTTGTCATTTAAATTGATGTTGTTTTCATTAAAATTGTTCTTCCTGTCATTTGAATTGTTTTTCTTGTCATTTAAATTGTTGTTCGTGTCATTTGAATTGTTGTTCTTGTCTTTTAAATTCTTTTTGTTGTTATTTAAATTGTTGTCGTTGTCATTTATTTTGTTGTCGTTGTCATTTAAATTGTTGTCGTTGTCATTTAAATTGTTGTCTTTGTCATATAAATTGTTGTCGTTATCATTTAAATTGTTGTTCTTTTCATTTAAATTGTTGTCCTTGTCATTTAAATTGTTGTCATTGTTATTTAAATTGTTTTCGTTGTCATTTAAATTGTTGTTGTCATTTAAATTGTTGTTCTTGTCATTTGAATTGTTGTTCTTGTCATTTAAATTGTTGTTGTTGTCATTAAAATTGATGTTGTTGTCATTTAAATTGTTGTCTTTGTCATATAAATTGTTGTCCTTGTCATTTAAATTGTTGTTCTTTTCATTTAAATTGTTGTCCTTGTCATTTAAATTGTTGTCATTGTCATTTAAATTGTTTTCGTTGTCATTTAAATTGTTGTCTTTGTCATATAAATTGTTGTCCTTGTCATTTAAATTGTTGTTCTTTTCATTTAAATTGTTGTCCTTGTCATTTAAATTGTTGTCATTGTCATTTAAATTGTTTTCGTTGTCATTTAAATTGTTGTTGTCATTTAAATTGTTGTTCTTGTCATTTGAATTGTTGTTCTTGTCATTTAAATTGTTGTTGTTGTCATTAAAATTGATGTTGTTTTCATTAAAATCGTTCTTCCTGTCATTTGAATTGTTTTTCTTGTCATTTGAATTGTTGTTCGTGTCATTTGAATTGTTATTCTTGTCTTTTTAATTCTTTTTGTTGTCATTTAAATTGTTGTCGTTGTCATTTATTTTGTTGTCGTTGTCATTTAAATTGTTGTCGTTGTCATTTTAATTGTTGTCTTTGTCATATAAATTGTTGTCGTTGTCATTTAAATTGTTGTCGTTGTCATCTAATTGTGGTCGTTGTCATTTTAATTGTTGTCGTTTTCATTAATTATGTTGTCGTTGTCATTTAAATTGTTGTCGTTGTCGTTTAAATTGTTGTCGTGGTCATTAAAATTGTTGTCCTTGTCATTTAAATTGTTGTTCTTTTCATTTAAATTGTTGTCATTGTCATTTAAATTGTTGTCGTTGTCTTTTAAATTGTTGTCGTTGTCATTTAAATTGTTGTCCTTGTCATTTAAATTGTTGTCCTTGTCATTTAAATTGTTGTCCTTGTCATTTAAATTGTTGTCCTTGTCATTTAAATTGTTGTCGTTGTCATTAAAATTGTTCTCGTTGTCATTTAAATTGTTGTCGTTGTCATTTAAATTTTTGTTCTTGTCATATAAATTTTTGTCGCTGTCATTTAAATTGATGTCGTTGTAATTAAAACTGTTGTCGTTGTCATTTAAATTGTTGTCGTTTTCATTAATTTTGTTGTCGTTGTCATTTGAATTGTTGTCGTTGTCATTTAAATTGTTGTCGTGGTCATTAAAATTGTTGTCCTTGTCATTTAAATTGTTGTCCTTGTCATTTAAATTGTTGTCCTTGTCATTTAAATTGTTGTCGTTGTCATTTAAATTGTTGTCGTTGTCTTTTAAATTGTTGTCGTTGACATTTAAATTGTTGTCGTTGACATTTAAATTGTTGTCGTTGTCTTTTACATTGTTGTCGTTGTCATTTAAATTGTTGTCGTTTTCATTTATTTTGTTGTCGTTGTCATTTAAATTGTTGTCGTTGTCATTTAAATTGTTGTCGTGGTCATTAAAATTGTTGTCCTTGTCATTTAAATTGTTGTCCTTGTCATTTAAATTGTTGTCCTTGTCATTTAAATTGTTGTCGTTGTCATTTAAATTGTTGTCGTTGTCTTTTAAATTGTTGTCGTTGTCATTTAAATTATTGTCCTTGCCATTTAAATTGTTGTCTTGGTCATTTAAAATGTTGTCCTTGTCATTTCAATTGTTGTCCTTGTCATTTAAATTGATGTCCTTGTCATTAAAATTGTAGTCGTTGTCATTTAAATTGTTGTCCTTGTCATTTAAATTGTTGTCCTTGTCATATAATTGTTGTCCTTGTCATTTAAATTGTTGTCCTTTTCATTTAAATTGTTGTCGTTGCCATTTAAATTGTTGACGTTGTCATTATAATTGTTGTAGTTGTCATTTAAAATGTTGACGTTTTCATTTAAATTGTTGTCGTTGTCATTTAAATTGTTGTCGTTTTCATTTATTTTGTTGTCGTTGGCATTTAAATTGTTGTCGTTGTCATTTTAATTGTTGTCGTGGTCATTAAAATTGTTGTCCTTGTCATTTAAATTGTTGTCCTTGTCATTTAAATTGTTGTCCTTGTCATTTAAATTGTTGTCGTTGTCATTTAAATTGTTGTCGTTGTCTTTTAAATTGTTGTCGTTGTCATTTAAATTATTGTCCTTGCCATTTAAATTGTTGTCTTGGTCATTTAAAATGTTGTCCTTGTCATTTCAATTGTTGTCCTTGTCATTTAAATTGATGTCCTTGTCATTAAAATTGTAGTCGTTGTCATTTAAATTGTTGTCCTTGTCATTTAAATTGTTGTCCTTGTCATATAATTGTTGTCCTTGTCATTTAAATTGTCGTCCTTTTCATTTAAATTGTTGTCGTTGCCATTTAAATTGTTGACGTTGTCATTATAATTGTTGTTGTTGTCATTAAAATGTTGACGTTTTCATTTAAATTGTTATCGTTGTCATTTAAATTGTGGTCGATGTCATTTAAATTGTTTTCGATGTCATTTAAATTGTTGTCGTTGTCGTTTAAATTGTTGTCGTTGTATTTTAAATTGTTGTCGTTGTCCTTTAAATTATTGTCGTTGTCATTAAAAATTGTTGTCCTTCTCATTTAAATTGGTGTCCATGTCATTTAAATTGTTGTCCTTGTCATTTAAATTGTTGTCCTTGTCATTTAAATTGTTGTTATTGTCATTGAAATTGTTGTCTTTGTCATTTAAATTGTTGTCGTTGTCATTTAAAATGTTGTCGTTGGTATTTTCATTGTTGTCGTTGTCATTTAAATTGTTGTCGTTGTCTTTTAAATTGTTGTCGTTGTCATTTAAATTATTGTCCTTGCCATTTAAATTGTTGTCTTGGTCATTTAAAATGTTGTCCTTGTCATTTCAATTGTTGTCCTTGTCATTTAAATTGATGTCCTTGTCATTAAAATTGTAGTCGTTGTCATTTAAATTGTTGTCCTTGTCATTTAAATTGTTGTCCTTGTCATATAATTGTTGTCCTTGTCATTTAAATTGTCGTCCTTTTCATTTAAATTGTTGTCGTTGCCATTTAAATTGTTGACGTTGTCATTATAATTGTTGTAGTTGTCATTTAAAATGTTGACGTTTTCATTTAAATTGTTGTCGTTGTCATTTAAATTGTTGTCGTTTTCATTTATTTTGTTGTCGTTGGCATTTAAATTGTTGTCGTTGTCATTTTAATTGTTGTCGTGGTCATTAAAATTGTTGTCCTTGTCATTTAAATTGTTGTCCTTGTCATTTAAATTGTTGTCCTTGTCATTTAAATTGTTGTCGTTGTCATTTAAATTGTTGTCGTTGTCTTTTAAATTGTTGTCGTTGTCATTTAAATTATTGTCCTTGCCATTTAAATTGTTGTCTTGGTCATTTAAAATGTTGTCCTTGTCATTTCAATTGTTGTCCTTGTCATTTAAATTGATGTCCTTGTCATTAAAATTGTAGTCGTTGTCATTTAAATTGTTGTCCTTGTCATTTAAATTGTTGTCCTTGTCATATAATTGTTGTCCTTGTCATTTAAATTGTCGTCCTTTTCATTTAAATTGTTGTCGTTGCCATTTAAATTGTTGACGTTGTCATTATAATTGTTGTTGTTGTCATTTAAAATGTTGACGTTTTCATTTAAATTGTTATCGTTGTCATTTAAATTGTGGTCGATGTCATTTAAATTGTTTTCGATGTCATTTAAATTGTTGTCGTTGTCGTTTAAATTGTTGTCGTTGTATTTTAAATTGTTGTCGTTGTCCTTTAAATTATTGTCGTTGTCATTAAAAATTGTTGTCCTTCTCATTTAAATTGGTGTCCATGTCATTTAAATTGTTGTCCTTGTCATTTAAATTGTTGTCCTTGTCATTTAAATTGTTGTTATTGTCATTGAAATTGTTGTCTTTGTCATTTAAATTGTTGTCGTTGTCATTTAAAATGTTGTCGTTGGTATTTTCATTGTTGTCGTTGTCATTTAAATTGTTGTCATTGTCATTTAAATTGTTGTCGTTGTCATTTAAATTGGGTTCGTTGACATTTAAATTGCTGTCGTTCCATTTAATTTGTTGTCGTTCCATGCAATGTGTTGTCGTGTTCATTTAAATTGTTGTCGTTGTCATTTAAATTGTGTTCGTTGTCTTCAAAATTGTTGTCCTTGTCTTTTAAATTAGTGTCCTCGTCATTTAAATTGTTTCGTTGTCATTTAAATTGTTGTCGTTGTCATTTAAATTGTTGTCGTTGTCATTTAAGTTGTTGTCGTTGTCTTTTAAATTGTTTCGTTGTAATTTAAATTTTTGTCATTGTTATTTAAATTGTTGTCGTTGTCATTTGAATTGCTGTCGATGTCATTTAAATTGTTGTCAATGTCATTTTAATTGTTATCGTTGTCATTTATATTGTTGTCGTTGTCATTTAAATTGTTGTCGTTATCATTTAAATTGTTCTCGTTGTCACATAAGTTGTTGTCGTTGTCATTTAAATTGTTGCCGTTGTTATTTAAATTGTTGTCGTTGTCATTTGAATTGTTGTCGTTGTCATTTAAATTGTTGTCGTTGTCATTTAAATTGGTGTCGTTGTCATTTTTATTGTTGGTTTTGTCATTTAAATTGTTGTCGTACTCATTTAAATTGTTGTCGTTGTCATTTTAATTGTTGTTGTTGTCAATTAAATTGTTGTTTTTGTAATTAAAATTGTTGTTCTTGTTATTTAAATTGTTATTCCTGTCATTAAAATTTTTGTTGTTGCCATTTAAATTGTTGTTCTTGTAATTTAAATTGTTGTTATTGCTATTTAAATTGTTCATCTTGTCATTGAAATTGTTGTAATTGTCATTAAAATTGTTGTTCTTGTCATTAAATTGTTGTTCTAGTCATTTAAATTGTTGTACTTGTCATTTAAATTGTTGTTGCCATTTAAATTGTTGTTCTTGTCATTTGAATTGTTGTTCTTGTCATTTAAATTGTTGTTGTTGTCATTTAAATTGATGTTGTTTTCATTAAAATTGTTCTTCCTGTCATTTGAATTGTTTTTCTTGTCATTTAAATTGTTGTTCGTGTCATTTGAATTGTTGTTCTTGTCTTTTAAATTCTTTTTGTTGTCATTTAAATTTTTGTCGTTGTCATTTATTTTGTTGTCGTTGTCATTTAAATTGTTGTCGTTGTCATATAAATTGTTGTCGTTGTCATTTAAATTCTTGTCGTTGTCATCTAATTGTTGTCGTTGTCATTTTAATTGTTGTCTTTTTCATTAATTATGTTGTCGTTGTCATTTAAATTGTTGTCGTTGTCGTTTAAATTGTTGTCGTGGTCATTAAAATTGTTGTCCTTGTCATTTAAATTGTTGTTCTTTTCATTTAAATTGTTGTCATTGTCATTTAAATTGTTATCGTTGTCTTTTAAATTGTTGTCGTTGTCATTTAAATTGTTGTCCTTGTCATTTAAATTGTTGTCCTTGTCATTTAAATTATTGTCCTTGTCATTTAAATTGTTGTCCTTGTCATTTAAATTGTTGTCGTTGTCATTAAAATTGTTCTCGTTGTCATTTAAATTGTTCTCGTTGTCATTTAAATTGTTGTCGTTGTCATTTAAATTTTTGTTCTTGTCATATAAATTTTTGTCGCTGTCATTTAAATTGATGTCGTTGTAATTAAAACTGTTGTCGTTGTCATTTAAATTGTTGTCGTTTTCATTAATTTTGTTGTCGTTGTCATTTGAATTGTTGTCGTTGTCATTTAAATTGTTGTCGTGGTCATTAAAATTGTTGTCCTTGTCATTTAAATTGTTGTCCTTGTCATTTAAATTGTTGTCCTTGTCATTTAAATTGTTGTCGTTGTCATTTAAATTGTTGTCGTTGTCTTTTAAATTGTTGTCGTTGACATTTAAATTGTTGTCGTTGACATTTAAATTGTTGTCGTTGTCTTTTACATTGTTGTCGTTGTCATTTAAATTGTTGTCGTTTTCATTTATTTTGTAGTCGTTGTCATTTAAATTGTTGTCGTTGTCATTTAAATTGTTGTCGTGGTCATTAAAATTGTTGTCCTTGTCATTTAAATTGTTGTCCTTGTCATTTAAATTGTTGTCCTTGTCATTTAAATTGTTGTCGTTGTCATTTAAATTGTTGTCGTTGTCTTTTAAATTGTTGTCGTTGTCATTTAAATTATTGTCCTTGCCATTTAAATTGTTGTCTTGGTCATTTAAAATGTTGTCCTTGTCATTTCAATTGTTGTCCTTGTCATTTAAATTGATGTCCTTGTCATTAAAATTGTAGTCGTTGTCATTTAAATTGTTGTCCTTGTCATTTAAATTGTTGTCCTTGTCATATAATTGTTGTCCTTGTCATTTAAATTGTTGTCCTTTTCATTTAAATTGTTGTCGTTGCCATTTAAATTGTTGACGTTGTCATTATAATTGTTGTAGTTGTCATTTAAAATGTTGACGTTTTCATTTAAATTGTTGTCCTTCTCATTTAAATTGGTGTCCATGTCATTTAAATTGTTGTCCTTGTCATTTAAATTGTTGTCCTTGTCATTTAAATTGTTGTTATTGTCATTGAAATTGTTGTCTTTGTCATTTAAATTGTTGTCGTTGTCATTTAAAATGTTGTCGTTGGTATTTTCATTGTTGTCGTTGTCATTTAAATTGTTGTCATTGTCATTTAAATTGTTGTCGTTGTCATTTAAATTGGGTTCGTTGACATTTAAATTGCTGTCGTTCCATTTAATTTGTTGTCGTTCCATGCAATGTGTTGTCGTGTTCATTTAAATTGTTGTCGTTGTCATTTAAATTGTGTTCGTTGTCTTCAAAATTGTTGTCCTTGTCTTTTAAATTAGTGTCCTCGTCATTTAAATTGTTTCGTTGTCATTTAAATTTGTTCGTTGTCATTTAAATTGTTGTCGTTGTCATTTAAGTTGTTGTCGTTGTCTTTTAAATTGTTTCGTTGTAATTTAAATTTTTGTCATTGTTATTTAAATTGTTGTCGTTGTCATTTGAATTGCTGTCGATGTCATTTAAATTGTTGTCAATGTCATTTTAATTGTTATCGTTGTCATTTATATTGTTGTCGTTGTCATTTAAATTGTTGTCGTTATCATTTAAATTGTTCTCGTTGTCACATAAGTTGTTGTCGTTGTCATTTAAATTGTTGCCGTTGTTATTTAAATTGTTGTCGTTGTCATTTGAATTGTTGTCGTTGTCATTTAAATTGTTGTCGTTGTCATTTAAATTGGTGTCGTTGTCATTTTTATTGTTGGTTTTGTCATTTAAATTGTTGTCGTACTCATTTAAATTGTTGTCGTTGTCATTTTAATTGTTGTTGTTGTCAATTAAATTGTTGTTTTTGTAATTAAAATTGTTGTTCATGTTATTTAAATTGTTATTCCTGTCATTAAAATTTTTGTTGTTGCCATTTAAATTGTTGTTCTTGTAATTTAAATTGTTGTTATTGCTATTTTAATTGTTCATCTTGTCATTGATATTGTTGTAATTGTCATTAAAATTGTTGTTCTTGTCATTAAATTGTTGTTCTAGTCATTTAAATTGTTGTACTTGTCATTTAAATTGTTGTTGCCATTTAAATTGTTGTTCTTGTCATTTGAATTGTTGTTCTTGTCATTTAAATTGTTGTTGTTGTCATTTAAATTGATGTTGTTTTCATTAAAATTGTTCTTCCTGTCATTTGAATTGTTTTTCTTGTCATTTAAATTGTTGTTCGTGTCATTTGAATTGTTGTTCTTGTCTTTTAAATTCTTTTTGTTGTCATTTAAATTTTTGTCGTTGTCATTTATTTTGTTGTCGTTGTCATTTAAATTGTTGTCGTTGTCATATAAATTGTTGTCGTTGTCATTTAAATTCTTGTCGTTGTCATCTAATTGTTGTCGTTGTCATTTTAATTGTTGTCTTTTTCATTAATTATGTTGTCGTTGTCATTTAAATTGTTGTCGTTGTCGTTTAAATTGTTGTCGTGGTCATTAAAATTGTTGTCCTTGTCATTTAAATTGTTGTTCTTTTCATTTAAATTGTTGTCATTGTCATTTAAATTGTTATCGTTGTCTTTTAAATTGTTGTCGTTGTCATTTAAATTGTTGTCCTTGTCATTTAAATTGTTGTCCTTGTCATTTAAATTATTGTCCTTGTCATTTAAATTGTTGTCCTTGTCATTTAAATTGTTGTCGTTGTCATTAAAATTGTTCTCGTTGTCATTTAAATTGTTGTCGTTATCATTTAAATTTTTGTTCTTGTCATATAAATTTTTGTCGCTGTCATTTAAATTGATGTCGTTGTAATTAAAACTGTTGTCGTTGTCATTTAAATTGTTGTCGTTTTCATTAATTTTGTTGTCGTTGTCATTTGAATTGTTGTCGTTGTCATTTAAATTGTTGTCCTTGTCATTTAAATTGTTGTCGTTGTCATTTAAATTGTTGTCGTTGTCTTTTAAATTGTTGTCGTTGACATTTAAAATATTGTCGTTGACATTTAAATTGTTGTCGTTGTCTTTTACATTGTTGTCGTTGTCATTTAAATTGTTGTCGTTTTCATTTATTTTGTTGTCGTTGTCATTTAAATTGTTGTCGTTGTCATTTAAATTGTTGTCGTGGTCATTAAAATTGTTGTCCTTGTCATTTAAATTGTTGTCCTTGTCATTTAAATTGTTGTCCTTGTCATTTAAATTGTTGTCGTTGTCATTTAAATTGTTGTCGTTGTCTTTTAAATTGTTGTCGTTGTCATTTAAATTATTGTCCTTGCCATTTAAATTGTTGTCTTGGTCATTTAAAATGTTGTCCTTGTCATTTCAATTGTTGTCCTTGTCATTTAAATTGATGTCCTTGTCATTAAAATTGTAGTCGTTGTCATTTAAATTGTTGTCCTTGTCATTTAAATTGTTGTCCTTGTCATATAATTGTTGTCCTTGTCATTTAAATTGTCGTCCTTTTCATTTAAATTGTTGTCGTTGCCATTTAAATTGTTGACGTTGTCATTATAATTGTTGTAGTTGTCATTTAAAATGTTGACGTTTTCATTTAAATTGTTGTCGTTGTCATTTAAATTGTTGTCGTTTTCATTTATTTTGTTGTCGTTGTCATTTAAATTGTTGTCGTTGTCATTTTAATTATTGTCGTGGTCATTAAAATTGTTGTCCTTGTCATTTAAATTGTTGTCCTTGTCATTTAAATTGTTGTCCTTGTCATTTAAATTGTTGTCGTTGTCATTTAAATTGTTGTCTTTGTCTTTTAAATTGTTGTCGTTGTCATTTAAATTATTGTCCTTGCCATTTAAATTGTTGTCTTGGTCATTTAAAATGTTGTCCTTGTCATTTCAATTGTTGTCCTTGTCATTTAAATTGATGTCCTTGTCATTAAAATTGTAGTCGTTGTCATTTAAATTGTTGTCCTTGTCATTTAAATTGTTGTCCTTGTCATATAATTGTTGTCCTTGTCATTTAAATTGACGTCCTTTTCATTTAAATTGTTGTCGTTGCCATTTAAATTGTTGACGTTGTCATTATAATTGTTGTTGTTGTCATTTAAAATGTTGACGTTTTCATTTAAATTGTTATCGTTGTCTATTAAATTGTGGTCGATGTCATTTAAATTGTTTTCGATGTCATTTAAATTGTTGTCGTTGTCGTTTAAATTGTTGTCGTTGTATTTTAAATTGTTGTCGTTGTCCTTTAAATTATTGTCGTTGTCATTAAAAATTGTTGTCCTTCTCATTTAAATTGGTGTCCATGTCATTTAAATTGTTGTCCTTGTCATTTAAATTGTTGTCCTTGTCATTTAAATTGTTGTTATTGTCATTGAAATTGTTGTCTTTGTCATTTAAAATTTTGTCGTTGTCATTTAAATTGTTGTCGTTGGTATTTTCATTGTTGTCGTTGTCATTTAAATTTTTGTCATTGTCATTTAAATTGTTGTCGTTGTCATTTAAATTGGGTTCGTTGACATTTAAATTGCTGTCGTTCCATTTAATTTGTTGTCGTTCCATTTAATGTGTTGTCGTGTTCATTTAAATTGTTGTCGTTGTCATTTAAATTGTGTTCGTTGTCTTCAAAATTGTTGTCCTTGTCTTTTAAATTAGTGTCCTTGTCATTTAAATTGTTTCGTTGTCATTTAAATTGTTGTCGTTGTCATTTAAATTGTTGTCGTTGTCATTTAAGTTGTTGTCGTTGTCTTTTAAATTGTTTCGTTGTAATTTAAATTTTTGTCATTGTTATTTAAATTGTTGTCGTTGTCATTTGAATTGCTGTCGATGTCATTTAAATTGTTGTCAATGTCATTTTAATTGTTATCGTTGTCATTTATATTGTTATCGTTGTCATTTAAATTGTTGTCGTTATCATTTAAATTGTTCTCGTTGTCACATAAGTTGTTGTCGTTGTCATTTAAATTGTTGCCGTTGTCATTTAAATTGTTGTCGTTGTCATTTGAATTGTTGTCGTTGTCATTTAAATTGTTGTCGTTGTCATTTAAATTGGTGTCGTTGTCATTTTTATTGTTGGTTTTGTCATTTAAATTGTTGTCGTACTCATTTAAATTGTTGTCGTTGTCATTTTAATTGTTGTTGTTGTCAATTAAATTGTTGTTTTTGTAATTAAAATTGTTGTTCTTGTTATTTAAATTGTTATTCCTGTCATTAAAATTGTTGTTGTTGCCATTTAAATTGTTGTTCTTGTAATTTAAATTGTTGTTATTGCTATTTAAATTGTTCATCTTGTCATTTAAATTGTTGTAATTGTCATTTAAATTGTTGTTCTTGTCATTAAATTGTTGTTCTAGTCATTTAAATTGTTGTACTTGTCATTTAAATTGTTGTTGCCATTTAAATTGTTGTTCTTGTCATTTGAATTGTTGTTCTTGTCATTTAAATTGTTGTTGTTGTCATTTAAATTGATGTTGTTTTCATTAAAATTGTTCTTCCTGTCATTTGAATTGTTTTTCTTGTCATTTAAATTGTTGTTCGTGTCATTTGAATTGTTGTTCTTGTCTTTTAAATTCTTTTTGTTGTCATTTAAATTTTTGTCGTTGTCATTTATTTTGTTGTCGTTGTCATTTAAATTGTTGTCGTTGTCATTTAAATTGTTGTCTTTGTCATATAAATTGTTGTCGTTGTCATTTAAATTGTTGTCGTTGTCATCTAATTGTGGTCGTTGTCATTTTAATTGTTGTCGTTTTCATAAATTATGTTGTCGTTGTCATTTAAATTGTTGTCGTTGTCGTTTAAATTGTTGTCGTGGTCATTAAAATTGTTGTCCTTGTCATTTAAATTGTTGTTCTTTTCATTTAAAATTTTGTCCTTGTCATTTAAATTGTTGTCATTGTCATTTAAATTGTTTTCGTTGTCTTTTAAATTGTTGTCGTTGTCATTTAAATTGTTGTCGTTGTCATTAAAATTGTTCTCGTTGTCATTTAAATTATTGTCGTTTTCAATAATAATGTTGTCGTTGTCATTTGAATTGTTGTCGTTGTCATTTAAATTGTTGTCGTGGTCATTAAAATTGTTGTCTTTGTCATTTAAATTGTTGTCCTTGTCATTTAAATTGTTGTCCTTGTCATTTAAATTGTTGTCGTTGTCATTTAAATTGTTGTCGTTGTCTTTTAAATTGTTGTCGTTGACATTTAAATTGTTGTCTATGACATTTAAATTGTTGTCGTTGTCTTTTACATTCTTGTCGTTGTCATTTAAATTGTTGTCGTTTTCATTTATTTTGTGGTCGTTGTCATTTACATTGTTGTCGTTGTCATTTAAATTGTTGTCGTGGTCATTAAAATTGTTGTCCTTGTCATTTAAATTGTTGTCCTTGTCATTTAAATTGTTGTCGTTGTCATTTAAATTGTTGTCGTTGTCTTTTAAATTGTTGTCGTTGTCATTTAAATTATTGTCCTTGCCATTTAAATTGTTGTCGTTTTCATTTATTTTGTTGTCGTTGTCATTTAAATTGTTGTCGTTGTCATTTAAATTGTTGTCGTGGTCATTAAAATTGTTGTCCTTGTCATTTAAATTGTTGTCCTTGTCATTTAAATTGTTGTCCTTGTCATTTAAATTGTTGTCGTTGTCATTTAAATTGTTGTCGTTGTCTTTTAAATTGTTGTCGTTGTCATTTAAATTATTGTCCTTGCCATTTAAATTGTTTTCTTGGTCATTTAAAAAGTTGTCCTTGTCATTTCAATTGTTGTCCTTGTCATTTAAATTGATGTCCTTGTCATTAAAATTGTAGTCGTTGTCATTGAAATTGTTGTCCTTGTATTTAAATTGTTGTCCTTGTCATATAATTGTTGTCCTTGTCATTTAAATTGTCGTCCTTTTCATTTAAATTGTTGTCGTTGCCATTTAAATTGTTGACGTTGTCATTATAATTGTTGTAGTTGCAATTTCAAATGTTGACGTTTTCATTTAAATTGTTGTCGTTGTCATTTAAATTGTTGTCGTTTTCATTTATTTTGTTGTCGTTGTCATTTAAATTGTTGTCGTTGTCATTTTAATTGTTGTCGTGGTCATTTACATTGTTGTCCTTGTCATTTAAATTGTTGTCCTTGTCATTTAAATTGTTGTCCTTGTCATTTAAATTGTTGTCGTTGTCATTTAAATTGTTGTCGTTGTCTTTTAAATTGTTGTCGTTGTCATTTAAATTATTGTCCTTGCCATTTAAATTGTTGTCTTGGTCATTTAAAATGTTTTTCTTGTCATTTCAATTGTTGTCCTTGTCATTTAAATTGATGTCCTTGTCATTAAAATTGTAGTCGTTGTCATTTAAATTGTTGTCCTTGTCATTTAAATTGTTGTCCTTGTCATATAATTGTTGTCCTTGTCATTTAAAAATTCGTCCTTTTCATTTAAATTGTTGTCGTTGCCATTTAAATTGTTGACGTTGTCATTATAATTGTTGTTGTTGTCATTTAAAATGTTGACGTTTTCATTTAAATTGTTATCGTTGTCATTTAAATTGTGGTCGATGTCATTTAAATTGTTTTCGATGTCATTTAAATTGTTGTCGTTGTCGTTTAAATTGTTGTCGTTGTATTTTAAATTGTTGTCGTTGTCCTTTAAATTATTGTCGTTGTCATTAAAAATTGTTGTCCTTCTCATTTAAATTGGTGTCCATGTCATTTAAATTGTTGTCCTTGTCATTTAAATTGTTGTTATTGACATTGAAATTGTTGTCTTTGTCATTTAAAATTTTGTCGTTGTCATTTAAATTGTTGTCGTTGGTATTTTCATTGTTGTCGTTGTCATTTAAATTGTTGTCATTGTCATTTAAATTGTTGTCGTTGTCATTTAAATTGGGTTCGTTGACATTTAAATTGCTGTCGTTCCATTTAATTTGTTGTCGTTCCATTTAATGTGTTGTCGTGTTCATTTAAATTGTTGTCGTTGTCATTTAAATTGTGTTCGTTGTCTTCAAAATTGTTGTCCTTGTCTTTTAAATTAGTGTCCTTGTCATTTAAATTGTTTCGTTGTCATTTAAATTGTTGTCGTTGTAATTTAAATTGTTGTCGTTGTCATTTAAGTTGTTGTCGTTGTCTTTTAAATTGTTTCGTTGTAATTTAAATTTTTGTCATTGTTATTTAAATTGTTGTCGTTGTCATTTGAATTGCTGTCGATGTCATTTAAATTGTTGTCAATGTCATTTTAATTGTTACCGTTGTCATTTATATTGTTATCGTTGTCATTTAAATTGTTGTCGTTATCATTTAAATTGTTCTCGTTGTCACATAAGTTGTTGTCGTTGTCATTTAAATTGTTGCCATTGTCATTTAAATTGTTGTCGTTGTCATTTGAATTGTTGTCGTTGTCATTTAAATTGTTGTCGTTGTCATTTAAATTGGTGTCGTTGTCATTTTTATTGTTGGTTTTGTCATTTAAATTGTTGTCGTACTCATTTAAATTGTTGTCGTTGTCATTTTAATTGTTGTTGTTGTCAATTAAATTGTTGTTTTTGTAATTAAAATTGTTGTTCTTGTTATTTAAATTGTTATTCCTGTCATTAAAATTGTTGTTGTTGCCATTTAAATTGTTGTTCTTGTAATTTAAATTGTTGTTATTGCTATTTAAATTGTTCATCTTGTCATTTAAATTGTTGTAATTGTCATTTAAATTGTTGTTCTTGTCATTAATATGTTGTTCTAGTCATTTAAATTGTTGTAATTGTCATTTAAATTGTTGTTGCCATTTAAATTGTTGTTCTTGTCATTTGAATTGTTGTTCTTGTCATTTAAATTGTTGTTGTTGTCATTTAAATTGATGTTGTTTTCATTAAAATTGTTCTTCCTGTCATTTGAATTGTTTTTCTTGTCATTTAAATTGTTGTTCGTGTCATTTGAATTGTTGTTCTTGTCTTTTAAATTCTTTTTGTTGTCATTTAAATTTTTGTCGTTGTCATTAATTTTGTTGTCGTTGTCATTTAAATTGTTGTTGTTGCCATTTAAATTGTTGTTCTTGTAATTTAAATTGTTGTTATTGCTATTTAAATTGTTCATCTTGTCATTTTAATTGTTGTAATTGTCATTTAAATTGTTGTTCTTGTCATTAAATTGTTGTTCTAGTCATTTAAATTGTTGTACTTGTCATTTAAATTGTTGTTGCCATTTAAATTGTTGTTCTTGTCATTTGAATTGTTGTTCTTGTCATTTAAATTGTTGTTGTTGTCATTCAAATTGATGTTGTTTTCATTAAAATTGTTCTTCCTATCATTTGAATTGTTTTTCTTGTCATTTAAATTGTTGTTCGTGTCATTTGAATTGTTGTTCTTGTCTTTTAAATTCTTTTTGTTGTCATTTAAATTTTTGTCGTTGTCATTTATTTTGTTGTCGTTGTCATTTAAATTGTTGTCGTTGTCATTTAAATTGTTGTCTTTGTCATATAAATTGTTGTCGTTGTCATTTAAATTGTTGTCGTTGTCATCTAATTGTGGTCGTTGTCATTTTAATTGTTGTCGTTTTCATTAATTATGTTGTCGTTGTCATTTAAATTGTTGTCGTTGTCGTTTAAATTGTTGGTGTGGTCATTAAAATTGTTGACCTTGTCATTTAAATTGTTGTTCTTTTCATTTAAAATTTTGTCCTTGTCATTTAAATTGTTGTCATTGTCATTTAAATTGTTTTCGTTGTCTTTTAAATTGTTGTCGTTGTCATTTAAATTGTTGTCCATGTCATTTAAATTGTTGTCCTTGTCATTTAAATTGTTGTCCTTGTCATTTAAATTGTTGTCCTTGTCATTTAAATTGTTGTCGTTGTCATTAAAATTGTTCTCGTTGTCATTTAAATTGTTGTCGTTGTCATTTAAATTTTTGTTCTTGTCATATAAATTTTTGTCGCTGTCATTTAAATTGATGTCGTTGTCATTAAAACTGTTGTCGTTGTCATTTAAATTATTGTCGTTTTCAATAATAATGTTGTCGTTGTCATTTGAATTGTTGTCGTTGTCATTTAAATTGTTGTCGTGGTCATTAAAATTGTTGTCCTTGTCATTTAAATTGTTGTCCTTGTCATTTAAATTGTTGTCCTTGTCATTTAAATTGTTGTCGTTGTCATTTAAATTGTTGTCGTTGTCTTTTAAATTGTTGTCGTTGACATTTAAATTGTTGTCGTTGACATTTAAATTGTTGTCGTTGTCTTTTACATTGTTGTCGTTGTCATTTAAATTGTTGTCGTTTTCATTTATTTTGTGGTCGTTGTCATTTAAATTGTTGTCGTTGTCATTTAAATTGTTGTCGTGGTCATTAAAATTGTTGTCCTTGTCATTTAAATTGTTGTCCTTGTCATTTAAATTGTAGTCCTTGTCATTTAAATTGTTGTCGTTGTCATTTAAATTGTTGTCGTTGTCTTTTAAATTGTTGTCGTTGTCATTTAAATTATTGTCCTTGCCATTTAAATTGTTGTCTTGGTCATTTAAAATGTTGTCCTTGTCATTTCAATTGTTGTCCTTGTCATTTAACTTGATGTCGTTGTCATTAAAATTGTAGTGGTTGTCATTTAAATTGTTGTCCTTGTCATTTAAATTGTTGTCCTTGTCATATAATTGTTGTCCTTGTCATTTAAATTGTCGTCCTTTTCATTTAAATTGTTGTCGTTGCCATTTAAATTGTTGACGTTGTCATTATAATTGTTGTTGTTGTCATTTAAATTGTTTACGTTTTCATTTAAATTGTTTTCGATGTCATTTAAATTGTTGTCGTTGTCGTTTAAATTGTTGTCGTTGTATTTTAAATTGTTGTCGTTGTCATTTAAATTATTGTCGTTGTCATTGAAAAATGGTGTCCTTCTCATTTAAATTGGTGTCCATGTCATTTAAATTGTTGTCCTTGTCATTTAAATTGTTGTCCTTGTCATTTAAATTGTTGTTATTGTCATTGAAATTGTTGTCTTTGTCATTTAAATTGTTGTCGTTGTCATTTAAATTGTTGTCGTTGGTATTTTCATTGTTGTCGTTGTCATTTAAATTGTTGTCATTGTCATTTAAATTTTTGTCGTTGTTATTTAAATTGGGTTCGTTGACATTTAAATTGCTGTCGTTCCATTTAATTTGTTGTCGTTCCATTTAATGTGTTGTCGTGTTCATTTAAATTGTTGTCGTTGTCATTTAAATTGTGTTCGTTGTTTTCAAAATTGTTGTCCTTGTCTTTTAAATTAGTGTCCTTGTCATTTAAATTGTTTCGTTGTCATTTAAGTTGTTTTCGTTGTCATTTAAATTGTTTCGTTGTCATTTAAATTGTTGTCCTTGTCATTTAAATTGTTTCGTTGTCTTTTAAATTGTTTCGTTGTAATTTATATTTTTTTCATTGTTATTTAAATTGTTGTCGTTGTCATTTGAATTGCTGTCGATGTCATTTAAATTGTTGTCAATGTCATTTTAATTGTTATCGATGTCATTTATACTGTTGTCGTTGTCATTTAAATTGTTGTCGTTATCATTTAAATTGTTGTCGTTGTCATTTAAATTGATGTCGTTGTCATTTAAATTGTTTTCGTTGTCATTTAAATGATTGTCGTTGTCATTTAAATTATTGTCTTAATCATTTAAATTGTTGTCATTGTCATTTAAATTGTTGTCGTTGTCATATAAATTGTTGTCGTTGTCATTTAAATTGTTGTTCCTGTCATTTAAATTATTGTTCTTGTTCTTTAAATTGTTTTTCTTGTTATTTAAATTGTTATTCTTGTCATTTAAATTGTTGTTCTTGTCATTTAATTTGTTGTTCTTGTCATTTTAATTGTTGTTCTTATCATTTAAATTGTTGTTGTAGGCATTTAAAATGTTGTTCTTGTCATTTAAATTGTTGTTCTTGTCATTTAAATTGTTGTTGTTGTGATTTAAATTGCTTTTCTTGTCATTTAAATTGTTGTTGTTGTCATTTAAATTGTTTTTGTTGTCATTTTTATTGTCGTTCTTGTTATTTAAATTGTCGTTCTTGTCATTTAAATTGTTGTTCTCGTCATTTAAATTGTTGTCGTTGTCATTTGAATTGTTGTCGTTGTCATTTCAATTGTTGTCATTGTCATTTAAATTGTTGTCGTTGTCAATTTAATTGGGTTCGTTGACATTTAAAATCTGTCGTTCCATTTAATTTGTTTTCGTTCCATTTAATTTGTTGTCGTTGTCATTAAAATTGTTGTCGTTGTCATTTAAATTGTGTTCGTGGTCTTCAAAATTGTTGTCCTTGTCATTTAAATTAGTGTCCTTGTCATTTAAATTGTTTTCGTTGTCATTTAAATTGTTGTCGATGTCATTTAAATTGTTGTCGTTGTCATTTAAATGATTGTCGTTGTCATTTAAATTATTGTCGTTGTCATTTAAATTGTTGTCGTAGTCATTTAAATTGTTGACGTCATATAAATTGTAGTCGTTGTCATTTAAATTTTTGTTCCTGTCATTTAAATAATTGTTCTTGTTCTTTAAATTGTTCTTCTTGTCATTTAAATTGTTGTTCTTGTCATTTGAATTGTAGTTTTTGTCATTTAATTTGTTGTTCTTGTCATTTTAATTGTTGTTCTTGTCATTTAAATTGTTTGTTTTGGCATTTAAATTGTTGTTCTTGTCATTTAAATCGTTGTTCTTGTCATTTAAATTGTTGTTGTTGTGATTTAAATTGCTTCTCTTGTAATTTAAATTGTTCTTGTTGTCATTTAAATTGTTTTTGTTGTCATTTTTATTGTCGTTCTTGTCATTTAAATTGTTGTTCTAGTCATTTAAATTCTTGTTCTCGTCATTTAAATTGTTGTCGTAGTCATTTGAATTGTTGTCGTTGTCATTTCAATTGTTGTCGTTGTCATTTAAATTTTTGTCATTGTTATTTAAATTGTTGTTCTTGTCATTTCAATTGGGTTTCTTGTCATTTAATTTGTTGTTCTTGTCATTTTAATTGTTGTTCTTGTCATTTAAATTGTTGTTGTTGGCATGTAAAATGTTGTTCTTGTCATTTAAATTGTTGTTCTTGTCATTTTAATTGTTGTTGTTGTCATTTAAATTGTTTTTGTTGTCATTTTTATTGTCGTTCATGTTATTTAAATTGTTGTTCTTGTCATTTAAATTGTTGTTCTCGTCATTTAAATTGTTGTCGTTGTCATTTGAATTGTTGTCGTTGTCATTTCAATTGTTGTCCTTGTCATTTAAATTGTTGTTGATGTCATTTAAATTGATGTCGTTTTCATAAAAAATTTATGTTCTTGTCATTTAAATTGTTGTTTTTATCACTTAAATTGTTGTTAACGTCATTTGAATTGTTGTTCTCGTCATTTAAATTGTTTTTCTCGTCATTTAAATTGTTGTCGTTGTCATTTAAATTGTTGTCGTTGTCATTTCAATTGTTGTCCTTGTCATTTAAATTGTTGTTGATGTCATTTAAATTGTTGTCGTTTTCATAAAAAATTTATGTTCTTGTCATTAAATTGTTGTTTTTATCACTTAAATTGTTTTAATGTCATTTGAATTGTTGTTCTCGTCATTTAAATTGTTGTTCTCGTCATTTAAATTGTTGTCGTTGTCATTTAAATTGTTGTGGTTGTCATTTAAATTGTAGTCGTGGTCATTTAAATTGTTGTCGTTGTCATTTAAATTGTTGTCGTGGTCATTAAAATTGTTGTCCTTGTCATTTAAATTGTTGTCCTTGTCATTTAAATTGTTGTCCTTGTCATTTAAATTGATGTCGTTGTGATTTAGTTGCTTGTCGTTTACTTTTAAATTGCTGTCGTTGACATTTAAATTGTTTTCGTTGTCTTTTACATTGTTATCGTTGTCATTTAAATTGTTGTCGTGGTCATTAAAAATGTTGTCATTGTCATTTAAATAGTTGTCCTTGTCATTTAAATTGTTGTCCTTGTCATTTTAATTGTTGTTGTTGTCATTGAAATTGTTGTTCTTGTCATTTAAATTGTTGTTCTTGTTATTTTAATTGTTCTTCTTGTCATTTAAATTGTTGTTCTTGTCATTTATATTCTTTGTTCTTGTCATTTAAATTGTTGTTCTGGTCATTTAAATTGTTGTTGTTGTCATTTAAATTGTTGTTCTTGTCATTTAAATTGTTGTTCTTGTCATTTGAATTGTTGTTGTCATTTAAATTGTTGTCGTTGTCATTTAAATTGGGTTCGTTGTCATTTAAATTTTTGTCGTTGTCTTTTAAATTGTATCGTTGTCATTTAAATTTTTGTCAGATTCATTTAAATTGTTTTTGTTGTCATTTGAATTGCTGTCGATGTCATTTAAATTGTTGTTAATGACATTTAAAATGTTATCGTTGTCATTTATATTGTTGTCGTTGTCATTTAAATTGTTGTCGTTGTCATTTGAATTGTTCTCGTTGTAACATAAGTTGTTGTCGTTGTCATTTAAATTGGTGCCGTTGTTATTTAAATTGTTGTCGTTGTCATTTAATTGTTGTCGTTGTCATTTAAATTGTTATCGTTGTCATTTAAATTCTTGTCGTTGTCATTTAAATGATTGTCGTTGTCATTTAAATTATTGTCGTTGTAATTTAAATTGTTGTCGTAGTCATTTAAATTGTTGTCGTCATATAAATTGTAGTCGCTGTCATTTAAATTCTTGTTCCTGTAATTTAAATAATTGTTCTTGTTCTTTAAATTGTTCTTCTTGTCATTTAAATTGTTGTTCTTGTCATTTAAATTGTTATTGTTGTCATTTAATTTGTTGTTCTTGTCATTTTAATTGTTGTTCTCGTCATTTAAATTGTTTGTTTTGGCATTTAAATTGTTGTTCTTGTCATTTAAATCGTTGTTCTTGTCATTTAAATTGTCGTTGTTGTGATTTAAATTGCTTCTTTTGTCATTTAAATCGTTCTTGTTGTCATTTAAATTGTTTTTATTGTCATTTTTATTGTCGTTCTTGTCATTTAAATTGTTGTTCTTGTCATTTAAATTCTTGTTCTCGTCATTTAAATTGTTGTCGCAGTCATTTGAGTTGTTGTCGTTGTCATTTCAATTGTTGTCGTTGTCATTTAAATTTTTGTCATTGTTATTTAAATTGTTGTTCTTGTCATTTAAATTGGGTTTCTTGTCATTTAATTTGTTGTTCTTGTCATTTTAATTGTTGTTCTTGTCATTTAAATTGTTGTTGTTGGCATGTAAAATGTTGTTCTTGTCATTTTGATTGTTGTTCTCTTCATTTAAATTGTTGTTGTTGTGATTTAAATTGCTTTTCTTGTCATTTAAATTGTTGTTGTTGTCATTTAAATTGTTTTTGTTGTCATTTTTATTGTCGTTCTTGTTATTTAAATTGTTGTTCTTGTCATTTAAATTGTTGTTCTCGTCATTTAAATTGTTGTCGTTTTCATTTGAATTGTTGTCGTGTTCATTTCAATTGTTGTCCTTGTCATTTAAATTGTTGTTGATGTCATTTAAATTGTTGTCGTTTTCATAAAAAATTTATGTTCTTGTCATTTAAATTGTTGTTTTTATCACTTTAATTGTTGTTAATGTCATTTGAATTGTTGTTCTCGTCATTTAAATTGTTGTTCTCGTCATTTAAATTGTTGTCGTTGTCATTTAAATTGTTGTCGTTGTCATTTAATTGTAGTCGTGGTCATTGAAATTGTTGTCGTTGTCATTTAAGTTGTTGTCGTGGTCATTAAAATTGTTATCAATGTCATTTTAATTGTTATCGTTGTCATTTAAATTGTTGTCCTTGTCATTTAAATTTTTGTCCTTGTCATTTAAATTGTTGTCGTTGTCATTTAAATTGTTTTCGATGTCATTTAAATTGTTGTCGTTGTCATTTAAATTGTTGTCGTTGTCATTTAAATTGTTGTCGTTGTCTTTTAAATTGTGTCGTTGTAATTTAAATTGTTGTCGTTGTTTTTTAAAATGTTGTCGTAGTCATTTATATTGTTGTCAGATTCGTTTAAATTGTTGTCGTTGTCATTTAAATACTGTCGCTGTCATTTAAATTGTTCTCAATGTCATTTATTTTGTTGTCGTTGTCATTTGTATTGGTATCGTTGTCATCTAAATTGTTGTCGCTGTCATTTAAATATTTGTCGTTGTCATATAAATTGTTGTCGTTGTCATTTAAATTTGTGCCGTTGTCATTTAATATGTTGTCGTTGTCATTTAAATTGTTGTCGTTGTCATTTAATTGTTGTCGTTGTCATTTAAATTGTTTTCGTTGTCATATAAATTGTTGTCGTTGTCATTTAAATTGTTGTTTTTGTCATTTAAATAATTGTTCTCGTTCTTTAAATTGTTCTTCTTGTCATTTAAATTGTTGTTCTTGTAATTTACATTGTTGTTCTTGTCATTTAATTTGTTGTTTTTGTCATTTAAATTGTTGTTCTATCATTTAAATTGTTGTTGTTTTCATTTAAATTGCTTTTCTTGTTATTTAAATTGTTGTTTTTGTCATTTTAATGGTTTCTGTTGTCATTTTTTCTTTCGTTCTTGTCATTTAAATTGTTGTTCTTGTCATTTAAATTATTGTTCTCGTCATTTAAATTGTTTTCGTTGTCATTTGAATTGTTGTCGTTGTCATTTAAATTGTTGTCGTTTTCATTTTAATTGTTGTTGTTGTCATTTAAATTATTGTCGTTTTCATTAAAAATTTATGTTCTTGTCATTTAAATTGTTGTTTTTGTCCCTTAAATTGTTGTTTTTGTCATTTAAAATGTTGTTGTTGTCATTTAAATTGTTGGTAATGTCATTTAAATTGTCGTCCTTGTCATTTAAAATTGATGTTCTTGTCATTTAAATTGTTGTTCCCGTCATTTAATTGTTGTTCTTGTCATTGAAACTGTTGTCGTTGTCATTTTAATTGTTGTCGTTGTCATTTAATTTGTTGTAGTTGTCATTTTTATTGTTGTCGTTGTCTTTTACCTTGTTGTCGATGTCATTTAAATTGTAGTCGTTCTCATTTTAATTTTTTCGTTGTCATTGGAATTGTTGTCGTTGTCATTTAAATTGTTTTCGTTGTCATTTAAATTGTTGTCGTTGTCATTTAAAATTTTATCGTTGTGATTGAAATTGTTTATTGTTGTCATTTAAATTGTTGTCGTAGTCATTTAAGTTGTTGTCGTTGTCATTTAAATTGTTGTCGTTTTTTTTTTACATTGTTGTCGTTGACAGTTAAATTGTTGTCGTTTTCATTTAAATTGTTGTCGTTTTCATTAAAATTATATTTGTTGTCATTTATATTGTTGTCGATGTCATTTAAATTGATGTCCTCGTAATTTAAATTGTTGTCGTTGTCATTTAAATTGTTGTCGTTGTCATTTAAATTATTGTCGATGTCATTTAAATTGTTTTCGTTGTCATTTAAATTGTTGTCGTTGTCATTTAAATTGTTTTCGTTATCATTTAAATTGTTGTCGTTGTCATTTAAAATTTTATCGTTGTGATTGAAATTGTTTATTGTTGTCATTTAAATTGTTGTCGTAGTCATTTAAGTTGTTGTCGTTGTCATTTAAATTGTTGTCGTTTTTTTTTACATTGTTGTCGTTGACAGTTAAATTGTTGTCGTTTTCATTTAAATTGTTGTCGTTTTCATTAAAATTGTATTTGTTGTCATTTATATTGTTGTCGATGTCATTTAAATTGATGTCCTCGTAATTTAAATTGTTGTCGTTGTCATTTAAATTGTTGTCGTTGTCATTTTAATTGTTGTCGATGTCATTAAAAATTGTTGTGCTTGTCATTTAAATTGATGTCCTTGTAATTTAAATTGTTGTCATTGTCATTTAAATTGTTGTCATTGTCACATTAATTGTTGTCGTTGTCATTTAAATTGGTGCCGTTGTCATTTAAATTGTTGTCGTATCATTTAAATTGTTGTAGTTTTCATTTAAATTGTTGTCGTTGTCATTTAAATTGTTGTCGTTGTCATTTATATGTTTGTCGTTGTCATTTAAATTATTGTCGTTTTCATTTACATTGTTGTCGTTGTCATTTAAATTGTTGTCGTTGTCATATTAATTGTTGTCGTTGTCATTTAAATTGTTGTTCTTGTCATTTAAATATCTGTTCTTGTTCTTTAAATTGTTCTTCTTGTCATTTAAAATGTTTTTCTTGTCATTTAAATTGTTGTTTTTGTCATTTATTTTGTTGTTCTTATAATTTAAATTGTTGTTCTTGTCATTTAAATTGTTGTTGTTGACATTTAAATTGTTTTTGTTGTCATTTTTACTGTCTTTCTTGTCATTTAATTTGTTGTTCTTGTCATTTAAATTGTTGTTCTCGTCAATTAAATTGTTGTCGTTGTCATTTGAATTGTTGTCGTTGTCATTTAAAGTGTTGTCGTTTTCATTGAAATTGTAGTTGTCGTTGTCATTTAAATGATTGTCGTTGTCATTCAAATTGTTGTCGATGTCATTTAAATTGTTGTCGTTGTCATTTAAATTGTTGTCATTGTTATTTAAATTGTTGTCGTTGTCATTTAAATTGTTGTCAGATTCATTTAAATAGTTGTCGTTGTCATTTGAATTGTTGTCGATGTCATTTAAATTGTTGTCAATGTCATTTTAATTGCTATCGTTGTCATTTATATTGTTGTCGTTGTCATTTCAATTGTTGTCGTTTTTTTTTACATTGTTGTCGTTGACATTTAAATTGTTGTCGTTTTCATTTAAATTGTTGTCGTTTTCATTAAAATTGTATTTGTTGTCATTTAAATTGTTGTCGATGTCATTTAAATTGATGTCCTCGTAATTTAAATTGTTGTCGTTGTCATTTAATTTGTTGTCGATGTCATTAAAAATTGTTGTGCTTGTCATTTAAATTAATGTCCTTGTAATTTAAATTGTTGTCATTGTCATTTAAATTGTTGTCATTGTCACATTAATTGTTGTCGTTGTCATTTAAATTGGTGCCGTTGTCATTTAAATTGTTGTCGTATCATTTAAATTGTTGTAGTTGTCATTTAAATTGTTGTCGTTGTCATTTAAATTGTTGTCGTTGTCATTTATATGTTTGTCGTTGTCATTTAAATTATTGTCGTTTTCATTTACATTGTTGTCGTTGTCATTTAAATTGTTGTCGTTGTCATATTAATTGTTGTCGTTGTCATTTAAATTGTTGTTCTTGTCATTTAAATATCTGTTCTTGTTCTTTAAATTGTTCTTCTTGTCATTTAAAATGTTTTTCTTGTCATTTAAATTGTTGTTTTTGTCATTTATTTTGTTGTTCTTATAATATAAATTGTTGTTCTTGTCATTTAATTGTTGTTGTTGTCATTTAAATTGCTTTTCTTGTCATTTAAATTGTTGTTGTTGACATTTAAATTGTTTTTGTTGTCATTTTTACTGTCTTTCTTGTCATTTAATTTGTTGTTCTTGTCATTTAAATTGTTGTTCTCGTCAATTAAATTGTTGTCGTTGTCATTTGAATTGTTGTCGTTTTCATTTAAAGTGTTGTCGTTTTCATTGAAATTGTAGTTGTCGTTGTCATTTAAATGATTGTCGTTGTCATTCAAATTGTTGTCGATGTCATTTAAATTGTTGTCGTTGTCATTTAAATTGTTGTCATTGTTATTTAAATTGTTGTCGTTGTCATTTAAATTGTTGTCAGATTCATTTAAATAGTTGTCGTTGTCATTTGAATTGCTGTCGATGTCATTTAAATTGTTGTCAATGTCATTTTAATTGCTATCGTTGTCATTTATATTGTTGTCGTTGTCATATAAATTGTTGTCGTTGTCATTTGAATTGTTGTTTTTGTCATTTAATTTGTTGTCGTTTTCATTGAAATTGTAGTTGTCGTAGACATTTAAATGATTGTCGTTGTCATTTAAATTATTGTCGATGTCATTTAAATTGTTGTCGTTGTCATTTAAATTGTTGTCATTGTTATTTAAATTGTTGTTGTTGTCATTTAAATTGTTGTCAGATTCATTTAAATTGTTGTCGTTGCCATTTGAATTGCTGTCGATGTCATTTAAATTGTTGTCGTTGTCATTTAAATTGTTGTCGTTGTCATTTAAATTGTTCTCGTTGTCCCATAAGTTGTTATCGTTGTCATTTAAATTGTTGTCGTTGTCTTTTAAATTGTTGTCGTTGTCATTTAAATTATTGTCCTTGCCATTTAAATTGTTGTCTTGGTCATTTAAAATGTTGTCCTTGTCATTTCAATTGTTGTCCTTGTCAATTAAATTGATGTCCTTGTCATTAAAATTGTAGTCGTTGTCATTTAAATTGTTGTCCTTGTCATTTTAATTGTTGTCCTTGTCATATAATTGTTCTCCTTGTCACTTAAAATGTCGTCCTTTTCATTTAAATTGTTGTCGTTGCCATTTAAATTGTTGACGTTGTCATTATAATTGTTGTCGTTGTCTTTTAAATATTTGTCGTTGTCATTTAAATTGTTGTTGTTGTCATTATAATTGTTGTTGTTGTCATTTAAAATGTTGACGTTGTCATTTAAATTGTGGTCGATGTCATTTAAATTGTTTTCGATGTCATTTAAATTGTTGTCGTGGTCGTTTAAATTGTTGTCGTTGTATTTTAAATTGTTGTCGTTGTCATTTAAATTATTGTTGTTGTCATTAAAAATTGTTGTCCTTCCCATTTAAATTGTTGTCCATGTCATTTAAATTGTTGTCCTTGTCATTTAAATTGTTGTCCTTGTCATTTAAATTGTTGTTATTGTCATTGAAATTGTTGTCTTTGTCATTTAAATTATTGTCGTTGTCATTTAAATTTTTGTCGTTGGTATTTTCATTGTTGTCGTATCATTTAAATTGTTGTCATTGTCATTTAAATTGTTGTCGTTGTCAATTAAATGGGGTTCGTTGACATTTAAATTGCTGTCGTTCCATTTAATTTGTTGTCGTTCCATTTTGTTTGTTGTCGTTGTCATTTAAATTGTTGTCGTTGTCATTTAAATTATGTTCGTGGTCTTCAAAATTGTTGTCCTTGTCATTTAAATTAGTGTCCTTGTCATTTAAATTGTTTTCGTTGTCATTTAAATTGTTGTCGTTGACATTTACATTGTTGTCGTTGTCATTTAAATTGTTGTCGTTGTCTTTTAAATTGTTTCGTTGTAATTTAAATTTTAGTCATTGTTATTTAAATTGTCGTCGTTGTCATTTAAATTGTTGTCAGATTCATTTAAATAGTTGTAGTTGTCATTTGAATTGCTGTCGATGACATTTAAATTGTTGTCAATGTCATTTTAATTGTTGTCGTTGTCATTTATATTGTTGTCGTTGTCATTTAAATTGTTGTCGTTGTCATTTAAATTGTTCTCGTTGTCACATAAGTTGTTGTCGTTGTCATTTAAATTGTTGCCGTTGTCATTTAAATTTTTGTCGTTGTCATTTGAATTGTTGTCGTTGTCATTTAAATTGTTGTCGTTGTCATTTAAATTGATGTCGTTGTCATTTAAATGATTGTCGTTGTCATTGAAATGATTGTCGAATTCATTTAAATTATTGTCTTAATCATTTAAATTGTTGTCATTTAAATTGTTGTCGTTTCATATAAATTCTTGTCGTTGTCATTTAAATTGTTGTTCCTGTCATTTAAATTATTGTTCATGTTCTTTAAATTGTTTTTCTTGTTATTTAAATTGTTATTCCTGTCATTTAATTTGTTGTTCTTGTCATTTAATTTGTTGTTCCTGTCATTTTAATTGTTGTTCTTATCATTTAAATTGTTGTTGTTGGCATTTAAAATGTTGTTCTTGTCATTTAAATTGTTGTTCTTGTCATTTAAATTGTTGTTGTTGTGATTTAAATTGCTTTTCTTGTCATTTAAATTGTTGTTGTTGTCATTTAAATTGTTTTTGTTGTCATTTTTATTGTCGTTCTTGTTATTTGAATTGTTGTTCTTGTCATTTAAATTGTTGTTCTCGTCATTTAAATTGTTGTCGTTGTCATTTGAATTGTTGTCGTTGTCATTTCAATTGTTGTCGTTGTCATTTAAATTTTTTTCGTTTTCATAAAAAATTTATGTTCTTATCATTTAAATTGTTGTTTTTATCACTTAAATTGTTGTTAATGTCATTTGAATTGTTTTTCACGTCATTTAAATTGTTGTTCTCGTCATTTAAATTGTTGTCGTTGTCATTTAAATTGTTGTGGTTGTCATTTAAATTGTAGTCGTGGTCATTTAAATTGTTGTCGTTGTCATTTAAATTGTTGTCGTGGTCATTAAAATTGTTGTCCTTGTCATTTAATTTGTTGTCCTTGTCATTTAAATATTTGTCCTTGTCATTTAAATTGTTGTTCTTGTGATTTAAATTGTTGTCGTTGTCTTTTAAATTGCAGTCGTTGACATTTAAATGATTGTCGTTGTCATTTAAATTATTGTCGTTGTCATTTAAATTGTTGTTCTTGTCTTTTAAATTGTTGTTCTTGTTCTTTAAATTGTCCTTCTTGTCATTTAAATTGTTGTTCTTGTCATTTAAATTGCTGTTCTCGTCATTTAAATTGTTGTCGTTTTCATTTGAATTGTTGTCGTTGTAATTTAAATTGTTGTCGTTTTCATTTTAATTGTTGTTGTTTCATTTAAATTGATGTCGTTTTCATTAAAAATTTATGTTCTTGTCATTTAAATTGTTGTTTTTGTCCCTTAAATTGTTGTTTTTGTCATTTAAAATGTTGTTGTTGTCATTTAAATTGTTGTAAATGTCATTTAAATTGTCGTTCTTGTCATTTAAAATTGATGTTCTTGTCATTTAAATTGTTGTTCCCGTCATTTAATTGTTGTTCATGTCATTGAAACTGTTGTCGTTGCCATTTTAATTGTTGTCGTTGTCATTTAATTTGTTGTAGTTGTCATTTTTATTGTTGTCGTTGTCTTTTACATTGTTGTCGTTGTCATTTAAATTGTAGTCGTTCTCATTTTAATTTTTTCGTTGTCATTGGAATTGTTGTCGTTGTCATTTAAATTGTTTTCGTTGTCATTTAAATTGTTGTCGTTGTCATTTAAAATTTTATCGTTGTGATTGAAATTGTTTATCGTTGTCATTTAAATTGATGTCGTAGTCATTTAAGTTTTTGTCGTTGTCATTTAAATTGTTATCGTTGTCATTTAAATTGGGTTCGTTTTCATTAAAATTGTTGTTCTTGTCATTAAAACTGTTGTCCTTGTCATTTAAATTGTTGTCGTTGTCATTTAAATTGTTGTCCTTGTCATTTAATTTGTTGTCCTTGTCATTTAAATTGTTGTCCTTGTCATTTAAATTGTTGTCGTTGTCATTTCAATTGTTGTCGTAGTCATTTAAAATGTTGTCGTTGTGTTTTAAATTGTTGTCGTTGTCATTTAAATTGTTTTAGTTGTCATTTAAATGATTGTCGTTGTCATTTAAATTATTGTCGTTGTCATTTAAATTGTTGTTCTTGTCTTTTAAATTGTTGTTCTTGTTCTTTAAATTGTCCTTCTTGTCATTTAAATTGTTGTTCTTGTCATTTAAATTGTTGTTCTTGTCATTTAAATTGTTGTCGTTGTCATTTATTTGTTGTCGCTGTCATTAAAAATTGTTGTGCTTTTCATTAAAATTGTTGTCCTTCTCATTTAAATTGTTGTCATTGTCATTTAAATTATTGTCGTTGTCATTTGAATTGTTGTCGTTGTCTTTTACATTGTTGTCGTTGACATTTAAATTGTTGTTCTTGTCTTTTAAATTGTTGTTCTTGTCATTTGAATTGTTGTTCTTGTCATTTTAATTGTTGTTGTTGTCATTTAAATTGATTTCTTGTCATTTAAATTGTTGTTGTTGTCATTTAAATTGTTGTTGTTGTCATTTTTAATGTCGTTCTTGTTATTTAAATTGTTGTCCATGTCATTTTAATTGTTGTCCTTGTCATTTAAATTGTTGTCGTTTTCATTTAAATGGTTGTCCTTGTCATTTAATTTGTTGTCCTTGTCATTTAAATTGTTTTCCTTGTATTTTAAAATGTTATCCTTGTCATTAAATTGTTGTCGTTGTCATTTAAATTGTTGTCGATGTCATTAAATATTGTTGTGCTTGTCATTTAAATTGATGTTGTTGTCATTTAAATTGATTTCTTGTCATTTAAATTGTTGTTGTTGTCATTTAAATTCTTGTTCTTGTCATTTTTACTGTCGTTCTTGTTATTTAAATTGTTGTTCTTGTCATTTAAATTGTTATCGTTGTCATTTGAACTGTTGTCGTTGTAATTTAAATTGTAGTCATTGTCTTTCAAATTGTTGTCGTTGTCATCTACATTGTTGTCGTTTTCATTAAAAATTTATGTTCTTGTCATTTAAATTGTAGTTCTTGTCATTTAAATTGTTGTTCTCTTCATTTTAAATGTTGTTATTGTCATTTAAATTGTTGTTAATGTCATTTAAATTGTCGTTCTTGTCATTAAAATTGTTGTTCTTGTCATTTGAATTGTTGTTCTCGTGTTTTAAATTGTAGTCGTTGTCAATTAAATTGTTGTCGTTGTCATTTAAATAGTTGTCGTTGTCATATAAATTGTTGTCGTTGTCATTTAAATTGTTGTCGTTGTCATTTCAATTGTTGTCGTTGTCATTTAAAATGTTGTTCTTGTCATTTAAATTGTTGTTCTTGTTCTTTAAATTGTTCTTCTTGTCATTTAAATTGGTTTTCTTGTCATTTTAATTGTTGGTCTTGTCATTTAAATTGTTGTTCTTGTCATTTTAATTGCTGCTCTTGTCATTTAAATTGTAGTTTTTGTCATTTAAATTGTTGTTGTTGTCATTTAAATTGTATTCTTGTCATTTAAAATGTTGTTTTTGTCATTTCAATTGTTATTGTTGTCATTTTTACTGTCGTTCTTATCATTTAAATTGTTGTTCTTGTCATTTAAATTGTTGTCGTTGTCATTTGAACTGTTGTCGTTGTAATTTAAATTGTTGTCGTTGTCATTTAAATTGTTGTCGTTGTCATCTAAATTGTTGTCGTTTTCATTAAAAATTTATGTTTTTGTCATTTAAATTGTTGTTGTTGTCATTTAAATTGTTGTTCTTGTCATTTTATTTGTTGTTTTTGTCATTTAAATTGTTGTTTATGTCATTAAAATTGTCGTTCTTGTCATTTAAGATGTTGTTCTATTCATTTAAATTGTTGTTCACGTGTTTTAAATTGTAGTCGTTGTCAATTAAAATATAATCGTTGTCATTTAAATTGTTTATGTCATTTAAATTGTTGTCGTTGTCATTTAAATTTTTGTCGTTGTCATTTTAAATGTAGTCGTTCTCATTTTAATTTTTTCGTTGTCATTGAAATGGTTGTCGTGGTCATTTAAATTGTTTTCGTTGTCATTTAAATTGTTATCGTTGTCATTTAAATATTAGTCGTTGTGATTTAAATTGTTTTCGTTGTCATTTAAATTGTAGTCGTTGTCGATTAAATTGTTGTCTTTGTCATTTAAATTTTTTTTGTCATTTAAATTGTTGTCGTTGTTATTTAAATTGTTGTCGATGTCATTTAAATTGTTGTCTTTGTCATTTAAATTGTTGTCGTTGTCATTTAAAATGTTGTCGTTATCATTTAAATTATTGTCGTTTTCATTTAAATTGTTGTCGTTGTCATTTATTTGTTGTCGTTGTCATTAAAAATTGTTGTGCTTTTCATTAAAATTGTTGTCCTTCTCATTTAAATTGTTGTCATTGTCATTTAAATTATAGTCGTTGTCATTTGACTTGTTGTCGTTGTCTTTTACATTGTTGTCCTTGTCATTTTAACTGTTGTCCTTGTCATTTAAATTGTTGTCGTTATCATTTAAATTGTTGTCCTTGTCATTTAATTTGTTGTCCTTGTCATTTAAATTGTTGTCCTTGTCATTTAAATTGTTGTCGTTGTCATTTCAATTGTTGTCGTAGTCATTTAAAATGTTGTCGTTGTGTTTTATATATTTGTCGTTGTCATTTAAATTGTTGTCGTTGTCATTTAAATTGTTGTCGTTGCCATTTAAATTGTTATCGATGTCATTTAAATTGTTGTCGATGTCATTTAAATTGTTGTCGTTGTAATTTAAACTGTGTTCGATGTCATTAAAATTACTGTCGTTGTCATTTTAATTGTTGTCGTTGTCATTTAAATGATTGTCGTTGTCATTTAAATTATTGTCGTTGTCATTTAAATTGTTGTTCTTGTCTTTTAAAATGTTGTTCTTGTTCTTTAAATTGTTCTTCTTGTCATTTAAATTGTTGTTCTTGTCATTTAAATTGTTGTTCTTGTCATTTAAATTGTTGTCGTTGTCATTTATTTGTTGTCGTTGTCATTAAAATTTGTTGTGCTTTTCATTAAAATTGTTGTCCTTCTCATTTAAATTGTTGTCATTGTCATTTAAATTATAGTCGTTGTCATTTGAATTGTTGTCGTTGTCTTTTACATTGTTGTCGTTGACATTTAAATTGTTGTTCTTGTCATTTAAATTGTTGTTCTTGTCATTTAAATTGTACTTCTTTTCTTTTAAATTGTTGTTGTTGTCATTTAAATTGATTTCTTGTCATTTAAATTGTTGTTGTTGTCATTTAAATTGTTGTTGTTGTCATTTTTAATGTCGTTCTTGTCATTTAAATTGTTGTCCATGTCATTTTAATTGTTGTCCTTGTCATTTAAATTGTTGTCGTTTTCATTTAAATGGTTGTCCTTGTAATTTAATTTGTTGTCCTTGTCATTTAAAATTTTTTTCCTTGTATTTTAAAATGTTGTCCTTGTCATTAAATTGTTGTCGTTGTCATTTAAATTGTTGTCGATGTCATTAAATATTGTTGTGCTTGTCATTAAAATTAATGTTGTTGTCATTTAAATTGATTTCTTGTCATTTAAATTGTTGTTGTTGTCATTTAAATTGTTGTTCTGGTCATTTTTACTGTCGTTCTTGTTATTTAAATTGTTGTTCTTGTAATTTAAATTGTTGTCGTTGTCTTTTAAATTGTTGTCGTTGTCATCTACATTGTTGTCGTTTTTTTAAAAAATTTATGTTCTTGTCATTTAAATTGTTGTTCTTGTCATTTAAATTGTTGTTCTTGTCATTTTAAATGTTGTTATTGTCATTTAAATTGTTGTTAATGTCATTTAAATTGTCGTTCTATTCATTAAAATTGTTGTTCTTGTCATTTGAATTGTTGTTCTCGTGTTTTAAATTGTAGTCGTTCTCAATTAAATTGTTGTCGTTGTCATTTAAATAGTTGTCGTTTTCATTTAAATTGTTGTCGTTGTCATTTAAATTGTTGTCGTTGTCATTTCAATTGTTGTCGATGTCATTTAAATTGTTGTCGTTCTCATTTTAATTTTTTCGTTGTCATTGAAGTTGTTTCCATGGTCATTTAAATTGTTGTTGTTGTCATTTAAATTGTTGTTGTTGTCATTTAAATTATTGTCGTTGTCATTTAAATATTTGTTTTTGTGATTTAAATTGTTGTCGTTGTCATTTGACTTGTTGTCGTTGTCTTTTACATTGTTGTCCTTGTCATTTTAACTGTTGTCCTTGTCATTTAAATTGTTGTCGTTATCATTTAAATTGTTGTCCTTGTCATTTAATTTGTTGTCCTTGTCATTTAAATTGTTGTCCTTGTCATTTAAATTGTTGTCGTTGTCATTTCAATTGTTGTCGTAGTCATTTAAAATGTTGTCGTTGTGTTTTATATATTTGTCGTTGTCATTTAAATTGTTGTCGTTGTCATTTAAATTGTTGTCGTTGCCATTTAAATTGTTATCGATGTCATTTAAATTGTTGTCGATGTCATTTAAATTGTTGTCGTTGTAATTTAAACTGTGTTCGATGTCATTAAAATTACTGTCGTTGTCATTTTAATTGTTGTCGTTGTCATTTAAATGATTGTCGTTGTCATTTAAATTATTGTCGTTGTCATTTAAATTGTTGTTCTTGTCTTTTAAAATGTTGTTCTTGTTCTTTAAATTGTTCTTCTTGTCATTTAAATTGTTGTTCTTGTCATTTAAATTGTTGTTCTTGTCATTTAAATTGTTGTCGTTGTCATTTATTTGTTGTCGTTGTCATTAAAATTTGTTGTGCTTTTCATTAAAATTGTTGTCCTTCTCATTTAAATTGTTGTCATTGTCATTTAAATTATAGTCGTTGTCATTTGAATTGTTGTCGTTGTCTTTTACATTGTTGTCGTTGACATTTAAATTGTTGTTCTTGTCATTTAAATTGTTGTTCTTGTCATTTAAATTGTACTTCTTTTCTTTTAAATTGTTGTTGTTGTCATTTAAATTGATTTCTTGTCATTTAAATTGTTGTTGTTGTCATTTAAATTGTTGTTGTTGTCATTTTTAATGTCGTTCTTGTCATTTAAATTGTTGTCCATGTCATTTTAATTGTTGTCCTTGTCATTTAAATTGTTGTCGTTTTCATTTAAATGGTTGTCCTTGTAATTTAATTTGTTGTCCTTGTCATTTAAAATTTTTTTCCTTGTATTTTAAAATGTTGTCCTTGTCATTAAATTGTTGTCGTTGTCATTTAAATTGTTGTCGATGTCATTAAATATTGTTGTGCTTGTCATTAAAATTAATGTTGTTGTCATTTAAATTGATTTCTTGTCATTTAAATTGTTGTTGTTGTCATTTAAATTGTTGTTCTGGTCATTTTTACTGTCGTTCTTGTTATTTAAATTGTTGTTCTTGTAATTTAAATTGTTGTCGTTGTCTTTTAAATTGTTGTCGTTGTCATCTACATTGTTGTCGTTTTTTTAAAAAATTTATGTTCTTGTCATTTAAATTGTTGTTCTTGTCATTTAAATTGTTGTTCTTGTCATTTTAAATGTTGTTATTGTCATTTAAATTGTTGTTAATGTCATTTAAATTGTCGTTCTATTCATTAAAATTGTTGTTCTTGTCATTTGAATTGTTGTTCTCGTGTTTTAAATTGTAGTCGTTCTCAATTAAATTGTTGTCGTTGTCATTTAAATAGTTGTCGTTTTCATTTAAATTGTTGTCGTTGTCATTTAAATTGTTGTCGTTGTCATTTCAATTGTTGTCGATGTCATTTAAATTGTTGTCGTTCTCATTTTAATTTTTTCGTTGTCATTGAAGTTGTTTCCATGGTCATTTAAATTGTTGTTGTTGTCATTTAAATTGTTGTTGTTGTCATTTAAATTATTGTCGTTGTCATTTAAATATTTGTTTTTGTGATTTAAATTGTTGTCGTTGTCATTTAAATTGTTGTCGTTGTCATTTAAAATGTTGTCGTTATCATTTAAATTATTGTCGTTTTCATTTAAATTGTTGTCGTTGTCATTTATTTGTTGTCGTTGTCATTAAAAATTGTTGTGCTTTTCATTTAAATTGTTGTCCTTCTCATTTAAATTGTTGTCATTGTCATTTAAATTATAGTCGTTGTCATTTGACTTGTTGTCGTTGTCTTTTACATTGTTGACGTTGACATTTAAATTGTTGTCGTTGTCATTTAAATTGTTGTCGTTTTCATTAATATTGTTGTCCTTGTCATTTTAACTGTTGTCCTTGTCATTTAAATTGTTGTCGTTGTCATTTAAATTGTTGTCCTTGTCATTTAATTTGTTGTCCTTGTCATTTAAATTGTTGTCCTTGTCATTTAAATTGTTGTCGTTGTCATTTCAATTGTTGTCGTAGTCATTTAAAATGTTGTCGTTGTGTTTTAAATATTTGTCGTTGTCATTTAAATTGTTGTCGTTGTCATTTAAATTGTTGTCGTTGCCATTTAAATTGTTATCGATGTCATTTAAATTGTTGTCGATGTCATTTAAATTGTTGTCGTTGTAATTTAAACTGTGTTCGATGTCATTAAAATTACTGTCGTTGTCATTTCAATTGTTGTCGTTGTCATTAAAATGATTGTCGTTGTCATTTAAATTATTGTCGTTGTCATTTAAATTGTTGTTCTTGTCTTTAAAAATGTTTTCTTGTTCTTTAAATTGTCCTTCTTGTCATTTAAATTGTTGTTCTTGTCATTTAAATTGTTGTTCTTGTCATTTAAATTGTTGTCGTTGTCACTTATTTGTTGTCGTCGTCATTAAAATTTGTTGTGCTTTTCATTTAAATTGTTGTCCTTCTCATTTAAATTGTTGTCATTGTCATTTAAATTATAGTCGTTGTCATTTAAATTGTTGTCGTTGTCTTTTACATTGTTGTAGTTGACATTTAAATTGTTGTTCTTGTCATTTAAATTGTTGTTCTTGTCATTTAAATTGTACTTCTTGTCTTTAAAATTGTTGTTGTTGTCATTTCAATTGATTTCTTGTCATTTAAATTGTTGTTGTTGTCATTTAAATTGTTGTTGTTGTCATTTTTAATGTCGTTCTTGTCATTTAAATTGTTGTCCATGTCATTTTAATTGTTGTCCTTGTCATTTAAATTGTTGTCGTTTTCATTTAAATGGTTGTCCTTGTCATTTAATTTGTTGTCCTTGTCATTTAAATTGTTTTCCTTGTATTTTAAAATGTGGTCCTTGTCATTAAATTGTTGTCGTTGTCATTTAAATTGTTGTCGATGTCATTAAATATTGTTGTGCTTGTCATTAAAATTAATGTTGTTGTCATTTAAATTGATTTCTTGTCATTTAAATTGTTGTTGTTGTCATTTAAATTGTTGTACTTGTCATTTTTACTGTCGTTCTTGTTATTTAAATTGTTGTTCTTGTAATTTAAATTGTTGTCGTTGTCTTTTAAATTTTTGTCGTTGTCATCTACATTGTTGTCGTTTTCATTAAAAATTTATTTTCTTGTCATTTAAATTGTTGTTCTTGTCATTTAAATTGTTGTTCTTGTCATTTTAAATGTTGTTATTGTCATTTAAATTGTTGTTAATGTCATTTAAATTGTCGTTCTATTCATCAAAATTGTTGTTCTTGTCATTTGAATTGTTGTTCTCGTGTTTTAAATTGTAGTCGTTGTCAATTAAATTGTTGTCGTTGTCATTTAAATAGTTGTCGTTTTCATTTAAATTGTTGTCGTTGTCATTTAAATTGTTGTCGTTGTCATTTCAATTGTTGTCGTTGTCATTTAAAATGTAGTCGTTCTCATTCTAATTTTTTCGTTGTCATTGAAGTTGTTTCCATGGTCATTTAAATTGTTGTTGTTGTCATTTAAATTATTGTCGTTGTCATTTAAATATTTGTTTTTGTGATTTAAATTGTTGTCGTTGTCATTTAAATTGTTGTCGTTGTCATTTAAAATGTTGTCGTTATCATTTAAATTATTGTCGTTTTCATTTAAATTGTTGTCGTTGTCATTTATTTGTTGTCGTTGTCATTAAAAATTGTTGTGCTTTTCATTAAAATTGTTGTCCTTCTCATTTAAATTGTTGTCATTGTCATTTAAATTATAGTCGTTGTCATTTGACTTTTTGTCGTTGTCTTTTACATTGTTGACGTTGACATTTAAATTGTTGTCGTTGTCATTTAAATTGTTGTCGTTTTCATTAAAATTGTTGTCCTTGTCATTTTAACTGTTGTCCTTGTCATTTAATTTGTTGTCCTTGTCATTTAAATTGTTGTCCTTGTCATTTAAATTGTTGTCGTTGTCATTTCAATTGTTGTCGTAGTCATTTAAAATGTTGTCGTTGTGTTTTAAATATTTGTCGTTGTCATTTAAATTGTTGTCGTTGTCATTTAAATTGTTGTCGTTGCCATTTAAATTGTTATCGATGTCATTTAAATTGTTGTCGATGTCATTTAAATTGTTGTCGTTGTAATTTAAACTGTGTTCGATGTCATTAAAATTACTGTCGTTGTCATTTCAATTGTTGTCGTTGTCATTTAAATGATTGTCGTTGTCATTTAAATTATTGTCGTTGTCATTTTAATTGTTGTTCTTGTCTTTTAAAATGTTGTTCTTGTTCTTTAAATTGTCCTTCTTGTCATTTAAATTGTTGTTCTTGTCATTTAAATTGTTGTCGTTGTCATTTATTTGTTGTCGTTGTCATTAAAATTTGTTGTGCTTTTCATTAAAATTGTTTTCCTTCTCATTTAAATTGTTGTCATTGTCATTTAAATTATAGTCGTTGTCATTTGAATTGTTGTCGTTGTCTTTTACATTGTTGTCGTTGACATTTAAATTGTTGTTCTTTTCATTTAAATTGTTGTTCTTGTCATTTAAATTGTACTTCTTGTCTTTTAAATTGTTGTTGTTGTCATTTAAATTGATTTCTTGTCATTTAAATTGTTGTTGTTGTCATTTAAATTGATGTTGTTGTCATTTTTAATGTCGTTCTTGTCATTTAAATTGTTGTCCATGTCATTTTAATTGTTGTCCTTGTCATTTAAATTGTTGTCGTTTTCAATTAAATGCTTGTCCTTGTCGCTTAATTTGTTGTCCTTGTCATTTAAATTGTTTTCCTTGTATTTTAAAATGTTGTCCTTTTCATTAATTTGTTGTCGTTGTCATTTAAATTGTTGTCGATGTCATTAAATATTGTTGTTTTTGTCATTAAAATTAATGTTGTTGTCATTTTAATTGATTTCTTGTCATTTAAATTGTTGTTGTTGTCATTTAAATTGTTGTTCTTGTCATTTTTACTGTCGTATTTGTTATTTAAATAGTTGTTCTTGTAATTTAAATTGTTGTCGTTGTCTTTTAAATTGTTGTCGTTGTCTTCTACATTTCTGTCGTTTTCATTAAAAATTTATGTTCTTGTCATTTAAATTGTTGTTCTTGTCATTTAAATTGTTGTTCTTGTCATTTTAAATGTAGTTATTGTCATTTAAATTGTTGTTAATGTCATTTAAATTGTCGTTCTATTCATTAAAATTGTTGTTCTTGTCATTTGAATTGTTGTTCTCGTGTTTTAAATTGTAGTCGTTGTCAATTAAATTGTTGTCGTTGTCATTTAAATAGTTGTCGTTTTCATTTAAATTGTTGTCGTTGTCATTTCAATTGTTGTCGTTGTCATTTAAAATGTAGTCGTTCCCATTTTAATTTTTTCGTTGTCATTGAAGTTGTTTCCATGGTCATTTAAATTGTTGTTGTTGTCATTTAAATTATTGTCGTTGTCATTTAAATATTTGTTTTTGTGATTTAAATTGTTTTCGTTGTCATTTAAATTGTAGTCGTTGTCATTTAAATTGTTGCCGTTGTCATTCAAATTTTTTTTGTCATTTAAATTGTCGTCGTTGTTATTTAAATTGTTGTCGATGTCATTTTAATTGTTGTCGTTGGCATTTAAATTGTTGTCGTTGTCATTTAAATTGTTGTCGTTGTCATTTAAATTCTTGTCGTTGTCATTTAAATTGTTGTCGTTATCATTTAAATTATTGTCGTTTTCATTTAAATTGTTGTCGATGTCATTGATTTGTTGTCGTTGTTATTAAACTTTGTTGTGCTTTTCATTAAAATTGTTGTCCTTCTCATTTAAATTGTTGTCATTGTCATTTAAATTGTTGTCGTTGTCATTTAAATTGTTGTCGTTGTCTTATACATTGTTGTCATTGACATTTAAATTGTTGTCGTTTTCATATAAATTGTTGTCGTTTTCATTAAAATTGTTGTCGTTGTCATAAAAATTGATGTCGATGTCATTTAAATTTTTGTCCTTGTCATTTAAATTGTTATCCTTGTCATTTAAATTGTTGTCGTTGTCATTTAAATTGTTGTCCTTGTTATTTAATTTTTTGTCCTTGTCATTTAAATTGTGTTCCTTGTCATTTAAATTGTTGTCGCGTTCATTTAAATTGTTGTCGTTGTCATTTAAATTGTTGTCGTCGTATTTTAAATTGTTGTCGTTGTCATTTAAATTGTTGTCGTTGTCATTTAAATTGTTGTCGTTGTCATTTAAATTGTTGTCGATGTCATTTAAATTGTATTCGAGGTCATTTAAATTGTTGTCGTTGTCATTTAAATTGAGTTCGTTGTCATTAAAATTACTGTCGTTGTCGTATCAATTGTTGTCGTTGTCATTTAAATGATTGTCGTTGTCATTTCAATTATTGTCGTTGTCATTTAAATTGTTGTACTTGTCATTTAAATTGGTGTTCTTGTTCTTTAAATTGTCCTTCTTGTCATTTAAATTGTTGTTCTTGTCATTTAAATTGTTGTTCTTGTCATTTATATTGTTGTTCTTGTCATTTAAATTGTTGTTCTTGTCATTTAAATTGTTGTTCTTGTCATTTAAATTGTTGTTGTTGTCATTTTAATTGATTTCTTGTCATTTAAATTGTTGTTGTTGTCATTTAAATTGTTGTTGTTTTCTTTTTTACTGTCGTTCCTGTCATTTAAATTGTTGTTCTTGTCATTTAAATTGTTGTCGTTGTCATTTGAACTGTTGTCGTTGTAATTTAAATTGTTGTCGTTGACATTTAAATTGTTGTCGTTGTCATCTAAATTAATGTCGTTTTCATTAAAAATTTACGTTCTTGTCATTAAAATTGTTGTTCTTTTCATTTAAATTGTTGTTCCTGTCATTTTATTTGTTGTTGTTGTCATTTCAATTGTTGTAAATGTCATTTAAATTGTCGTTCTTGTCATTTAAATTGTTATTCTTGTCATTTAAATTGTTGTTCTCGTGTTTTAAATTGTAGTCGTTGTCAATTCAATTGTTGTCGTCATTTAAATTGTTGTCGTTGTCATTTAAATTGTTGTCTTTGTCATTTAAATTTTTTTTGTCATTAAAATTGTTGTCATTGTTACTTAAATTGTTGTCGATGTCATTTAAATTGTTGTCGTTGTCATTTAAATTGATGTCGTTGTCATTTGAATTGTTGTTCCCTTCATTTAAATTCTTTTCGTTGTCATTTAAATTGTTGTCGTTTCATTTAAATTGTTGTCGTTGTCATTTGAATTGTTGCCTTTGTCATACAAATTGTTGTCGTTGTCATTAAAATTGTTGTCGCTGTCGCTAAATTGTTGTCGTCGTCATTTAAATATTTGTTATTGTGATTGAAATTCTTTTCGTTGTCATTTAAATTGTTGTCGTTGTCATTTAAATTTTTTTTGTCTTTTAAATTGTTGTCGTTGTTATTTAAATTGTTGTTGTTGTCATTTAAATTGTTGTCGTTGTCATTTAAATTGTTGTCGTTATCATTTAAATTATTGTGGTTTTTAATTAAATTGTTGTCGTTGTCATTTATTTGTTGTCGTTGTCATTAAAAATTGTTAACTTTTCATTAAAATTGTTGTCCTTCTCATTTAAATTGTTGTCATTGTCATTTAAATTGTTGTCGTTGTCATTAAAATTGTTGTCGTTGTATTTAACATTGTTGTCGTTGACTTTAAAATTGTTGTCGTTGTCATTTAAATTGTTGTCCTTGTCATTTAAATTGTTGTCGTTGTCATTTAAATTGTTGTCGCGGTCATTTAAATTGTTGTTCGTGTCATTTGAATTGTTGTTCTTGTCATTTAAATTCCTTTCGTTGTCATTTAAAATGTTGTCCTTGTCAATTAAATTGTTGTCCTTGACATTTAAATTGTTGTCCTTGTCATTTAATTGTTGCCGTTGTCATTTAAATTGTTGTCCATGTCATTTAAAATGTTGTCCTTGTCATTTAAATTTTTGTGCGTGTCATTTAAATTGATTTCCTTGTAATTTAAATTGCTGTCGTTGTTATTTAAATTGTTGTCATTTTCATTTTAATTGTTGTCGTTTTCATTAGATTTGTTGTCGTTGTCATTTAAATTGTTGTCGTTATCATTTTAATTGTTGTTGTTGTTATTTAAATTGTTATCGTGGTCATTAAAATTGTGGTCCTTGTCATTTAAATTGTTGTCGTTGTCATTTAAATTGTTTTCCTTGTCATTTAAATTGTTTTCGTAGTCATTTACCTTGTTGTCGTTATCATTTAAATTGTTGTCTTGGTCATTTACAATGTTTTCCTTTTCATTTAAATAGTTGTCCTTGTCATTTAAAATGTTGTTCTTGTCATTAAAATTGTTGTTGTGATCATTTTAATTCATGTTTTTTCATTTAAATTGTTGTTCTTGTCTTTTGAATTGTTGTTCTTGTCATTTAAATTGTTGTTCGTGTCATTTGAAATGTTGTTCTTGTCATTTAAATTGTTTTCGTTGTCATTTAAATTGTTGTCGTTGTCATTTAAATTGTTGTCGTTGTCATTTAAATTGTTGTCATTGTCATATAAATTGTTGTCAAGGTCATTTAAATTGTGGTCGTTGTCATTAAAACTGTTGTCGTTGTCATTTTAATTGTTGTCGTTTTCATTAATTTTGTTGTCGTTGTCATTTAAATTGTTGTCGTTGTCATTTAAATTGTTGTCGTTGTCATTTAAATTGTGGTCGTGGTCATTAAAATTGTTGTCCTTGTCATTTATATTGTTGTCGTTGTCATTTAAAATGATGTCCTTGTCATTTAAATTGTTGTCGTTGTCATTTATATTGTTGTCGTTGCCTTTTAAATTATTGACGTTGACATTTAAATTGTTTTCGTAGTCATTTACATTGTTGTCCTTTTCACTTAAATAGTGGTCCTTGTCATTTAAAATGTTGTCCTGGTCATTTTAATTGTAGTTGTTTTCATTTGAATTGTTGTCCTTGTCATTTAAATTGATGTCGTTGTGATTTAAATTGTTTTCGTTTTCTTTTAAATTGTTGTCGTTGTCATTGAATTTGTTGTCGTTGTCATTTAAATTGTTGTCGTTGTCTTTTAAATTGTTTCGTTGTCATTTAAATTGTTGTCGTTGGTATTTAAATTGTTGTCGTTGTCATTTAAATTGTTGTAAGATTCATTTAAATTGTTGTCGTTGTCATTTAAATTGCTGTCGATGTCATTTAAATTGGTGTCGTTGTCATTTATTTTTTTGTCGTTGTCATTTAAATTGTTGTCGTTGTCATTTAAATTGTTGTCGTTGTCATTTAAATTATTGTCGTTGTCATATAAATTGTTGTCGGTGTCATTTAAATTGTTGTTATTGTCATTTAAATAATTGTTCTTTTTCTTTTAATTGTCCTTTTTGTCATTTAAAATGTTGGTTTTGTCATTTAAATTGTTGTTCTGGTCATTTAATTTGTTGTTCTTGTCATTAAAATTGTTTTTCATGTCGTTTTAATTGTAGTTGTTCTCATTTATATTGCTTTTCTTGTCATTTTTATTGTTTTTCTTGTCATTTAAATTTTTTTTGTTGTCATATTTATTGTCGTTCTTGTCATTTAAATTGTTGTTCTTGTCATTTAAATTGTTGTTCTCGTCATTAAAATTGTTGTCTTTGTCATTTGAATAGTGGTCGTTGTCATTTAAATTGTTGTCGTTTTCATTGATATTGTTGATTTGGTCATTTAAATTGTTGTCGTTTATATTAAAAATTTATGTTCTTGTCATTTACATTGTAGTTCTTGTCACTTAATTTGTTGTTGTTGTCATTTAAATATTTGTTTTTGTGATTTAAATTGTTTTCGTTGTCATTTAAATTGTAGTCGTTGTCATTTAAATTGTTGCCGTTGTCATTCAAATTTTTTTTGTCATTTAAATTGTCGTCGTTGTTATTTAAATTGTTGTCGATGTCATTTTAATTGTTGTCGTTGTCATTTAAATTGTTGTCGTTGTCATTTAAATTGTTGTCGTTGTCATTTAAATTCTTGTCGTTGTCATTTAAATTGTTGTCGTTGTCATTTAAATTGTTGTCGTTATCATTCAAATTATTGTCGTTTTCATTTAAATTGTTGTCGATGTCATTGATTTGTTGTCGTTGTCATTAAACTTTGTTGTGCTTTTCATTAAAATTGTTGTCCTTCTCATTTAAATTGTTGTCATTGTCATTTAAATTGTTGTCGTTGTCATTTAAATTGTTGTCGTTGTCTTATACATTGTTGTCATTGACATTTAAATTGTTGTCGTTTTCATATAAATTGTTGTCGTTTTCATTAAAATTGTTGTCGTTGTCATAAAAATTGATGTCGATGTCATTTAAATTGTTGTCCTTGTCATTTAAATTGTTATCCTTGTCATTTAAATTGTTGTCGTTGTCATTTAAATTGTCCTTGTTATTTAATTTTTTGTCCTTGTCATTTAAATTGTGATCCTTGTCATTTAAATTGTTGTCGCGTTCATTTAAATTGTTGTCGTTGTCATTTAAATTGTTGTCGTCGTATTTTAAATTGTTGTCGTTGTCATTTAAATTGTTGTCGTTGTCATTTAAATTGTTGTCGTTGTCATTTAAATTGTTGTCGATGTCATTTAAATTGTTGTCGAGGTCATTTAAATTGTTGTCGTTGTCATTTAAATTGAGTTCGTTGTCATTAAAATTACTGTCGTTGTCGTATCAATTGTTGTCGTTGTCATTTAAATGATTGTCGTTGTCATTTCAATTATTGTCGTTGTCATTTAAATTGTTGTACTTGTCATTTAAATTGGTGTTCTTGTTCTTTAAATTGTCCTTCTTGTCATTTAAATTGTTGTTCTTGTCATTTAAATTGTTGTTCTTGTCATTTATATTGTTGTTCTTGTCATTTAAATTGTTGTTCTTGTCATTTAAATTGTTGTTCTTGCCATTTAAATTGTTGTTGTTGTCATTTTAATTGATTTCTTGTCATTTAAATTGTTGTTGTTGTCATTTAAATTGTTGTTGTTTTCTTTTTTACTGTCGTTCCTGTCATTTAAATTGTTGTTCTTGTCATTTAAATTGTTGTCGTTGTCATTTGAACTGTTGTCGTTGTAATTTAAATTGTTGTCGTTGACATTTAAATTGTTGTCGTTGTCATCTAAATTAATGTCGTTTTCATTAAAAATTTACGTTCTTGTCATTAAAATTGTTGTTCTTTTCATTTAAATTGTTGTTCCTGTCATTTTATTTGTTGTTGTTGTCATTTCAATTGTTGTTAATGTCATTTAAATTGTCGTTCTTGTTATTTAAATTGTTATTCTTGTCATTTAAATTGTTGTTCTCGTGTTTTAAATTGTAGTCGTTGTCAATTCAATTGTTGTCGTCATTTAAATTGTTGTCGTTGTCATTTAAATTGTTGTCTTTGTCATTTAAATTTTTTTTGTCATTAAAATTGTTGTCATTGTTACTTAAATTGTTGTCGATGTCATTTAAATTGTTGTCGTTGTCATTTAAATTGATGTCGTTGTCATTTGAATTGTTGTTCCCTTCATTTAAATTCTTTTCGTTGTCATTTAAATTGTTGTCGTTTCATTTAAATTGTTGTCGTTGTCATTTGAATTGTTGCCTTTGTCATACAAAATGTTGTCGTTGTCATTAAAATTGTTGTCGCTGTCGCTAAATTGTTGTCGTCGTCATTTAAATATTTGTCATTGTGATTGAAATTCTTTTCGTTGTCATTTAAATTGTTGTCGTTGTCATTTAAATTTTTTTTGTCTTTTAAATTGTTGTCGTTGTTATTTAAATTGTTGTTGTTGTCATTTAAATTGTTGTCGTTGTCATTTAAATTGTTGTCGTTATCATTTAAATTATTGTGGTTTTTAATTAAATTGTTGTCGTTGTCATTTATTTGTTGTCGTTGTCATTAAAAATTGTTAACTTTTCATTAAAATTGTTGTCCTTCTCATTTAAATTGTTGTCATTGTCATTTAAATTGTTGTCGTTGTCATTAAAATTGTTGTCGTTGTATTTAACATTGTTGTCGTTGACTTTAAAATTGTTGTCGTTGTCATTTAAATTGTTGTCCTTGTCATTTAAATTGTTGTCGTTGTCATTTAAATTGTTGTCGCGGTCATTTAAATTGTTGTTCGTGTCATTTGAATTGTTGTTCTTGTCATTTAAATTCCTTTCGTTGTCATTTAAAATGTTGTCCTTGTCAATTAAATTGTTGTCCTTGACATTTAAATTGTTGTCCTTGTCATTTAATTGTTGCCGTTGTCATTTAAATTGTTGTCCATGTCATTTAAAATGTTGTCCTTGTCATTTAAATTTTTGTGCGTGTCATTTAAATTGATTTCCTTGTAATTTAAATTGCTGTCGTTGTTATTTAAATTGTTGTCATTTTCATTTTAATTGTTGTCGTTTTCATTAGATTTGTTGTCGTTGTCATTTAAATTGTTGTCGTTATCATTTTAATTGTTGTTGTTGTTATTTAAATTGTTATCGTGGTCATTAAAATTGTGGTCCTTGTCATTTAAATTGTTGTCGTTGTCATTTAAATTGTTTTCCTTGTCATTTAAATTGTTTTCGTAGTCATTTACCTTGTTGTCGTTATCATTTAAATTGTTGTCTTGGTCATTTACAATGTTTTCCTTTTCATTTAAATAGTTGTCCTTGTCATTTAAAATGTTGTTCTTGTCATTAAAATTGTTGTTGTGATCATTTTAATTCATGTTTTTTCATTTAAATTGTTGTTCTTGTCTTTTGAATTGTTGTTCTTGTCATTTAAATTGTTGTTCGTGTCATTTGAAATGTTGTTCTTGTCATTTAAATTGTTTTCGTTGTCATTTAAATTGTTGTCGTTGTCATTTAAATTGTTGTCGTTGTCATTTAAATTGTTGTCATTGTCATATAAATTGTTGTCAAGGTCATTTAAATTGTGGTCGTTGTCATTAAAACTGTTGTCGTTGTCATTTTAATTGTTGTCGTTTCCATTAATTTTGTTGTCGTTGTCATTTAAATTGTTGTCGTTGTCATTTAAATTGTTGTCGTTGTCATTTAAATTGTGGTCATGGTCATTAAAATTGTTGTCCTTGTCATTTATATTGTTGTCGTTGTCATTTAAAATGATGTCCTTGTCATTTAAATTGTTGTCGTTGTCATTTATATTGTTGTCGTTGCCTTTTAAATTATTGACGTTGACATTTAAATTGTTTTCGTAGTCATTTACATTGTTGTCCTTTTCACTTAAATAGTTGTCCTTGTCATTTAAAATGTTGTCCTGGTCATTTTAATTGTAGTTGTTTTCATTTAAATTGTTGTCCTTGTCATTTAAATTGATGTCGTTGTGATTTAAATTGTTTTCGTTTTCTTTTAAATTGTTGTCGTTGTCATTGAATTTGTTGTCGTTGTCATTTAAATTGTTGTCGTTGTCTTTTAAATTGTTTCGTTGTCATTTAAATTGTTGTCGTTGGTATTTAAATTGTTGTCGTTGTCATTTAAATTGTTGTAAGATTCATTTAAATTGTTGTCGTTGTCATTTAAATTGCTGTCGATGTCATTTAAATTGGTGTCGTTGTCATTTATTTTTTTGTCGTTGTCATTTAAATTGTTGTCGTTGTCATTTAAATTGTTGTCGTTGTCATTTAAATTATTGTCGTTGTCATATAAATTGTTGTCGGTGTCATTTAAATTGTTGTTATTGTCATTTAAATAATTGTTCTTTTTCTTTTAATTGTCCTTTTTGTCATTTAAAATGTTGTTTTTGTCATTTAAATTGTTGTTCTGGTCATTTAATTTGTTGTTCTTGTCATTAAAATTGTTTTTCATGTCGTTTTAATTGTAGTTGTTCTCATTTATATTGCTTTTCTTGTCATTTTTATTGTTTTTCTTGTCATTTAAATTTTTTTTGTTGTCATATTTATTGTCGTTCTTGTCATTTAAATTGTTGTTCTTGTCATTTAAATTGTTGTTCTCGTCATTAAAATTGTTGTCTTTGTCATTTGAATAGTGGTCGTTGTCATTTAAATTGTTGTCGTTTTCATTGATATTGTTGATTTGGTCATTTAAATTGTTGTCGTTTATATTAAAAATTTATGTTCTTGTCATTTACATTGTAGTTCTTGTCACTTAATTTGTTGTTGTTGTCATTTATATTGTTGTTGTTGCCATTAAAATTGTTGTTAATGTCATATAAATTGTCGTTCTTGTCATTTAAAATTGTTGTTCTTGTCATTTAAATTGTTGTTCTCGTCATTTTAATTGGTATTCTCGTCATTAAAATTGTTGTCATTGCCATTTAAATTGTTGTCGTTGACATTTAAATTGTTTTCGTTGTCATTTAAATTGTTGTCGTTGTCATTTAAATTGTTATCGTTGTCATTTAAATTGTAGTCGTTCTCATTTTAATTTTTTCGTTGTCATTGGAATTGTTGTCGTTGTCATTCAAATTGTTTTCGTTGTCATTTAAATTGTTGTCGTTGTCATTGAAAATTTAATCGTTGTGATTTAAATTGTTGTCGTTGTCATTTAAATTGTAGTCGTTGTCATTTAAATTGTTGTCGTTGTCATTTAAACTGTTGTCGTTGTCATTTAAATTGTTGTCGTTGTCATTTAAATTGTGGTCGTGGTTATTAAAATTGTTGTCCTTGTCATTTAAATTGTTGTCCTTGTCATTTAAAATGTTGTCCTTGTCATTTAAATTGTTGTCGTTTTCATTTATATTGTTGTCGTTGCCTTTTAAATTATTGACGTTGACATTTAAATTGTTTTCGTAGTCATTAACATTGTTGTCGTTATCATTTAAATTGTTGTCGTTGTCATTTAATTTGTTGTCGTTGTCATTTAAATTATTGTTGTTGTCTTTTAAATTGTTTCGTTTTCATTTAAATTGTTGTCGATGTTATTTAAATTGTTGTCGTTGTCATTTAAATTGTTGTAAGATTCATTTAAATTGTTGTCGTTGTCATTTAAATTGCTGTCGATGTCATTTAAATTGTTGTCGTTGTCATTTTTTTTTTTGTCGTTGTCATTCAAATTGTTGTCGTTGTCATTTAAATTGTTGTCGTAGTCACTTAAATTGTTGTTGTCGTCATTTAAATTGGTGCCGTTGTCATTTAAATTGTTGTCGTTTTCATTTAAATTGTTGTCGTTGTCATTTAAAATTTTGTCGTTGTCATTTTAATTGTTTGCGTTGTCATTTAAATGATTGTCGTTCTCATTTAAATTATTGTCGTTGTCATTTATATTATTTTCTTTGTCATTTAAATTGTTGTCGTTGTCATATAAATTGTTGTCGGTGTCATTTAAATTGTTGTCATTGCCATTTAAATTGTTGTCGTTTTCATTTAAATTGTTTTCGTTGTCATTTAAATTGTTGTCGTTGTCATTAAAAATTGTTGTGCTTTTCATTAAAATTGTTGTCCTTCTCATTTAAATTGTTGTCATTGTCATTTAAATTATAGTCGTTGTCATTTGACTTGTTGTCGTTGTCTTTTACATTGTTGACGTTGACATTTAAATTGTTGTCGTTGTCATTTAAATTGTTGTCGTTTTCATTAAAATTGTTGTCCTTGTCATTTTAACTGTTGTCCTTGTCATTTAATTTGTTGTCCTTGTCATTTAAATTGTTGTCCTTGTCATTTAAATTGTTGTCGTTGTCATTTCAATTGTTGTCGTAGTCATTTAAAATGTTGTCGTTGTGTTTTAAATATTTGTCGTTGTCATTTAAATTGTTGTCGTTGTCATTTAAATTGTTGTCGTTGCCATTTAAATTGTTATCGATGTCATTTAAATTGTTGTCGATGTCATTTAAATTGTTGTCGTTGTAATTTAAACTGTGTTCGATGTCATTAAAATTACTGTCGTTGTCATTTCAATTGTTGTCGTTGTCATTTAAATGATTGTCGTTGTCATTTAAATTATTGTCGTTGTCATTTTAATTGTTGTTCTTGTCTTTTAAAATGTTGTTCTTGTTCTTTAAATTGTCCTTCTTGTCATTTAAATTGTTGTTCTTGTCATTTAAATTGTTGTCGTTGTCATTTATTTGTTGTCGTTGTCATTAAAATTTGTTGTGCTTTTCATTAAAATTGTTTTCCTTCTCATTTAAATTGTTGTCATTGTCATTTAAATTATAGTCGTTGTCATTTGAATTGTTGTCGTTGTCTTTTACATTGTTGTCGTTGACATTTAAATTGTTGTTCTTTTCATTTAAATTGTTGTTCTTGTCATTTAAATTGTACTTCTTGTCTTTTAAATTGTTGTTGTTGTCATTTAAATTGATTTCTTGTCATTTAAATTGTTGTTGTTGTCATTTAAATTGATGTTGTTGTCATTTTTAATGTCGTTCTTGTCATTTAAATTGTTGTCCATGTCATTTTAATTGTTGTCCTTGTCATTTAAATTGTTGTCGTTTTCAATTAAATGCTTGTCCTTGTCATTTAATTTGTTGTCCTTGTCATTTAAATTGTTTTCCTTGTATTTTAAAATGTTGTCCTTTTCATTAATTTGTTGTCGTTGTCATTTAAATTGTTGTCGATGTCATTAAATATTGTTGTTTTTGTCATTAAAATTAATGTTGTTGTCATTTTAATTGATTTCTTGTCATTTAAATTGTTGTTGTTGTCATTTAAATTGTTGTTCTTGTCATTTTTACTGTCGTATTTGTTATTTAAATTGTTGTTCTTGTAATTTAAATTGTTGTCGTTGTCTTTTAAATTGTTGTCGTTGTCTTCTACATTTCTGTCGTTTTCATTAAAAATTTATGTTCTTGTCATTTAAATTGTTGTTCTTGTCATTTAAATTGTTGTTCTTGTCATTTTAAATGTAGTTATTGTCATTTAAATTGTTGTTAATGTCATTTAAATTGTCGTTCTATTCATTAAAATTGTTGTTCTTGTCATTTGAATTGTTGTTCTCGTGTTTTAAATTGTAGTCGTTGTCAATTAAATTGTTGTCGTTGTCATTTAAATAGTTGTCGTTTTCATTTAAATTGTTGTCGTTGTCATTTAAATTGTTGTCGTTGTCATTTCAATTGTTGTCGTTGTCATTTAAAATGTAGTCGTTCCCATTTAAATTTTTTCGTTGTCATTGAAGTTGTTTCCATGGTCATTTAAATTGTTGTTGTTGTCATTTAAATTATTGTCGTTGTCATTTAAATATTTGTTTTTGTGATTTAAATTGTTTTCGTTGTCATTTAAATTGTAGTCGTTGTCATTTAAATTGTTGCCGTTGTCATTCAAAATTTTTTTGTCATTTAAATTGTCGTCGTTGTTATTTAAATTGTTGTCGATGTCATTTTAATTGTTGTCGTTGTCATTTAAATTGTTGTCGTTGTCATTTAAATTGTTGTCGTTGTCATTTAAATTCTTGTCGTTGTCATTTAAATTGTTGTCGTTGTCATTTAAATTGTTGTCGTTATCATTTAAATAGTTGTCGTTTTCATATAAATTGTTGTCGTTGTCATTTATTTGTTGTCGTTGTCATTAAAATTTGTTGTGCTTTTCATTAAAATTGTTGTCCTTCTCATTTAAATTGTTGTCATTGTCATTTAAATTGTTGTCGTTGTCATTTAAATTGTTGTCGTTGTCTTATACATTGTTGTCATTGACATTTAAATTGTTGTCGTTTTCATATAAATTGTTGTCGTTTTCATTAAAATTGTTGTCGTTGTCATAAAAATTGATGTCGATGTCATTTAAATTGTTGTCCTTGTCATTTAAATTGTTATCCTTGTCATTTAAATTGTTGTCGTTGTCATTTAAATTGTTGTCCTTGTTATTTAATTTTTTGTCCTTGTCATTTAAATTGTGTTCCTTGTCATTTAAATTGTTGTCGCGTTCATTTAAATTGTTGTCGTTGTCATTTAAATTGTTGTCGTCGTATTTTAAATTGTTGTCGTTGTCATTTAAATTGTTGTCGTTGTCATTTAAATTGTTGTCGTTGTCATTTAAATTGTTGTCGATGTCATTTAAATTGTTGTCGAGGTCATTTAAATTGTTGTCGTTGTCATTTAAATTGAGTTCGTTGTCATTAAAATTACTGTCGTTGTCGTATCAATTGTTGTCGTTGTCATTTAAATGATTGTCGTTGTCATTTCAATTATTGTCGTTGTCATTTAAATTGTTGTACTTGTCATTTAAATTGGTGTTCTTGTTCTTTAAATTGTCCTTCTTGTCATTTAAATTGTTGTTGTTGTCATTTAAATTGTTGTTCTTGTCATTTATATTGTTGTTCTTGTCATTTAAATTGTTGTTCTTGTCATTTAAATTGTTGTTCTTGCCATTTAAATTGTTGTTGTTGTCATTTTAATTGATTTCTTGTCATTTAAATTGTTGTTGTTGTCATTTAAATTGTTGTTGTTTTCTTTTTTACTGTCGTTCCTGTCATTTAAATTGTTGTTCTTGTCATTTAAATTGTTGTCGTTGTCATTTGAACTGTTGTCGTTGTAATTTAAATTGTTGTCGTTGACATTTAAATTGTTGTCGTTGTCATCTAAATTAATGTCGTTTTCATTAAAAATTTACGTTCTTGTCATTAAAATTGTTGTTCTTTTCATTTAAATTGTTGTTCCTGTCATTTTATTTGTTGTTGTTGTCATTTCAATTGTTGTAAATGTCATTTAAATTGTCGTTCTTGTCATTTAAATTGTTATTCTTGTCATTTAAATTGTTGTTCTCGTGTTTTAAATTGTAGTCGTTGTCAATTCAATTGTTGTCGTCATTTAAATTGTTGTCGTTGTCATTTAAATTGTTGTCTTTGTCATTTAAATTTTTTTTGTCATTAAAATTGTTGTCATTGTTACTTAAATTGTTGTCGATGTCATTTAAATTGTTGTCGTTGTCATTTAAATTGATGTCGTTGTCATTTGAATTGTTGTTCCCTTCATTTAAATTCTTTTCGTTGTCATTTAAATTGTTGTCGTTTCATTTAAATTGTTGTCGTTGTCATTTGAATTGTTGCCTTTGTCATACAAATTGTTGTCGTTGTCATTAAAATTGTTGTCGCTGTCGCTAAATTGTTGTCGTCGTCATTTAAATATTTGTCATTGTGATTGAAATTCTTTTCGTTGTCATCTAAATTGTTGTCGTTGTCATTTAAATTTTTTTTGTCTTTTAAATTGTTGTCGTTGTTATTTAAATTGTTGTTGTTGTCATTTAAATTGTTGTCGTTGTCATTTAAATTGTTGTCGTTATCATTTAAATTATTGTGGTTTTTAATTAAATTGTTGTCGTTGTCATTTATTTGTTGTCGTTGTCATTAAAAATTGTTAACTTTTCATTAAAATTGTTGTCCTTCTCATTTAAATTGTTGTCATTGTCATTTAAATTGTTGTCGTTGTCATTAAAATTGTTGTCGTTGTATTTAACATTGTTGTCGTTGACTTTAAAATTGTTGTCGTTGTCATTTAAATTGTTGTCCTTGTCATTTAAATTGTTTTCGTTGTCATTTAAATTGTTGTCGCGGTCATTTAAATTGTTGTTCGTGTCATTTGAATTGTTGTTCTTGTCATTTAAATTCCTTTCGTTGTCATTTAAAATGTTGTCCTTGTCAATTAAATTGTTGTCCTTGACATTTAAATTGTTGTCCTTGTCATTTAATTGTTGCCGTTGTCATTTAAATTGTTGTCCATGTCATTTAAAATGTTGTCCTTGTCATTTAAATTTTTGTGCGTGTCATTTAAATTGATTTCCTTGTAATTTAAATTGCTGTCGTTGTTATTTAAATTGTTGTCATTTTCATTTTAATTGTTGTCGTTTTCATTAGATTTGTTGTCGTTGTCATTTAAATTGTTGTCGTTATCATTTTAATTGTTGTTGTTGTTATTTAAATTGTTATCGTGGTCATTAAAATTGTGGTCCTTGTCATTTAAATTGTTGTCGTTGTCATTTAAATTGTTTTCCTTGTCATTTAAATTGTTTTCGTAGTCATTTACCTTGTTGTCGTTATCATTTAAATTGTTGTCTTGGTCATTTACAATGTTTTCCTTTTCATTTAAATAGTTGTCCTTGTCATTTAAAATGTTGTTCTTGTCATTAAAATTGTTGTTGTGATCATTTTAATTCATGTTTTTTCATTTAATTTGTTGTTCTTGTCTTTTGAATTGTTGTTCTTGTCATTTAAATTGTTGTTCGTGTCATTTGAAATGTTGTTCTTGTCATTTAAATTGTTTTCGTTGTCATTTAAATTGTTGTCGTTGTCATTTAAATTGTTGTCGTTGTCATTTAAATTGTTGTCATTGTCATATAAATTGTTGTCAAGGTCATTTAAATTGTGGTCGTTGTCATTAAAACTGTTGTCGTTGTCATTTTAATTGTTGTCGTTTTCATTAATTTTGTTGTCGTTGTCATTTAAATTGTTGTCGTTGTCATTTAAATTGTTGTCGTTGTCATTTAAATTGTGGTCGTGGTCATTAAAATTGTTGTCCTTGTCATTTATATTGTTGTCGTTGTCATTTAAAATGATGTCCTTGTCATTTAAATTGTTGTCGTTGTCATTTATATTGTTGTCGTTGCCTTTTAAATTATTGACGTTGACATTTAAATTGTTTTCGTAGTCATTTACATTGTTGTCCTTTTCACTTAAATAGTTGTCCTTGTCATTTAAAATGTTGTCCTGGTCATTTTAATTGTAGTTGTTTTCATTTGAATTGTTGTCCTTGTCATTTAAATTGATGTCGTTGTGATTAAAATTGTTTTCGTTTTCTTTTAAATTGTTGTCGTTGTCATTGAATTTGTTGTCGTTGTCATTTAAATTGTTGTCGTTGTCTTTTAAATTGTTTCGTTGTCATTTAAATTGTTGTCGTTGGTATTTAAATTGTTGTCGTTGTCATTTAAATTGTTGTAAGATTCATTTAAATTGTTGTCGTTGTCATTTAAATTGCTGTCGATGTCATTTAAATTGGTGTCGTTGTCATTTATTTTTTTGTCGTTGTCATTTAAATTGTTGTCGTTGTCATTTAAATTGTTGTCGTTGTCATTTAAATTATTGTCGTTGTCATATAAATTGTTGTCGGTGTCATTTAAATTGTTGTTATTGTCATTTAAATAATTGTTCTTTTTCTTTTAATTGTCCTTTTTGTCATTTAAAATGTTGTTTTTGTCATTTAAATTGTTGTTCTGGTCATTTAATTTGTTGTTCTTGTCATTAAAATTGTTTTTCATGTCGTTTTAATTGTAGTTGTTCTCATTTATATTGCTTTTCTTGTCATTTTTATTGTTTTTCTTGTCATTTAAATTTTTTTTGTTGTCATATTTATTGTCGTTCTTGTCATTTAAATTGTTGTTCTTGTCATTTAAATTGTTGTTCTCGTCATTAAAATTGTTGTCTTTGTCATTTGAATAGTGGTCGTTGTCATTTAAATTGTTGTCGTTTTCATTGATATTGTTGATTTGGTCATTTAAATTGTTGTCGTTTATATTAAAAATTTATGTTCTTGTCATTTACATTGTAGTTCTTGTCACTTAATTTGTTGTTGTTGTCATTTAAATATTTGTTTTTGTGATTTAAATTGTTTTCGTTGTCATTTAAATTGTAGTCGTTGTCATTTAAATTGTTGCCGTTGTCATTCAAATTTTTTTTGTCATTTAAATTGTCGTCGTTGTCATTTAAATTGTTGTCGATGTCATTTTAATTGTTGTCGTTGTCATTTAAATTGTTGTCGTTGTCATTTAAATTGTTGTCGTTGTCATTTAAATTCTTGTCGTTGTCATTTAAATTGTTGTCGTTGTCATTTAAATTGTTGTCGTTATCATTTAAATTATTGTCGTTTTCATTTAAATTGTTGTCGATGTCATTGATTTGTTGTCGTTGTCATTAAACTTTGTTGTGCTTTTCATTAAAATTGTTGTCCTTCTCATTTAAATTGTTGTCATTGTCATTTAAATTGTTGTCGTTGTCATTTAAATTGTTGTCGTTGTCTTATACATTGTTGTCATTGACATTTAAATTGTTGTCGTTTTCATATAAATTGTTGTCGTTTTCATTAAAATTGTTGTCGTTGTCATAAAAATTGATGTCGATGTCATTTAAATTGTTGTCCTTGTCATTTAAATTGTTATCCTTGTCATTTAAATTGTTGTCGTTGTCATTTAAATTGTTGTCCTTGTTATTTAATTTTTTGTCCTTGTCATTTAAATTGTGTTCCTTGTCATTTAAATTGTTGTCGCGTTCATTTAAATTGTTGTCGTTGTCATTTAAATTGTTGTCGTCGTATTTTAAATTGTTGTCGTTGTCATTTAAATTGTTGTCGTTGTCATTTAAATTGTTGTCGTTGTCATTTAAATTGTTGTCGATGTCATTTAAATTGTTGTCGAGGTCATTTAAATTGTTGTCGTTGTCATTTAAATTGAGTTCGTTGTCATTAAAATTACTGTCGTTGTCGTATCAATTGTTGTCGTTGTCATTTAAATGATTGTCGTTGTAATTTCAATTATTGTCGTTGTCATTTAAATTGTTGTACTTGTCATTTAAATTGGTGTTCTTGTTCTTTAAATTGTCCTTCTTGTCATTTAAATTGTTGTTCTTGTCATTTAAATTGTTGTTCTTGTCATTTATATTGTTGTTCTTGTCATTTAAATTGTTGTTCTTGTCATTTAAATTGTTGTTCTTGCCATTTAAATTGTTGTTGTTGTCATTTTAATTGATTTTTTGTCATTTAAATTGTTGTTGTTGTCATTTAAATTGTTGTTGTTTTCTTTTTTACTGTCGTTCCTGTCATTTAAATTGTTGTTCTTGTCATTTAAATTGTTGTCGTTGTCATTTGAACTGTTGTCGTTGTAATTTAAATTGTTGTCGTTGACATTTAAATTGTTGTCGTTGTCATCTAAATTAATGTCGTTTTCATTAAAAATTTACGTTCTTGTCATTAAAATTGTTGTTCTTTTCATTTAAATTGTTGTTCCTGTCATTTTATTTGTTGTTGTTGTCATTTCAATTGTTGTTAATGTCATTTAAATTGTCGTTCTTGTTATTTAAATTGTTATTCTTGTCATTTAAATTGTTGTTCTCGTGTTTTAAATTGTAGTCGTTGTCAATTCAATTGTTGTCGTCATTTAAATTGTTGTCGTTGTCATTTAAATTGTTGTCTTTGTCATTTAAATTTTTTTTGTCATTAAAATTGTTGTCATTGTTACTTAAATTGTTGTCGATGTCATTTGAATTGTTGTTCTTGTCATTTAAATTCCTTTCGTTGTCATTTAAAATGTTGTCCTTGTCAATTAAATTGTTGTCCTTGACATTTAAATTGTTGTCCTTGTCATTTAATTGTTGCCGTTGTCATTTAAATTGTTGTCCATGTCATTTAAAATGTTGTCCTTGTCATTTAAATTTTTGTGCGTGTCATTTAAATTGATTTCCTTGTAATTTAAATTGCTGTCGTTGTTATTTAAATTGTTGTCATTTTCATTTTAATTGTTGTCGTTTTCATTAGATTTGTTGTCGTTGTCATTTAAATTGTTGTCGTTATCATTTTAATTGTTGTTGTTGTTATTTAAATTGTTATCGTGGTCATTAAAATTGTGGTCCTTGTCATTTAAATTGTTGTCGTTGTCATTTAAATTGTTTTCCTTGTCATTTAAATTGTTTTCGTAGTCATTTACCTTGTTGTCGTTATCATTTAAATTGTTGTCTTGGTCATTTACAATGTTTTCCTTTTCATTTAAATAGTTGTCCTTGTCATTTAAAATGTTGTTCTTGTCATTAAAATTGTTGTTGTGATCATTTTAATTCATGTTTTTTCATTTAAATTGTTGTTCTTGTCTTTTGAATTGTTGTTCTTGTCATTTAAATTGTTGTTCGTGTCATTTGAAATGTTGTTCTTGTCATTTAAATTGTTTTCGTTGTCATTTAAATTGTTGTCGTTGTCATTTAAATTGTTGTCGTTGTCATTTAAATTGTTGTCATTGTCATATAAATTGTTGTCAAGGTCATTTAAATTGTGGTCGTTGTCATTAAAACTGTTGTCGTTGTCATTTTAATTGTTGTCGTTTTCATTAATTTTGTTGTCGTTGTCATTTAAATTGTTGTCGTTGTCATTTAAATTGTTGTCGTTGTCATTTAAATTGTGGTCGTGGTCATTAAAATTGTTGTCCTTGTCATTTATATTGTTGTCGTTGTCATTTAAAATGATGTCCTTGTCATTTAAATTGTTGTCGTTGTCATTTATATTGTTGTCGTTGCCTTTTAAATTATTGACGTTGACATTTAAATTGTTTTCGTAGTCATTTACATTGTTGTCCTTTTCACTTAAATAGTTGTCCTTGTCATTTAAAATGTTGTCCTGGTCATTTTAATTGTAGTTGTTTTCATTTGAATTGTTGTCCTTGTCATTTAAATTGATGTCGTTGTGATTAAAATTGTTTTCGTTTTCTTTTAAATTGTTGTCGTTGTCATTGAATTTGTTGTCGTTGTCATTTAAATTGTTGTCGTTGTCTTTTAAATTGTTTCGTTGTCATTTAAATTGTTGTCGTTGGTATTTAAATTGTTGTCGTTGTCATTTAAATTGTTGTAAGATTCATTTAAATTGTTGTCGTTGTCATTTAAATTGCTGTCGATGTCATTTAAATTGGTGTCGTTGTCATTTATTTTTTTGTCGTTGTCATTTAAATTGTTGTCGTTGTCATTTAAATTGTTGTCGTTGTCATTTAAATTATTGTCGTTGTCATATAAATTGTTGTCGGTGTCATTTAAATTGTTGTTATTGTCATTTAAATAATTGTTATTTTTCTTTTAATTGTCCTTTTTGTCATTTAAAATGTTGTTTTTGTCATTTAAATTGTTGTTCTGGTCATTTAATTTGTTGTTCTTGTCATTAAAATTGTTTTTCATGTCGTTTTAATTGTAGTTGTTCTCATTTATATTGCTTTTCTTGTCATTTTTATTGTTTTTCTTGTCATTTAAATTTTTTTTGTTGTCATATTTATTGTCGTTCTTGTCATTTAAATTGTTGTTCTTGTCATTTAAATTGTTGTTCTCGTCATTAAAATTGTTGTCTTTGTCATTTGAATAGTGGTCGTTGTCATTTAAATTGTTGTCGTTTTCATTGATATTGTTGATTTGGTCATTTAAATTGTTGTCGTTTATATTAAAAATTTATGTTCTTGTCATTTACATTGTAGTTCTTGTCACTTAATTTGTTGTTGTTGTCATTTAAATATTTGTTTTTGTGATTTAAATTGTTTTCGTTGTCATTTAAATTGTAGTCGTTGTCATTTAAATTGTTGCCGTTGTCATTCAAATTTTTTTTGTCATTTAAATTGTCGTCGTTGTTATTTAAATTGTTGTCGATGTCATTTTAATTGTTGTCGTTGTCATTTAAATTGTTGTCGTTGTCATTTAAATTGTTGTCGTTGTCATTTAAATTCTTGTCGTTGTCATTTAAATTGTTGTCGTTGTCATTTAAATTGTTGTCGTTATCATTTAAATTATTGTCGTTTTCATTTAAATTGTTGTCGATGTCATTGATTTGTTGTCGTTGTCATTAAACTTTGTTGTGCTTTTCATTAAAATTGTTGTCCTTCTCATTTAAATTGTTGTCATTGTCATTTAAATTGTTGTCGTTGTCATTTAAATTGTTGTCGTTGTCTTATACATTGTTGTCATTGACATTTAAATTGTTGTCGTTTTCATATAAATTGTTGTCGTTTTCATTAAAATTGTTGTCGTTGTCATAAAAATTGATGTCGATGTCATTTAAATTGTTGTCCTTGTCATTTAAATTGTTATCCTTGTCATTTAAATTGTTGTCGTTGTCATTTAAATTGTTGTCCTTGTTATTTAATTTTTTGTCCTTGTCATTTAAATTGTGTTCCTTGTCATTTAAATTGTTGTCGCGTTCATTTAAATTGTTGTCGTTGTCATTTAAATTGTTGTCGTCGTATTTTAAATTGTTGTCGTTGTCATTTAAATTGTTGTCGTTGTCATTTAAATTGTTGTCGTTGTCATTTAAATTGTTGTCGATGTCATTTAAATTGTTGTCGAGGTCATTTAAATTGTTGTCGTTGTCATTTAAATTGAGTTCGTTGTCATTAAAATTACTGTCGTTGTCGTATCAATTGTTGTCGTTGTCATTTAAATGATTGTCGTTGTCATTTCAATTATTGTCGTTGTCATTTAAATTGTTGTACTTGTCATTTAAATTGGTGTTCTTGTTCTTTAAATTGTCCTTCTTGTCATTTAAATTGTTGTTCTTGTCATTTAAATTGTTGTTCTTGTCATTTAAATTGTTGTTCTTGTCATTTAAATTGTTGTTCTTGTCATTTAAATTGTTGTTCTTGCCATTTAAATTGTTGTTGTTGTCATTTTAATTGATTTTTTGTCATTTAAATTGTTGTTGTTGTCATTTAAATTGTTGTTGTTTTCTTTTTTACTGTCGTTCCTGTCATTTAAATTGTTGTTCTTGTCATTTAAATTGTTGTCGTTGTCATTTGAACTGTTGTCGTTGTAATTTAAATTGTTGTCGTTGACATTTAAATTGTTGTCGTTGTCATCTAAATTAATGTCGTTTTCATTAAAAATTTACGTTCTTGTCATTAAAATTGTTGTTCTTTTCATTTAAATTGTTGTTCCTGTCATTTTATTTGTTGTTGTTGTCATTTCAATTGTTGTTAATGTCATTTAAATTGTCGTTCTTGTTATTTAAATTGTTATTCTTGTCATTTAAATTGTTGTTCTCGTGTTTTAAATTGTAGTCGTTGTCAATTCAATTGTTGTCGTCATTTAAATTGTTGTCGTTGTCATTTAAATTGTTGTCTTTGTCATTTAAATTTTTTTTGTCATTAAAATTGTTGTCATTGTTACTTAAATTGTTGTCGATGTCATTTAAATTGTTGTCGTTGTCATTTAAATTGATGTCGTTTTCATTTGAATTGTTGTTCCCTTCATTTAAATTCTTTTCGTTGTCATTTAAATTGTTGTCGTTTCATTTAAATTGTTGTCGTTGTCATTTGAATTGTTGCCTTTGTCATACAAATTGTTGTCGTTGTCATTAAAATTGTTGTCGCTGTCGCTAAATTGTTGTCGTCGTCATTTAAATATTTGTCATTGTGATTGAAATTCTTTTCGTTGTCATTTAAATTGTTGTCGTTGTCATTTAAATTTTTTTTGTCTTTTAAATTGTTGTCGTTGTTATTTAAATTGTTGTTGTTGTCATTTAAATTGTTGTCGTTGTCATTTAAATTGTTGTCGTTATCATTTAAATTATTGTGGTTTTTAATTAAATTGTTGTCGTTGTCATTTATTTGTTGTCGTTGTCATTAAAAATTGTTAACTTTTCATTAAAATTGTTGTCCTTCTCATTTAAATTGTTGTCATTGTCATTTAAATTGTTGTCGTTGTCATTAAAATTGTTGTCGTTGTATTTAACATTGTTGTCGTTGACTTTAAAATTGTTGTCGTTGTCATTTAAATTGTTGTCCTTGTCATTTAAATTGTTGTCGTTGTCATTTAAATTGTTGTCGCGGTCATTTAAATTGTTGTTCGTGTCATTTGAATTGTTGTTCTTGTCATTTAAATTCCTTTCGTTGTCATTTAAAATGTTGTCCTTGTCAATTAAATTGTTGTCCTTGACATTTAAATTGTTGTCCTTGTCATTTAATTGTTGCCGTTGTCATTTAAATTGTTGTCCATGTCATTTAAAATGTTGTCCTTGTCATTTAAATTTTTGTGCGTGTCATTTAAATTGATTTCCTTGTAATTTAAATTGCTGTCGTTGTTATTTAAATTGTTGTCATTTTCATTTTAATTGTTGTCGTTTTCATTAGATTTGTTGTCGTTGTCATTTAAATTGTTGTCGTTATCATTTTAATTGTTGTTGTTGTTATTTAAATTGTTATCGTGGTCGTTAAAATTGTGGTCCTTGTCATTTAAATTGTTGTCGTTGTCATTTAAATTGTTTTCCTTGTCATTTAAATTGTTTTCGTAGTCATTTACCTTGTTGTCGTTATCATTTAAATTGTTGTCTTGGTCATTTACAATGTTTTCCTTTTCATTTAAATAGTTGTCCTTGTCATTTAAAATGTTGTTCTTGTCATTAAAATTGTTGTTGTGATCATTTTAATTCATGTTTTTTCATTTAAATTGTTGTTCTTGTCTTTTGAATTGTTGTTCTTGTCATTTAAATTGTTGTTCGTGTCATTTGAAATGTTGTTCTTGTCATTTAAATTGTTTTCGTTGTCATTTAAATTGTTGTCGTTGTCATTTAAATTGTTGTCGTTGTCATTTAAATTGTTGTCATTGTCATATAAATTGTTGTCAAGGTCATTTAAATTGTGGTCGTTGTCATTAAAACTGTTGTCGTTGTCATTTTAATTGTTGTCGTTTCCATTAATTTTGTTGTCGTTGTCATTTAAATTGTTGTCGTTGTCATTTAAATTGTTGTCGTTGTCATTTAAATTGTGGTCATGGTCATTAAAATTGTTGTCCTTGTCATTTATATTGTTGTCGTTGTCATTTAAAATGATGTCCTTGTCATTTAAATTGTTGTCGTTGTCATTTATATTGTTGTCGTTGCCTTTTAAATTATTGACGTTGACATTTAAATTGTTTTCGTAGTCATTTACATTGTTGTCCTTTTCACTTAAATAGTTGTCCTTGTCATTTAAAATGTTGTCCTGGTCATTTTAATTGTAGTTGTTTTCATTTAAATTGTTGTCATTGTCATTTAAATTGATGTCGTTGTGATTTAAATTGTTTTCGTTTTCTTTTAAATTGTTGTCGTTGTCATTGAATTTGTTGTCGTTGTCATTTAAATTGTTGTCGTTGTCTTTTAAATTGTTTCGTTGTCATTTAAATTGTTGTCGTTGGTATTTAAATTGTTGTCGTTGTCATTTAAATTGTTGTAAGATTCATTTAAATTGTTGTCGTTGTCATTTAAATTGCTGTCGATGTCATTTAAATTGGTGTCGTTGTCATTTATTTTTTTGTCGTTGTCATTTAAATTGTTGTCGTTGTCATTTAAATTGTTGTCGTTGTCATTTAAATTATTGTCGTTGTCATATAAATTGTTGTCGGTGTCATTTAAATTGTTGTTATTGTCATTTAAATAATTGTTCTTTTTCTTTTAATTGTCCTTTTTGTCATTTAAAATGTTGTTTTTGTCATTTAAATTGTTGTTCTGGTCATTTAATTTGTTGTTCTTGTCATTAAAATTGTTTTTCATGTCGTTTTAATTGTAGTTGTTCTCATTTATATTGCTTTTCTTGTCATTTTTATTGTTTTTCTTGTCATTTAAATTTTTTTTGTTGTCATATTTATTGTCGTTCTTGTCATTTAAATTGTTGTTCTTGTCATTTAAATTGTTGTTCTCGTCATTAAAATTGTTGTCTTTGTCATTTGAATAGTGGTCGTTGTCATTTAAATTGTTGTCGTTTTCATTGATATTGTTGATTTGGTCATTTAAATTGTTGTCGTTTATATTAAAAATTTATGTTCTTGTCATTTACATTGTAGTTCTTGTCACTTAATTTGTTGTTGTTGTCATTTATATTGTTGTTGTTGCCATTAAAATTGTTGTTAATGTCATATAAATTGTCGTTCTTGTCATTTAAAATTGTTGTTCTTGTCATTTAAATTGTTGTTCTCGTCATTTTAATTGGTATTCTCGTCATTAAAATTGTTGTCATTGCCATTTAAATTGTTGTCGTTGACATTTATATTGTTTTCGTTGTCATTTAAATTGTTGTCGTTGTCATTTAAATTGTTATCGTTGTCATTTAAATTGTAGTCGTTCTCATTTTAATTTTTTCGTTGTCATTGGAATTGTTGTCGTTGTCATTCAAATTGTTTTCGTTGTCATTTAAATTGTTGTCGTTGTCATTGAAAATTTTATCGTTGTGATTTAAATTGTTGTCGTTGTCATTTAAATTGTAGTCGTTGTCATTTAAATTGTTGTCGTTGTCATTTAAACTGTTGTCGTTGTGATTTAAATTGTTGTCGTTGTCATTTAAATTGTGGTCGTGGTTATTAAAATTGTTGTCCTTGTCATTTAAATTGTTGTCCTTGTCATTTAAAATGTTGTCCTTGTCATTTAAATTGTTGTCGTTGTCATTTATATTGTTGTCGTTGCCTTTTAAATTATTGACGTTGACATTTAAATTGTTTTCGTAGTCATTAACATTGTTGTCGTTATCATTTAAATTGTTGTCGTTGTCATTTAATTTGTTGTCGTTGTCATTTAAATTATTGTTGTTGTCTTTTAAATTGTTTCGTTTTCATTTAAATTGTTGTCGATGTTATTTAAATTGTTGTCGTTGTCATTTAAATTGTTGTAAGATTCATTTAAATTGTTGTCGTTGTCATTTAAATTGCTGTCGATGTCATTTAAATTGTTGTCGTTGTCATTTTTTTTTTTGTCGTTGTCATTCAAATTGTTGTCGTTGTCATTTAAATTGTTGTCGTAGTCACTTAAATTGTTGTTGTCGTCATTTAAATTGGTGCCGTTGTCATTTAAATTGTTGTCGTTTTCATTTAAATTGTTGTCGTTGTCATTTAAAATTTTGTCGTTGTCATTTTAATTGTTTGCGTTGTCATTTAAATGATTGTCGTTCTCATTTAAATTATTGTCGTTGTCATTTATATTATTTTCTTTGTCATTTAAATTGTTGTCGTTGTCATATAAATTGTTGTCGGTGTCATTTAAATTGTTGTCATTGCCATTTAAATTGTTGTCGTTGTCATTTAAATTGTTTTCGTTGTCATTTAAATTGTTGTCGTTGTCATTTAAATTGTTGTCGTTGTCATTTAAATTGTAGTCGTTCTCATTTTAATTTTTTCGTTGTCATTGGAATTGTTGTCGTTGTCATTTAAATTGTTTTCGTTGTTATTTAAATTGTTGTCGTTGTCATTGAAAATTTTATCGTTGTGATTTAAATTTTTGTCCTTGTCATTTTAATTGTAGTCGTTGTCATTTAAATTGTTGTCGTTGTCATTTAAACTGTTGTCGTTGTCATTTAAATTATTGTCAATGTCATTTAAATTGTCGTCGTTGTCATTTAAATTGTTGTCGTTGTCATTTAAATTGTTGTCGTTGTTTTTACTTTTTGTCGTTGACATTTAAATTGTTGTCTTTGTCATTTAAATTGTTGTCGTATTCATTAAAATTGTTGTCGTTGTCATTTAAATTGTTGTCGATGTCATTTAAATTGTTGTCTATGTCATTTAAATTGTTGTCCTTGTCAATTATATTGTTGTCGTTGTCATTTAAATTGTTGTCCTTGTCATTTAATTTGTTGTCCTTTTCATTTAAATTGTTGTCCTTGTCATTAAAATTGTTGTCCTTGTCATTTTAATTGTAGTCCTTGTTATTTAAATTGTTGACGTCATTAAAATTGTTGTCGATGTCATTAAAAATTGTTGTGCTTGTAAATTAAATTGTTGTCCTTGTAATTTCAATTTTTGTCGTTGTCATTTAAATTGTTGTCGTTGTCTTTTACATTGTTGTCGTTGTCTTTTACATTGTTGTCGTTGACATTTAAATTGTTGTCGTTGTTATTTAAATTGTTGTCGTTTTCATTAAAATTGTTGTCGTTGTCATAAAAATTGTTGTCGATGTCATTTAAATTGTTGTCCTTGTCATTAAAATTGTTGTCCACTCATTTCAATTTTTGTGGCTGTCATTTAAATTGTTGTTCTTGTCATTTAAATTGTTGTTGTTGTCATTTTAATTGATGGTTTCTCATTTAAATTGTTGTTCTTGTCATTTGAATTGTTGTTATAATCATTTAAATTGTTGTTCATTCATTTGAATTGTTGTTCTTGTCATTTAAATTGTTTTCGTTGTCATTTAAATTGTTGTCGTTGTCATTTTAATTGTTGTCGTTGTCATTTTAATTGTTGTCATTGTCATATAAATTGTTGTCGCTGTCTTTTAAATTGTTGTCGTTGTCATTAAAACTGTTGTCGTTGTCATTTTAATTGCTGTCATTTTCATTAATTTTGTTGTCGTTGTCATTTAAATTGTTGTCGTTGTCATTTTAATAGTTGTCGTTGTCTTTTAAATTGTGGTCGTTGATATTTAAATGATTATCGTAGTCATTTAAATTGTAATCGTTGTCATTTAAATTGTTGTCGTTGTCATTTAAATTCTTGTCTTTGTCACATAAATTGTTGTTGTTGTAATTAAAATTGATGTCGTTGTAATTTTAATTTTTGTCGTTTTCATTAATTATGTTGTCGTTGTCATTTAAATTGTTGTCATTGTCGTTTAAATTGTTGCAGTGGTCATTAAAATTGTTATCCTTGTCATTTAAATTGTTGTTCTTTTCATTTAAATTGTTTTCCTTGTCATTTAAATTGTTGTCCACTCATTTAAATTGTTGTCGTTGTCATTTTAATTGATGTTCTTGTCATTTAAATTGTTGTTGTTGTCATTTTAATTGATGTTTTTTCATTTAAATTTTTGTTCTTGTCATTTGAATTGTTGTTCTTGTCATTTAAATTGTTGTTCGTGTCATTTGAATTGTTGTTCTTGTCATTTAAATTGTTATTGTTGTCATTTTAATTGTTGTCTTTGTCATTTAAATTGTTGTTTTTGTCATTCAACTTGTGTTTCTGGTCATTTGATTTGTTGTTCTTGTCATTAAAATTGTTGTTCTTGTCGTTTTAATTGTTGTTGTTCTCATTTAAATTGCTTTTCTTGTCATTTTAATTGTTTTTCTTGTCATTTAAATTGTTTTTGTTGTCATATTTATTGTCGTTCTTGTCATTTAAATTGTTGTTCTTGTCATTTAAATTGTTGTTCTCGTCATTTAAATTGTTGTCTTTGTCATTTGAATTGTGGTCGTTGTCATTTAAATTGTTGTCGTTGTCATTGATATTGTTGATGTTGTCATTTAAATTGTTGTCGTTTTCATTAAAAATTTATGTTCTTGTCATTTACATTGTTGTTCTTGTCACTTAAATTGTTGTTGTTGTCATTTATATTGTTGTTGTTGCCATTAAAATTGTTGTTAATGTCATATAAATTGTCGTTCTTGTCATTTAAAGTAGTTGTTCTTGTCATTTAAATTGTTGTTCTCGTCTTTTTAGTTGTTGTTCTCGTCATAAAAATTGTTGTCATTGCCATTTAAATTGTTGTCGTTGTCATTTAAATTGTTTTCGTTGTCATTAAAATTGTTGTCGTTGTCATTTAAATTGTTAATTTTAACAATTTAAATGACAATTTAAACTTTAAAATTTAAATTGTAGTCGTTCTCATTTTAATTTTTTCGTTGTCATTGGAATTGTTGTCGTTGTCATTTAAATTGTTTTCGTTGTCATTTAAATTGTTGTCGTTGTCATTTAAATTGTATTCGTTGTCATTTAAATTGTTGTCGTTGTCATTTAAACTGTTGTCGTTGTTATTTAAATTATTGTCAATGTCATTTAAATTGTCGTCGTTGTCATTTAAATTGTTGTCGTTGTCATTTAAATTGTTTTCGTTGTCTTTTACTTGTTGTAGTTTACATTTAAAATGTTGTCGTTGTCATTTAAATTGTTGTCGTATTCATTAAAATTGTTGTCGTTGTCATTTAAATTGTTGTCTATGTCATTAAAATTGTTGTCCTTGTCAATTAAATTGTTGTCGTTGTCATTTAAATTGTTGTCCTTGTCATTATATTTTTTGTCCTTGTCATTTAAATTATTGTCCTTGTCATTTAAATTGTTGTCCTTGTCATTTTAATTGTTGTCCTTGTTATTTAAATTGTTGACGTTGTCATTTAAATTGTTGTCGATGTCATTAAAAATTGTTGTGCTTGTCAATTAAATTGTTGTCCTTGTAATTTAAATTTTTGTCGTTGTCATTTAAATTGTTGTCGTTGCCTTTTACATTGTTGTCGTTGTCTTTTACATTGTTGTCGTTGACATTTAAATTGTTGTCGTTGTTATTTAAATGGTGGTCGTTTTCATTAAAATTGTTGTCGTTGTCATAAAAATTGTTGTCGATGTCATTTAAATTGTTGTCCTTGTCATTAAAATTGTTGTCCACTCATTTCAATTGTTGTCGTGGTCATTTAAATTGTTGTTCTTGTCATTTAAATTGTTGTTGTTGTCATTTTAATTGATGTTTTCTCATTTTAATTGTTGTTTTTGTCATTTGAATTGTTGTTTTTGTCATTTAAATTGTTCTTCGTGTCATTTGAATTGTTGTTCTTGTCATTTAAATTGTTTTCGTTGTCATTTAAATTGTTGTCGTTGTCATTTAAATTGTTGTCGTTGTTATTTAAATTGTTGTCATTGTCATATAAATTGTTGTCGCTGTCTTTTAAATTGTTGTCGTTGTCATTGAAACTGTTGTCGTTGTCATTTTAATTGCTTTCGTTTTCATTAATTTTGTTGTCGTTGTCATTTAAATTGTTGTCGTTGTCATTTAAATAGTTGTCGTTGTCTTTTAAATTATGGTCGTTGATATTTAAATGATTATCGTTGTCATTTAAATTGTTTTCGTTGTCATTTAAATTGTTGTCGTTGTCATTTAAATTGTTGTCGTTGTCATTTAAATTCTTGTCTTTGTCATATAAATTGTTGTTGTTGTCATTAAAAATTGATGTCGATGTCATTTTAATTGTTGTCGTTTTCATTAATTATGTTGTCGTTGTCATTAAAATTGTTATCCTTGTCATTTAAATTATTGTTCTTTTCATTTAAATTGTTGTCCTTGTCATTTAAATTGTTGTCCACTCATTTAAATTGTTGTCGTTGTCATTTATATTGTTGTTTTTGTCATTTAAATTCTTGTTGTTGTCATTTTAATTGATGTTTTTTCATTTAAATTTTTGTTCTTGTCATTTGAATTGTTGTTCTTGTCATTTAAATTGTTGTTCGTATCATTTGAATTGTTGTTCTTGTCATTTAAATTGTTTTCGTTGTCATTTAAATTGTTGTCGTTGCCATTTAAATTGTTGTCTTTGTCATTTAAATTATTGTCATTGTCATATAAATTGTTGTCGCTGTCTTTTAAATTGTTGTCGTTGTCATTAAAACTGTTGTCGTTGTTATTTTAATTGCCATCGTTTTCATTAATTTTGTTGTCGTTGTCATTTAAATTGTTGTCGTTGTCATTTAAATAGTTGTCGTTGTCTTTTAAATTGTGGTATTTGATATTTAAATGATTGTCGTAGTCATTTAAATTGTTGTCGTTGTCATTTAAATTGTTGTCGTTGTCATTTAAATTGTTGTCGTTGTCATTTAAATTCTTGTCTTTGTCATATAAATTGTTGTCGTTGTCATTAAAATTGATGTCGTTTTCATTTTAATTATTGTCGTTTTCATTAATTATGTTGTCGTTGTCATTTAAATTATTGTCATTGTCCTTTAAATTTTTGTAGTGGTCATTAAAATTGTTATCCTTGTCATTTAAATTGTTGTTCTTTTCATTTAAATTGTTGTCCTTGTCATTTAAATTGTTGTCGTTGTCATTTCAATTGATGTCGTTGTCTTTGAAATTGTGGTCGTTGATATTTAAATTGTTGTCGTTTCATTTAAATTGTTGTCGTTGTCATTTAAATTGTTGTCGTGGTGATTTAAAATGTTGTCCTTGTCATTTAAATTGTTGTCCTTGTCATTTAAATTGTTGTCCTTGTCATTTGAATTGTTGTCGTTGTCATTAAAATTGTTGTCCTTGTCATTTATATTGTTGTCCTTGTCTTTTAAATTGTTGTCCTTGTCATTTAAATTGTTGTCGTTGTCATTTTAAAACTTGTCGTTGTCATTTAAATTGTTGTCGTTGTCTTTTTAATTGTAGCCGTTGTCATTTAAATTGTTGTCGTTGTCATGATATTTGTTTTCGTTGTCATTTAAAATGTTGTCGTTTTCATTTAAGTTGTTGTCGTGGTCATTTAAATTGTTGTCGATATCATTTAAATTGTTGTCGATAACATTTAAATTGTTGTCGTTGTCATTTAAATTGTTTTCGTTGTCATTTAAATTGTTGTCGTTGTCATTTAAATGATTGTCGTTGTCATTTATATTATTGTCGTTGTCATTTAAATTGTTTTCGCTGTCATTTAAATTGTTGTCGTTGTCATATAAATTGTTGTCGTTGTCATTTAAATTGTTTTTATTGTCATTTAAATAATTGTTCTTGTTCTTTAAATTGTTCTTCTTTTCATTTAAAATGTTGTTCTTGTCATTTAAATTGTTGTTTTTGTCATTATATTTGTTGTTTGTGTCATTTAAATTGTTGTTCTTGTCAATTTAATTGTTGATGTTCTCATTTAAATTGCTTTTCTTGTCATTTTAATTGTTGTTGTTGTCATTTAAATTGTTTTTGATGTCATTTTAATTGCCGTTCTTGTCATTTAAATTGTTGTTCTTGTCATTTAAATTGTTGTTCTCGTCATTTAAATTGTTGTCGTTGTCATTTGAATTTTGGTCGTTGTCATTTTAATTGTTGTCGTTGTCATTGATATTGTTGTTGTTGTCATTTAAATTGTTGTCGTTTTTATTAAAAATTTATGTTCTTGTCATTTAAATTGTAGTTTTTGTCACTTAAATTGTAGTTCTTGTCATTTATATTGTTGTTGTTACCACAAAAATTGTTGTTAATGTCATAAAAATTGTCGTTCTTGTCATTTAAAATTGTTGTTCTTGTCATTTAAATTGTTGTTCTCGTCATTTTAATTTTTGCCATCGTCATTAAAATTGTTGTCATTGCCATTTAAATTGTTATCGTTGTCATTTAAATTGTTGTCGTTGTCATTTAAATTGTGGTCGTTGTCATTTAAATTGTTGTCGTTGTCATTTAAATTGTAGTCGTTCTCATTTTAATTTTTTCGTTGTCATTGGAATTGTTGTCGTTGTCATTTAAATTTTTTTCGTTGTCATTTAAATTGTTGTCGTTGTCATTTAAAATTTTATCGTTGTGATTTAAATTGTTGTCGTTGTCCTTTAAATTGTAGTCTTTGTCATTTAAATTGTTTTCGTTGTCATTTAAATTGTCGTCGTTGTCATTTAAATTGTTGTCGTTGTCATTGAAATTGTTGTCGTTGTCTTTTACATTGTTGTCGTTGACATTTAAAATGTTTTCGTTGTAATTTAAATTGTTGTCGTTTTCATTAAAATTGTTGTCGTTGTCATTTAAATTGTGGTCGATGTCATTTAAATTGTTGTCCTTGTCTTTTAAATTGTTGTCCTTGTCAATTAAATTGTTGTCGTTGTCACTTAAATTGTTGTCCTAGTCATTTAATTTGTTGTCCTTGTCATTTAAATTTGTCCTTGTCATTTAAATTGTTGTCCTTGTCATTTAAATTGTTGTCCTTGTTATTTAAATTGTTGACGTTGTCATTTAAATTGTTGTCGATGTCATTAAAAATTGTTGTGCTTGTCATTTAAATTGTTGTCCTTGTAATTTTAATTGTTGTCGCTGTCATTTAAATTGTTGTCGTTGTCATTAACATTTGGTTCGCTGTCATTTAAATTGTTGTCCTTGTCATTGAAATTGTTGTCTACTCATTTAAATTGTTGGGCCATTTCATCTCAAATCAGGCAGATAGTGCAAAATCATGTCAGGTGACCATCACCAATTTCTCTGAAATTTATATATGTGAAAGCAGTATCCTTATGATGAATAACCATGACTTTATCTCTGCTCAGAACCGAACCATCATAAAGTTACCGCCCCTTGAACATTGCAGTGTCAGGCCTCAGAGTAAAAAATGAATAATCACATAAATGCTGATTACTAAGGAACCATGGCCCATAAAGCAGTGGTTATTGTTTTATTTTGAAGAAAATTTATTTATGCACATTATGGCATAACTTGCAAGTCATTTGAAGCAATAATAAACAAATAGGACTTGTTTAAACAATAAAAATTAGTCATTATTTAACAATTTATTACTAAAAAAGTCCACCTTTAATTTTCTTTAACATTTCTCAGCGGGTAGTTTAAATGTTCTGCTTTCAATTAAAAAAATAAAAAAAGGTAGTATTTTTATACTTTTTGTTTTAAGGCATGTCAAAGCTAGGCATGTTTACGACCATTTTACACCAAGATTGCATACCTTCAAGGGGGGAAAATGCGGTTTCATTCTACTTAGCATTCATAACAGTGAAAAGTTAATATCTGAATGATTGGTTACATCTATTGACTGAAAGCAAGTCCAATCTTGGTTACTTCCATGGCATCCAATGTGTGCAAACACCCACTGCTACTGGCTGGAAACGGTGAATGAGTCGCAATTTGCACAGAGTATTTTTCAATGGCAGTTCACATAAGTCTTTCTTCTACTTTGGGCCATGTGGAACATTTCGATGGATCATGTGGATGCATAAGTGAGACACTAATGTCATTCTCTTCTAAAGACACTGCAGTGATTTTTGAAATCAGGTTTGACCAGGTTTTTCGGAAACACACAATGAAGTCATTCATGGTTAGATTTTGAGTACTGTACGTCATTATATCTGAATTTGTTAGTGTCACAGCCTGTTTGATTGTGTGGATTACAGAGCGAGCTTTAGTTGTCCCGTGTCCGTTAACTACCAAGCATGAAACTGTTGACGCCATGTACAGGTGCTACTTTCACCTAATTATTTTTTTGTCTAAATTGAGCTTGTTCACATATGTAAAATGCAAGTTTCATATTAGGCAAGAATTTACTAACTTAATGAAAGTGATAAATGTCAAATATGTACTTCATGGTAAAATAATGTCTCAGCAGTTTTTGAAGAAGCGAGAGTGAAATGTCTATGAGTGACCATGTTCAAATTTTATCATTCTTATCCACAAGTTAATCTAAACAACATAAATTGGCTGCTTTTCCAGTTTCAACCAAACATACGATTGACATATCATGCAGAGCTAAAAAAAAAACTCGGAATATGGGGCAATGCTGATGTATACTGCTGGCATCCTCTTCCTCATAGTGCTCAATCAACATTGTGCTTTCATTTTACTTGGATGATGATAAAGATTGTTCTTGTGTAACTCCTAATCAGCAAGATTTGTTCACTGCCATTGAGAATCATTCAGACAAAACATTCATTCAGAGAAATTCATGGCCGAAGTTTAGGATTGAACCAAGAAAGGTGTTTATCATCACCATATCTGGAAAAAAGAAAGGGAAGCTATTCAAAAAGAGAAGTTGGTAACACTAATTGGTGTGGAGTTGGTGCTTCATTTCAACTTTTCCGAGAATTGGAGTGTGATTCTTCCAGATTAAATCAAACCGTATGACTGGCAAAAAGCACAGATATCAGTGTTAACCTGTGTGGAATATAATAACTAAGGTATGCAGGCACTTCAGATGATTTCTCACAGGACACTGCACATGCTTTTCTTAGGATGAATCAAATAGAAGAACAATAGAGTAAAAAGATATCATATGGAAAAATAAATCATATATTTTAGAAAAGTCAGCCGCTAATTTAAAAAAACATTTCAGATATTTGACTTGGAGAATAGTCTTAAACAGGAAGAAAGTCATTGGTGGTTGTTCAATGCAACAGGACATGAATAGGGTCCATCTGATGGAGTTGCAGGAATTGGTCAAAAATTATGACACAAACTGAAACCTGAGATATTTCAATTGTGGCAAGTAAATTCAAACAAGTCCTTTGTACAACATGTGAGTATATCCTTGCCTAATATCAAACTTTTGCATTTTACACATGTTAATATAGCCAAATATGGTTCATTCCTTTCATTTTCCTTCATCAAAAAAAACGAAAGGCATTGATTGCGATTCGTTACCCACCTTCAGTGTATTCATAATATACAAATTATTTGATTTTTAGAAATCCCTGTTTAGACGAATGTAAATCGTCAATTTTAACCTCATTTGAAAAAGGATAGATTGGCACCGATGCGATGCCACTCCACATGACGTCACAGGGACCTAGATGCTATACGAGTAGATAGGAGTTTTACATCATCTGAGATTACCAATGTATACTTGAGGCACAGAGCTCCGGGAAACATCCCTTAACAATCCCCTCTTAAAATTGCCTTTGGTCAGAGAATTTTCTTTGTTTGATAGGGTATTAATAATCCTGATTTAAACCAAGCACTACCTGCTAGCAAGGAACTCTACACTACCGCCATGCTCGGCAGCAAGCAGCCAGAGGTCACACGGGCTTTTCGCAGCATTCATACTTAGCCATCGCGATTTCGTACGGTTGAAAATTTTCACTTATCATTTAATCACAAAAAACAGATATCATCATTTAAAAATCTAAAAGCGAGATATATGTACTCCAGGAGTATTAATCTTTCGATTTAGGCAATGAACAATAATAGGAAACCACCCTATGTCGACAAAAAAAATAATTAGGTGAAAGTAGCACCTGTACATGGCGTCAACAGTTTCATGCTTGGTAGTTAACGGACACGGGACAACTAAAGCTCGCTCTGTAATCCACACAATCAAACAGGCTGTGACACTAACAAATTCAGATATAATGACGTACAGTACTCAAAATCTAACCATGAATGACTTCATTGTGTGTTTCCGAAAAACCTGGTCAAACCTGATTTCAAAAATCACTGCAGTGTCTTTAGAAGAGAATGACATTAGTGTCTCACTTATGCATCCACATGATCCATCGAAATGTTCCACATGGCCCAAAGTAGAAGAAAGACTTATGTGAACTGCCATTGAAAAATACTCTGTGCAAATTGCGACTCATTCACCGTTTCCAGCCAGTAGCAGTGGGTGTTTGCACACATTGGATGCCATGGAAGTAACCAAGATTGGACTTGCTTTCAGTCAATAGATGTAACCAATCATTCAGATATTAACTTTTCACTGTTATGAATGCTAAGTAGAATGAAACCGCATTTTCCCCCCTTGAAGGTATGCAATCTTGGTGTAAAATGGTCGTAAACATGCCTAGCTTTGACATGCCTTAAAACAAAAAGTATAAAAATACTACCTTTTTTTATTTTTTTAATTGAAAGCAGAACATTTAAACTACCCGCTGAGAAATTTTAAAGAAAATTAAAGGTGGACTTTTTTAGTAATAAATTGTTAAATAATGACTAATTTTTATTGTTTAAACAAGTCCTATTTGTTTATTATTGCATCAAATGACTTGCAAGTTATGCCATAATGTGCATAAATAAATTTTCTTCAAAATAAAACAATAACCACTGCTTTATGGGCCATGGTTCCTTAGTAATCAGCATTTATGTGATTATTCATTTTTTACTCTGAGGCCTGACACTGCAATGTTCAAGGGGCGGTAACTTTATGATGGTTCGGTTCTGAGCAGAGATAAAGTCATGGTTATTCATCATAAGGATACTGCTTTCACATATATAAATTTCAGAGAAATCGGTGATGGTCACCTGACACCCCTCTGCCTGATTTGAGATGAAATCCCCCTGTTGTCGTTGTCATTTAAATTGTTGTTCTTGTCATTTAAATTGTTGTTGCTGTTGTCATTTTAATTGATGTTTTCTCATTTAAATTGTTGTTCTTGTCATTTAAATTGTTGTTCGTGTCATTTGAATTGTTGTTCTCGTAATTTAAATTGTTTTCGTTGTCATTTATTTTGTTGTCGTTGTCATTTAAATTGTTGTCCTTGTCATTTAAATTGTTGTCGTTGTCATTTAAAAACTTGTCGTTGTCATTTAAATTGTTGTCGTTGTCTTTTTAATTGTTGCCGTTGTCATTTAAATTGTTGTCGTTGTCATGATATTTGTTTTCGTTGTCATTTAAAATGTTGTCGTTTTCATTTAAGTTGTTGTCGTGGTCATTTAAATTGTTGTCGATATCATTTAAATTGTTGTCGATAACATTTAAATTGTTGTCGTTGTCATTTAAATTGTTTTCGTTGTCATTTAAATTGTTGTCGTTGTCATTTAAATGATTGTCGTTGTCATTTAAATTATTGTCGTTGTCATTTAAATTGTTTTCGCTGTCATTTAAATTGTTGTCGTTGTCATATAAATTGTTGTCGTTGTCATTTAAATTGTTTTTATTGTCATTTAAATAATTGTTCTTGTTCTTTAAATTGTTCTTCTTTTCATTTGAAATGTTGTTCTTGTCATTTAAATTGTTGTTTTTGTCATTATATTTGTTGTTCGTGTCATTTAAATTGTTGTTCTTGTCAATTTAATTGTTGATGTTCTCATTTAAATTGCTTTTCTTGTCATTTTAATTGTTGTTGTTGTCATTTAAATTGTTTTTGTTGTCATTTTAATTGTCGTTCTTGTCATTTAAATTGTTGTTCTTGTCATTTAAATTGTTGTTCTCGTCATTTAAATTGTTGTCGTTGTCATTTGAAATGTGGTCGTTGTCATTTAAATTGTTGTCGTTGTCATTGATATTGTTGTTGTTGTCATTTAAATTGTTGTCGTTTTTATTAAAAATTTATGTTCTTGTCATTTAAATTGTAGTTTTTGTCACTTAAATTGTAGTTCTTGTAATTTATATTGTTGTTGTTACCACAAAAATTGTTGTTAATGTCATAAAAATTGTCGTTCTTGTCATTTAAAATTGTTGTTCTTGTCATTTAAATTGTTGTTCTCGTCATTTTAATTGTTGCAATCGTCATTAAAATTGTTGTCATTGCCATTTAAATTGTTATCGTTGTCATTTAAATTGTTGTCGTTGTCATTTAAATTTTTGTCGTTGTCATTTAAATTGTTGTCGTTGTCATTTAAATAATAGTCGTTCTCATTTTAATTTTTTCGTTGTCATTGGAATTGTTGTCGTTGTCATTTAAATTTTTTTCGTTGTCATTTAATTTGTTGTCGTTGTCATTTAAAATTTTATCGTTGTGATTTAAATTGTTGTCGTTGTCCTTTAAATTGTAGTCTTTGTCATTTAAATTGTTTTCGTTGTCATTTAAATTGTCGTTGTTGTCATTTAAATGGTTGTCGTTGTCATTTAAATTGTTGTCGTTGTCTTTTACATTGTTGTCGTTGACATTTAAAATGTTTTCGTTGTCATTTAAATTGTTGTCGTTTTCATTAAAAATGTTGTCGTTGTCATTTAAATTGTGGTCGATGTCATTTAAATTGTTGTCCTTGTCATTTAAATTGTTGTCCTTGTCAATTTAATTGTTGTCGTTGTCACTTAAATTGTTGTCCTAGTCATTTAATTTGTTGTCCTTGTCATTTAAATTGTTGTCCTTGTCATTTAAATTGTTGTCCTTGTCATTTAAATTGTTGTCCTTGTTATTTAAATTGTTGACGTTGTCATTTAAATTGTTGTCGATGTCATTAAAAATTGTTGTGCTTGTCATTTAAATTGTTGTCCTTGTAATTTAAATTGTTGTCGCTGTCATTTAAATTGTTGTCGTTGTCTTTTTCATTGTTGTCGTTGACATTTAAATTTGTTGACGTTGTTATTTAAATTGTTGTCGTTTTCATTAAAATTGTTGTCGTTGTCATTAACATTTGGTTCGCTGTCATTTAAATTGTTGTCCTTGTCATTTAAATTGTTGTCTACTCATTTAAATTGTTGTCGTTGTCATTTAAATTGTTGTTCTTTTCATTTAAATTGTTGTTGCTAATGTCATTTTAATTAATGTTTTCTCATTTAAATTGTTGTTCTTGTCATTTTAATTGTTGTTCTTGTCATTTAAATTGTTGTTCGTGTCATTTGAATTGTTGTTCTTGTCATTTAAATTGTTTTCGTTGTCATTTATTTTGTTGTCGTTGTCATTTAAATTGTTGTCGTTGTAATTTAAATTGTTGTCATTGTCATATAAATTGTTGTCGCTGTCTTTTAAATTGTTGTCGTTGTCATTAAAACTGTTGTAGTTGTCATTTTAATTGCTGTCGTTTTCATAAATTTTGTTGTCGTTGTCATTTAAATTGTTGTCGTTGTCATTTAAATTGTTGTCGTTGTCTTTTAAATTGTGGTCGTTGATATTTAAATGATTGTCGTTGTCATTTAAATTGTTGTCTTTGTCATATAAATTGTTGTAGTTGTCATTAAAATTGTTGTTGTTGTCATTTTAGTTGATGTTTTTTCACTTAAATTGTTATTCTTGTCATTTGTATTGTTGTTCTTGTCATTTAAATTGTTGTTCGTGTCAGTTGAATTGTTGTTCCTATCATTTAAATTGTTTTCGTCGTCTTTTAAATTGTTGTTGTTGTCATTTAAATTGTTGTCGTTGTCATTTAAATTGTAGTCATTGTCATATAAATTGTTGTCGCTGTCATTTAAAAATTTGTCGTTGTCATTAAAACTGTTGTCGTTGTCATTTAAATTGTTGTCGTTGTCATTTAAATTGTTGTGGTGGTGATTTAAAATGTTGTCCTTGTCATTTAAATTGTTGTCCTTGTCATTTATATTGTTGTCCTGGTCATTTAAATTTTTGTCCTTGTTATTTAAATTGTTGTCGTTGTCATTTAAAAACTTGTCGTTGTGATTTAAATTATTATTATTATTATTACATAAATTGTTACAAGTCGACCATAATGTCGGGCGGTAACATAAAATCAGGAAGCACATAATACAGAGAAACAGAACCAGAATATATATCCATAATAAAAATAACACCCTAATTCTAATCTCTTACAACTAAGAATTTAACATTATCCCAATAAAACAATTTAAAACAATCCCTTAATTGTTGTCGTCGTCTTTTTAATTGTTGTCGTTGTAATGATATTTGTGTTCGTTGTCATTTAAAATGTTGTCGTTTTCATTTAAGTTGTTGTCGTTGTCATTTAAATTGTTGTCGATGTCATTTAAATTGTTGTCGATGTCATTTAAATTGTTGTCGTTGTCATTTAAATTGTTTTCGTTGTCATTTAAATTGTTGTCGATGTCATTTGATTTGTTGTCGTTGTCATTTAAATTGTTTTCGTTGTCATTTAAATTGTTGTCGTTGTCATTTAAATTGTTGTCCATGTCTTTAAAAATTGTTGTCCTTGTCATTTAAATTGTTGTTCTTGTCATTTAAATTGTTGTTGTTGTCATTCAAAATATAGTTCTTGTCTATTAAATTGTTAATCTTGTCATTTGAATTGTTGTTCTTGTCATTTAAATTGTTGTTGTTGTCATTTTAGTTGATGTTTTTTCATTTAAATTGTTAATCTTGTCATTTTAATTGTTGTTCTTGTCATTTAAATTGTTGTACGTGTCATTTGAATTGTTGTTACTATCATTTAAATTGTTTTCGTTGTCATTTAAATTGTTGTCGTTGTCATTTAAATTGTTGTCGTTGTCATTTAAATTGTAGTCATTGTCATATAAATTGTTGTCGCTGTCATTTAAATTGTTGTCGTTGTCATTAAAACTGTTGTCGCTGTCATTTAAATTGTTGTCGTTGTCATTTAAATTGTTGTCTTTGTCATATAAATTGTTTTCGCTGTCATCTAAATTGTTGTCGGTGTCACTAAAACTGTTTCGTTGTCATTTAAATTGTTGTCGTTGTCATTTAAATTGTTGTCGTTGTCATTTAAATTGTTGTCGTGGTCATTTAAATTGTTTTCGTTGTCATTTAAATTGTTGTCGTTGTCATTTAAAATTTTATCGTTGTGATTTAAATTATTGTCGTTGTCATTTAAATTGTAGTCGTTGTCATTTAAATTGTTGTCGTTGTCATTTAAATTGTTGTATTTGTCATTTAAATTATTGTCAATATCATAAAAATTGTCGTCGTTGTCATTTAAATTGTTGTCGTTGTCATTAAAAATTGTTGTGCTTGTCATTTAAATTGTTGACTTTCTCATTTAAATTGTTGTCGTTGTCATTTAAATTGTTGTCGTTGTCATTTAAATATTTTTCGTTGTCATTTCAATTGTTGGCGTTGTCTTTTACATTGTTGTCGTTGCCATTAAAAAATTTTATCCTTTGATTTGAATTGCTGTCGTTGTCATTTAAATTTGTGTCGTTGTCATTTAAATGATTGACGTTGTCATTTAAATTGTTGTCGTTGTCATTTAAATTGTTCTCGTTGTCATTTAAATTGTTGTGGTTGTCATTTAAATTGTTGTCGTTGTCATTTAAATTCTTGTCGTTGTCATTTTAATTGTTGTCGTTGTCATTTAAATTCTTTTCGTTGTCATTTAAATTATTGTCGTTGTCATTTAAATTGTTGTCGTTGTCATTTAAATTGTTGTCGTGGTGATTTAAAATGTTGTCCTTGTCATTTAAATAGTTGTCCTTGTCATTTAAATTATTGTCCTTGTCATTTACATTGTTGTCGTTGTCATTTAAATTGTTGTCCTTGGCATTTATATTGTTGTCCTTGTTATTTAAATTGTTGTCCTTGTCATTTAAATTGTTGTCGTTGTCATTTAAAAACTTGTCGTTGTCATTTAAATTGTTGTCGTTGTCTTTTTAATTGTCGTTGTCATTTAAATTTGGTCGTTGTCATGATTTTTGTTGTCGTTGTCATTTAAAATGTGTATCGTTTTCATTTAAGTTGTTGTCTTTGTCATTTAAATTGTTGTCGATGTCATTTAAATTGTTGTCGTTGTCATTTAAATTGTTTTCGTTGTCATTTAAATTGTTGTCTTTGTCATTTAAATTGTTGTCCATGTCATTAAAAATTGTTGTCCTTGTCATTTAAATTGTTTTCTTGTCATTTAAATTGTTGTTGTTGTCTTTAAAAATATATTTCTTGTCATTTAAATTGTTGTCGTTGTCATTAAAACTGTTGTCGTTGTCATTTAAAATGTTGTCGTTGTCATTTTAATTGTTGTCGTGTTCATTTAAATTGTTGTCGTTTTCATTAAAATTGTTGTCGTTGTCATTTAAATTGTTGTCCTTGTCATTTAAATTGTTTTCCTTGTCATTTAATTGTTGTCCTTGTCTTTTAAATTGTAGTCGTAGTCATTTAAATTGTTGTCCTTTTCATTTAAATTGTTGTCTTTGTCATTTAAATTGTAGTCCTTGTCATTTAAATTGTTTTCCTTGTCATTTAAATTGTTGTCGTTTTCATTTAAATTGTTTTCGTTGTCATTTATAATGTTGTCGTTGTCATTTCAGTTGTTGTCGTTGTCATTTAAATTGGTACCGTTGTCAGTTAAATTGTTGTTCTTGTCATTTAAATTGTGATTCTTGTTCTTAAAGTTGTTCTTCTTGTCATTTAAATTGTTGTTCCTTTCATTTAAATTGTAGTTCTTGTCATTAAAATTGTTTTCATGTCATTTAAATTGTTGTTCTTGTCATTCAAAATGTTGATCTTGTCATTGATATTGTTGTTGTTGACATTTAAATTGTTGTTCTTGTCATTTAAATTATTTTATTGTTATTTAAAAAATTTGTTGTTGTCATTTTTTTTTTCGTTCTTGTCATTTAAATTGTTGTTCTTGTCATTTAAATTGCTGTTCTCGTCATTTAAATTGTTGTCGTTGTCATTTGAACTGTTGTCGTTGTAATTTAAATTGTTGTTGTTGTCATTTAAGTTGTTGTCATTGTCATCTAAATTGTTGTCGTTTTCTTTAAAAATTTATGTTCTTGTCATTTAAATTGTTGTTCTTGTCATTTAAAGTGTTGTTCTTGTCATTTTAATTGTTTATGTTGTCATTTCAATTGTTGTTATGTCATTTAAATTGTCGTTCTTGTCATTTAAATTGTTGTTCTTGTCATTCAAATTGTTGTTCTCGTGTTTTAAATTGTTGTCGTTGTCATTTAAATTGTTGTCGTTGTTATTTAAATTGTTGTCGTTGTCATTTAAATTGTTCTCGTTGTATTTAAATTCTTGTTGTTGTCATTTAAATTGTAGTCGTTCTCATTTTAATTTTTTCGTTGTCATTGAAATTGTTGTCGTGGTCATTTAAATTGTTGTCGTTGTCATTTAAATATTTGGCGTTGTGATTTAAATTGTTTTCGTTGTCATTTAAATTGTAGTCGTTGTCATTTAAATTGTTGTCGTTGTCATTTAAATTTTTGTTATCATTTCAATTATTGTCGTTGTCATTTAAATTGTGTTCGTTGTCATTTAAATTGTTGTCGTTGTCATTTAAATTGTTGTCGTTGTCATTTAAATTGCTTTCGTTGTCATTTAAATTGTTGTCTTTGTCATTCAAATTGTTGTCGTTGTCATTTAAATTGTTGTCGTTGTCATTTTATTGTTGTCCTTGTCATTTAAAATATTGTCGTTGTCATTTACATTGTTGTCGTTGTCATTTATTTGTTGTCGTTGTCATTAAAAATTGTTGTGCTTGTCATTAAAATTGTCGTCCTTCTCATTTAAATTGTTGTCGTTGTCATTAACATTGTTGTCGTTGTCATTTAAATTGTTGTCGTTGTCATTGAAATTGTTGTCGTAGTGTTTTACATTGTTGTCGTTGACATTTAAATTGTTGTCGTTGTCATTTAAATTGTTGTCGTTGTCATTTAAATTGTTGTCGTGGTCATTTAAAATGTTGTCCTTGTCCTTTTAATTGTTGTCCTTGTCCTTTAAATTGTTGTCGTTGTCATTTAAATTGTTGTCTTTGTCATTTATATTATTGTCCTTGTCATTTAAATTGTTGTCCTTGTCAATTAAATTGTTGTCGTTATCATTTAAATTGTTGTCGTTGTCATTTAAATTGTTTTCGTTTTCATTTAAATTGTTGTCGTTGTCATTTAAATTCTTGTCTTTTTCATATAAATTGTAGTCGTTCTCATTTTAATTTTTTCGTTGTCATTGAAATTGTTGTCGTGGTCATTTAAATTGTTGTCGTTGTCATTTAAATATTTGGCGTTGTGATTTAAATTTTTTTCGTTGTCATTTAAATTGTAGTCGTTGTCATTTAAATTGTTGTCGTTGTCATTTAAATTTTTTTTATCATTTCAATTATTGTCGTTGTCATTTAAATTGTGTTCGTTGTCATTTAAATTGTTGTCGTTGTCATTTAAATTGTTGTCGTTGTCATTTAAATTGCTTTCGTTGTCATTTAAATTGTTGTCCTTGTCATTCAAATTGTTGTCGTTGTCATTTAAATTGTTGTCGTTGTCATTTAATTGTTGTCCTTGTCATTTAAAATATTGTCGTTGTCATTTAAATTGTTGTCGTTGTCATTTATTTGTTGTCGTTGTCATTAACATTGTTGTCGTTGTCATTTAAATTGTTGTCGTTGTCATTGAAATTGTTGTCGTAGTCTTTTACATTGTTGTCGTTGACATTTAAATTGTTGTCGTTGTCATTTAAATTGTTGTCGTTGTCATTTAAATTGTTGTCGTGGTCATTTAAAATGTTGTCCTTGTCCTTTTAATTGTTGTCCTTGTCCTTTAAATTGTTGTCGTTGTCATTAAAATTGTTGTCTTTGTCATTTATATTATTGTCCTTGTCATTTAAATTGTTGTCCTTGTCAATTAAATTGTTGTCGTTATCATTTAAATTGTTGTCGTTGTCATTTAAATTGTTTTCGTTTTCATTTAAATTGTTGTCGTTGTTATTTAAATTCTTGTCTTTTTCATATAAATTGTTGTCGTTGCCTTTAAAATTGTTGTCGTTTCATTTTAATTGTTGTAATTTTCATTAATTATGTTGTCGTTGTCATTTAAATTGTGTTCGTTGTCGTTTAGATTGTTGTCGTGGTCAATAAAATTTTTGTCCTTGTCATTTAAATTGTTGATCTTTTCATTTAAATTGTTGTCGTTGTCATTTAAATTGTTGTTCTTGTCATTTAAATTGTTGTTCCTGTCATTTAAATTGTTGTTCTTGTCATTTAAACTGTTTTTGTTGTCATATTAATTGATGATCTTGTCATTTAAAATGTTGTCGTTGTTATTTAAATTGTTGTTGTTGTTATTTAAATTGTTGTTGTTGTCATTTAAAATATGGTTTTTGTCATTTAAATTGTTGTTTTTGTCATTTAAATTGTTGTTCTTGTCATTTAAATTGTTGTTGTTGTCATTTTAATTGATGTTTTTTTCATTTAAATTGTTGTTCTTGTCATTTGAATTGTTGTTCTTGTCATTAAAATTGTGTTTTATGTCATTTAAATTGTTGTTCCTATCATTTAAATTGTTTTCGTTGTCATTTAAATTGTTGTCGTTGTCATTTAAAAATTGTTGTCGTTGTCATTTAAATTGTTGTCATTGTCATATAAGTTGTTGTCGCTGTCATTTAAATTGTTGTCGTTTTTATTTAAAATGTTGTCGGTGTCATTTTTAATGTTGTCGTTGTTATTTAAATGGTAGTCCTTGTCATTTAAATTGTTGTCCTTGTCATTTAAATTGTTGTCGTTGTCATTTCAATTGTTGTCGTTGTCCTTTCAACAATAAAAAAACGACAATGACAACTTTTTTTTACATCAAAAACAACGACAACAACAACTTTTACAATAACGACAACAACAACTTTTTCAACAACGACAAATAAACTTTTTCAACAACGACCACGACAACGTTTTCAACAACGACAACGATAACGTTTTCAACAACAACAACGACAACGACAACTTTTTCAACAACAACAACGACAAATCTTTCAACAACAACAACGACAACTTTTTCAACAACAACTACAACGACAAAGACAACTTTTTAAACAACAACAACAACAACGACGTCGACAATTTTTTCAACAACTTTAACAACGACAAAGTAAACTTTTTCAATTACAAAAACCACGTCAACTTTTTTCACAACAACAACAACATTAACGAAAACTACAATTTTTTCAACTTATACAACAACGACAACGACAACTTTTTTCAACAACAACAACGACAACGACAACGACAACTTTTTCAACAATAACAACAACGAATACTTTTTCAACAACATCTACAACGACAACGACAACTATTTCAATTACAACAACGACAACAAAAACTTTTTCAACAACAACAACAACGACAACGTCACTTTTTTCAACAATAACAACACAATAAAAAACTTTTTCAACAACAACAACAACAACGACAACTTTTTCAACAACAACAACAACAACGACAACTTTCTCATCAACAACAACAAAAACAACGACAACTTTTTCAACAACAACAACAACAACGACAACTTTTTCAACAACTACAACAAATACAACAATGACAACTATTTCAACAACAACAACGATAACTTTTTCAACAACAGGCACAACAACGACAATTTTTTCAACAGCAATAACCTCAACGACAACTTTTTCAACAACAACAACAACAACAACCACTCCTTTTTTAACAACGACAACTTTTTCCACATCAACAACAACAACGACAACTTTTTCAACAATCACAACAACGAAAACTTTTTCAACAACAATGACAACTTTTTCAACGACAACAACAACAAAAATCGCGACAACTTTTTCAACAACAACAACGACAGCGACACATTTTTTAACAACAACTACGAGAACGACAACTTTTTCAACAACAACAACGATATCTTTTATAGCAACAACTAAAACATCGACAACTTTTTCAGGAACAACAACAGAAACCACTACGTTTTAGCAACAACAACGACAGCGACAACTTTTTCAACAACAATAACAACCACGTTGACCACTTTTTCAACAACTACAACAACGACAACGAACTCTTTTTCAACAATAACAACAACAACAAGTTTTTGAACAACAAAAACAACGACAACTTTTTCAACAACAACAACAACTTCCTATTTAACAACGACAACTTTTTAAACATCAACAACGACAACGACAATTTTTTCAACAACAACGACAACTTTTTCAGCAACAACAAAAGCATCGACAACTTTTTCAGCAACAACAACAAAAACGACTACTTTTTCAGCAACAACAACGAAAACTTTTTCAGCAACAACAACGACTTTTTTTCAGCAACAACAACAACAACGACAAGTTTTTGAGAAATAACAACAACAACGACAACTTTTTCAGCAACAACAACAAGAAGGATAATTTTTTCAGCAACAACAAAGCAACAACGACAACTTTTTCAACAACAACAACTGACACAACTACAACTTTTTGAACAACAACGACAATTTTTTCTACAACAACAACAATAACAACGACAATTTTTTCAAGCACAACAAAAACGACAAATTTTCAACTACAACAACGACAACTTTTTAAATAACAACAACAACGACAACTTTTTCAACAACAACAACAACAACAACAACAACGACAACTTTTTCAACAACAACAACAACAGCGACAAATTTTTCAACATAAACAACATATTTTTCAATAACCACATCAACAACTACAATATTTTCAACAACAACATCGACAACTATTTCAACAACAAAACCGACAACTTTTCAACAACAAACAACAACGACAAAGACAACTTTTTCAACAACAACATCAACGACAACTTTTTCAACAACAATCCTAAAGACAACGACAACTTTTTCAACAACAACAACGACAACGACAACTTTTACAACTTCAACAACAACGACAACGAAATCTTTTTCAACAATCACAACAACGACAACTTTTTCAACAACAACAACAACAATGAATCGCGACAACTTTTTAAACAACAACAACAACAACGACAGCGACACATTTTTCAACAACAAAAAGTACCAGAACCATAACTTTTTCAACGACAACAACAACAACGACAACTTTTTCAGCTACAACAAAAACATCGACAACTTTTTCAGCAACAACAATAGAAACGACTACTTTTTCAGCAACAACAACGACAACAATAACTTTTTCAACAACAACAACAACGACAACTTTTTCAACAACAAATCAACGACAACTTTCTCATCAACAACAACAAAAACAACGACAACTTTTTACACAACTACAACAACAACGACAATTTTTCAACAACAACAACAACTACAACAACGACAGCTTTTTCAACAACAACAACAACAACAATAACTTTTTTAACAACCGACACAACAACGAATGTTTTTTCAACAGCAATAACAACAACGACTACTTTTTTAACAACGACAACTTTTTCCACATCAACAACAACAACAACTACAACGTTTTCAGCAACAACAACAACGACAAAAACGACAACTTTTTCAAAAACAACAACAACGACAACTTTTTCAACATAAACAACAACAACAACAACAACTTTTTCAATAACAACAACAACAACGACAAATGTTTTAAACAACAACAACAAAACCGACAATATTTTCAACAACAACAACGACAACTTTTTCAACAACAACAACAACAACAACGACAAAGACAACTTTTTCAACAACAACCACAACGACAACTTTTTTAACAACAAAAACAATAAAGACAACTTTTACAACAACAACAACGACAATGACAACTTTTTCAACATCAAAAACAACAACAACAACAACTTATTCAACAACGACAACGACAACTATTTCAACAACGACAACGAAACTTTTTCAACAGCGACAACGACAACGTTTTCAACAACGACAACGATAACTTTTTCAACAACAACAACGACAAATTTTTCAACAACAACGACAACTTTTTCAACAACTAACACGACAAAGAAAACTTTTTCAACAACATCAACGAAAACGACAACTTTTTCAAAAAAACAACATCGACAACGACAACAAATTCAACAACAACAACAACGACGTCGACAATTTTTTCAACAACTTTAACAACGACAACGTAAACTTTTTCAACAACAACAACAACATTAACGAAACCGACAACTTTTTCGACTAAAACAACAAAGACAACGACAACTTTTTCAACAACTACAACAACAACGACAACGATAACTTTTTCAACAACGACGACAACGACAACTTTTTCAACAACGACAACAACGACAACGACAACTTTTTCAACAACGACAACTATGACTTTTCCAACAACGACAATGGCAACGACAACTTTTTCAACAACTACAACGACAACTTCTTCAACAACGACAACGACAACATTTTCAACAACGACAACGACAACGTTTTCAACAACGAGAACGACCACGTTTTCAACAACAACACCGACAACGACAACTTTTTCAACAACAAAAACCTCAACTTTTTCAGCAACAACAACATCAACGACTACGAAAGCTTTTTTTAACAACAACAACGACAACGACACCTTTTTCAACAACAACAACAACGACATCGACAACTTTTTCAACAACAACAACAACGACAACGACAATTTTTTCAACAACAACAACAACGACTACTTTTTCAACAAAATCATCAACGACAACGACAACTTTTTCAACAACAAAACAACAACGACAACTACAACTTTTTCAACAACAACAACAACAACACATTTGTCAACAATGACGACAAAGACAACGACAACTTTTTCAACAACAACAACAACGACAACTTTTTCAACAACAACAACAACGACAACTTTTCCAACAACAACATCAATAACTACAACTTTTTTACAACAACAACAACAACGACAACTTTTCTAACAATGACAACAACAACTTTTTCAACAACGACAACGACAACTTTTTCAACAACGAAACGACAACGACAACTTCTTCAACAACGAAAACGTCAACTTTTTCAACAACAACAACGAAAACAACACTTTTTTCAACAACAACAACGTCAACGACAACTTTTGAACAACAACAACGACAAATTTTCAAAAACAACTTCGACAACTTTTTCAACAACAACAACAACAACAACGAATCCGACAACTTTTTCAACAACAACAACAACGAATCCGACAACTTGTTAACAACAACAACAACGACAAAGAAAACTTTTTCAACAACAACAACGACAACGACAACGACAACTTTTTCAACATCAACAACAACAACGACTATTTTTTTAACAACAACAACAACAAAAACAAAAAAAATTATCGTCAGCAACAACAACGACAACGATAACTTTTTCAACAACAGACACAACAACGACAACGGCAACTTTTTCAGCAACATTAAAAGCATTGACAAATTTTTCAGGAAAAACAACAGAGACGACAACTTCTTCAACAACAGCAACAACAACGACAACGACACTTTTTTCCACAACAACAACAACAACAAAAACTTTTTCAACAACAACAACAACGACATCTTTTTCAACAACAACAACCACGACACTTTTTTACAACAACAACAACTCTCATCACAAACAACAAAAACAACGACATTTTTTTCTACAACCACAACAACAACGACAACTTTTTCAACAACTACAACAAATAAAACAACGACAACTTTTTCAACAACAACAACAACGACAACTTTTTCAACAACATCAACTACGACAACGCCAACTTTTTCAACAACAACATCAACGACACCTTTTTCAACAATGACGTCAACGACAATGACAACTTTTTCAACAACAACAACAACGACAACTTTTTCAACAACAACAAAAACAACGACAATTTTTTCAACAACAACAACAACAACAACGACAACTTTTTTTACAACAACATCAACGTCAACTTTTTTATCAACAAAAACAAAAACAACGACAATTTTTTAACAACAACAACAACGACAACTTTTTCAACAACAACAACAGCCACAACATTTTTAACAACAACAACAAATACAACAACGACATTTTTTTGAACAACAACAACAACAACAACGATAACTTTTTCAACAACAGACACAACAACGACAATTTTTTCAACAGCAATAACAACAACAACTTTTTCAACAACAACGACAACTTCTTTAACAACGACAATTTTTTCCGCAACAACAACAACAACGACAACTTTTTCAACAACAACAAAAACTACGTCAACTTTTTCAGCAATAACAAAAACAGCGACAAGTTTTTCAGCAACAACAACAGAAACGACTACTTTTTCAGCAAACAACAACGAAAACTTTTTCAGCAAAACAACGACAACTTTTTCAGGAACAACAACAACGACAACTTTTTCAACAAACACAACAACAACAACAAAAAGAAAAAAAAAGATAAAAACAAAGGCAATAACGGAGAAAAAAAAGGAAAAAATAGACAGCAACAAAGACAAAATAGACAAAAAAGACAAAAACAAAGACACAAACAAAGACAAAAACAAAGAAAAAAACAAAGATAAAAACAAAGACAAAAACAAAGACAAAAACAAAGGAAAAAACAATGGCAAAAACAAATAAAAATACAAAAACAAAGACGAAAACAAAAACAAAGAGGAAAACAAAGACAAAAACCAAGACAAAAACGAAGACAAAAACAAAGAAAAAATAGACAAAAACAAGGCAAAAACAAAAAAAAAAAAAAAAGAAAAAAAAAGATAAAAACAAAGACAAAAACGAAGGCAAAAAAAGGAAAATCAGACAGCAACAAAGACAAAAATAAAGGCAAAAAAGACAAGAAAGGAAAAAACAACGACAAAAAAAGACAAAAACAAAGAAAAAAAACAATGATAAAAGCAATACCAAAAGAAATGACAAAAACAAAGCTAAATAAAAGACGATAACAAAGACAAATACACACACAAAAACAAATACAAATACCAAGACAAAAAAGACAAAAAAAAAACAAAAAAGACAAAAACAAAGACGAAAAACACAAAAACTAAGACAAAAACTAATACAAAAACCAAAATAAAGAAAAATACAAAAACAAAAACAAATACAAAAACAAAAAAAAAACAAAGACAAAAACAAAGACAAAAACGAACACAAAAACAAAGACAAAAAAGACAAAAAGGAAGACAAAAACAAGTCCAAAAACAAAAAAAAAGACAAGAAGACGAAATCAGATACTAAGACAATGACCAAAACTTTGACAAAAATTAACAAAAAGAAAGACTTAAACAAAAATGACAAAACCAAAAACAAAATAGAGACAAAATCAATTTCAAAACAAAGACAAAGGCAAAGACAAAAACAAAGACATAAACAATGACAAAAACAATGACAAAATCATTGACAAAAAAATTGAAAAAGCAAAGACAAGAACAATGAAAAAAACGGAAACAAAAACAAAGGCAGAAAAAGACATAAAAGATAAAAACAAAGACAAAAACAAATGCCAAAAACTATGACAAAAACCGAGGCAAAAAAAGGAAAATACAGACAGCAACAAAGACCAAATAGACAAAAAAAAGACAAAAACAAAGACAAAAACAAAAGAAAAAACAATGACAAAAGCATTGACGAAAGAAATGACAAAAACAAAGCTAAATAAAAGATAAAAAAAAGACAAGTACACAGACAAAAACAAACACAAATACAAATACAAAACCAAAGACAAAAAATGACAAAAACGAAGACAAAAACAAAGACGAAAACAAAGACAAATAACAATGACAAAAAAACCAAAACAAAGACAAGAATAATGACAATTACAATGATATAAACAATGACAAAAACAATGTCAATAAAAATGACAATGACGAAAAAAGTGACAAAAAAATGACATAAGCAATGACATAAACAAAGACAAAAACAAAGTCAAAAACAATGACAAAAACAATTAAAAAAACAAAGACAAAAAAAACAAAAAGAGACAAAAAAAGAAAAAAAAACAAATATAAAAAAGGACATAAACATAGACAAAAAACAAGGCAAAAACAGAAACAAAATTTACAAAAAACGCCAAAAGAAAAACAAAAAAAGGCAAAAAAAAGCCTAAATTAAGAACAAGAAATCAAGGACAAAAACAAAGAAAAAAACAAAAACAAGGACAAAAACAAAAACAAAGACTAAAACTAAAACAAAGACAAGAACAATGACATAAACAATGACAAAAACAATGTCAAAAACGATGAGAATTAAAATAACAATGACAAAAACATAAAAAACAATGACAATAAAAAGACAATGGAAAAAGCAATGACAAAAAATAATGACAGAAACAAAGACAAAAACAATGACAAAAAAAAAAATGACAAAAACAAATATAAAATCAAAGAGAAAAAAACAATGACAGAAACAAAGACAAAAACAAAGACAGAAATAGACAAAAAAAAATTAAAAAAGCAAAAAAAGACAAATTAACACAAAGAGTAAGACAAAAAATACAAAAACGGAAACAATGACAAAAACAAAGAAAAAAATAAGACAAAAATGAAATCAAGAAAATAACAAAAACAAAAACAATAACAAAGACAATAATTAAGACAAAAACAATGACAAAAACGATGACAAAAACAATGAGAAAAAAAATAACAATGACAAAAAAAAACGAAAACAAAAATAAAGAACAAAACTAAGACAAAAAAAAGAACAAAACTAAGACAAAAACAATTACAAAAACAAAGACAAAAACAAAGACAAAAATGGAATCAAGAAAAAAAAACAAAAACAAAAACAATAACAAAGACAATAATAAAGACAATAACAATGACAAAAACGGTGACAGAAACAATGAGAAAAAAAAAACAATGACCAAAACAATGACTAAAACAATGACAAAAAAAACAAAAACGAAAAAAAAAGAACAAAACTAAGACAAAAACAAAGAGCAAAACTAAGACAAAAACAATTACAAAAACAAAGACAAAAACAAAGACAAAACCAAAACAAAAACTATGACAATAAAAATGACAATGACAAAAACAATGACAAAAACAATTACAATAACAATGAAATATAATGTCAATGACAAAAACTTTGACAAAAACAATGACAAAAACAAAGACAAAAACAAAGACAAGTACAATAACAAAATCATTGACAATAAAGACAAAACAAATCACAAAAACATAAACAAAAACAAAAACAATGACAATATAAATGATATTAACAATGACAAAAACAATGACAATAAAAATTTATTTGACAAATACAATGAAATAAACAATGAGAATAAAAATGACAATCAGAAAAATAATGACAAAAACAATGACCAAATTAATAGACAAAAACTAAGACAAAAACAAAGAAAAAACACAAAGACAAAAACAAATACAAAAACAAATACAAAGCAAAAAAAAAAGAAAAAGAAAAAAAAAAAGAAAAAAACAAAGCCAAAAACCAAGATAAAAACAAAAAAGAGACAAAAAAGACAAACATAATGACGAAAACAAAAAAAAAGAAAGTGAATACAAAGACAAAAACAAAGACAAGAAAATACCAAGACAGACAAAAAACCATACAAAAACAAACACAAAAACAAAGACAAGAAAATACAAAGACAGACAAAAAAACATAGAAAAACAAAGACAAATACGAAGACTAAAAATTAAACAAAGAGAATAACAAATACAAAAACAAAGAGAAAAATGACAAAAACAAAGATAAAAACAAAGACAAAAAAACAAAGACTAAGACTTACACAAAAACAAAGAAAAAAACAAAGACAAAAACACGGACAAAAACAAAGATCAAAACAAAGACAAAAACCAATGACAATAACAAACACAAAAACAAAGATAGGAACAATGACAATTACAATAACATGAACAGTGACAAAAACAATGACAATAAAAATGACAATGAAAAAAAAATGACAAAAGAAGACAAAAACAAAAACAAAGACAAAAACAAATACCAAAACAAGAACAAAAAAACACGGACAAAAACAAAGACGAAAACATAAACAAACTCAAGAACAATGAAAAAAACAATTGAAAAAAAAACAATGACAAAAACAACGAGAAAAACAATTACAATTAATGACAATGACAAAAACAAAGGCATTAACAATGACCAAAACAATGACAAAAACAATGAGAAAAAAATAACAAAGACCGAAACAATGACAAAAACAATGAAGAAAACAAAGACGAAAACGAAGACTAAAACAAAGAGAAAACAAGGACAAAAACAATGACAAAAACAAAAACATAACCAAAGACAAAAACAAAAACAAGAACAATAAGAAAAACAATGACAAAAAAATGACAAAAACAATTGCAATAAAAATGATAATGACAAAAACAATTACAAAACAATTATAAAAAATTAGAATGACAAAAACAAAGACAAAAACAAAGACAAAAACAATGACAAAAACAATGAGAAAAATAATGTCAATGACAAAAAGTAAGACAAAAAAATTGACAAAAACAATGAGAAAAATAAAGTCAATGACAAACACTATGACAAAAACATTGACAAAAACAATTACAAAAAAAGGCAATATCAATTACAAAAACATAAACAAAAACAAAGACAAAAACAATTACAATATTAATTACATAAACAATGACAAAATGGAAGACAAAAACAATGAAAATTAAAATAACAATGACAAATACAATGAGATAAACTATGAGAATAAAAATGACAATAACAAAAACAATGACAAAAAGATTGACCAAAACCAAAGTCAAAAACTAAGATAAAAACAAAGACAAAAAAATGACAAAAACAAATACAAAAACAAATACAAAAACAAAAAAAAGGAAAAACAAAAAAAAGACAAAATCAAAGAAAATAAGAAAGCCAAAAACAAAGACAAAATAGACAAACACAAAGACGAAAACAAAAAAGAAAGAAAATACAAAGACAAATAACAATGACAAAAAAACCAAAACAAAGACAAGAATAATGACAATTACAATGATATAAACAATGACAAAAACAATGTCAATAAAAATGACAATGACGAAAAAAGTGACAAAAAAATGACATAAGCAATGACATAAACAAAGACAAAAACAAAGTCAAAAACAATGACAAAAACAATTAAAAAAACAAAGACAAAAAAAACAAAAAGAGACAAAAAAAGAAAAAAAAACAAATATAAAAAAGGACATAAACATAGACAAAAAACAAGGCAAAAACAGAAACAAAATTTACAAAAAACGCCAAAAGAAAAACAAAAAAAGGCAAAAAAAAGCCTAAATTAAGAACAAGAAATCAAGGACAAAAACAAAGAAAAAAACAAAAACAAGGACTAAAACAAAAACAAAGACTAAAACTAAAACAAAGACAAGAACAATGACATAAACAATGACAAAAACAATGTCAAAAACGATGAGAATTAAAATAACAATGACAAAAACATAAAAAACAATGACAATAAAAAGACAATGGAAAAAGCAATGACAAAAAATAATGACAGAAACAAAGACAAAAACAATGACAAAAAAAACAATGACAAAAACAAATATAAAATCAAAGAGAAAAAAACAATGACAGAAACAAAGACAAAAACAAAGACAGAAATAGACAAAAAAAAATTAAAAAAGCAAAAAAAGACAAATTAACACAAAGAGTAAGACAAAAAATACAAAAACGGAAACAATGACAAAAACAAAGAAAAAAATAAGACAAAAATGAAATCAAGAAAATAACAAAAACAAAAACAATAACAAAGACAATAATTAAGACAAAAACAATGACAAAAACGATGACAAAAACAATGAGAAAAAAAATAACAATGACAAAAAAAAACGAAAACAAAAATAAAGAACAAAACTAAGACAAAAAAAAGAACAAAACTAAGACAAAAACAATTACAAAAACAAAGACAAAAACAAAGACAAAAATGGAATCAAGAAAAAAAAACAAAAACAAAAACAATAACAAAGACAATAATAAAGACAATAACAATGACAAAAACGGTGACAGAAACAATGAGAAAAAAAAAACAATGACCAAAACAATGACTAAAACAATGACAAAAAAAACAAAAACGAAAAAAAAAGAACAAAACTAAGACAAAAACAAAGAGCAAAACTAAGACAAAAACAATTACAAAAACAAAGACAAAAACAAAGACAAAACCAAAACAAAAACTATGACAATAAAAATGACAATGACAAAAACAATGACAAAAACAATTACAATAACAATGAAATATAATGTCAATGACAAAAACTTTGACAAAAACAATGACAAAAACAAAGACAAAAACAAAGACAAGTACAATAACAAAATCATTGACAATAAAGACAAAACAAATCACAAAAACATAAACAAAAACAAAAACAATGACAATATAAATGATATTAACAATGACAAAAACAATGACAATAAAAATTTATTTGACAAATACAATGAAATAAACAATGAGAATAAAAATGACAATCAGAAAAATAATGACAAAAACAATGACCAAATTAATAGACAAAAACTAAGACAAAAACAAAGAAAAAACACAAAGACAAAAACAAATACAAAAACAAATACAAAGCAAAAAAAAAAGAAAAAGAAAAAAAAAAGAAAAAAACAAAGCCAAAAACCAAGATAAAAACAAAAAAAAGACAAAAAAGACAAACATAATGACGAAAACAAAAAAAAAGAAAGTGAATACAAAGACAAAAACAAAGACAAGAAAATACCAAGACAGACAAAAAACCATACAAAAACAAACACAAAAACAAAGACAAGAAAATACAAAGACAGACAAAAAAACATAGAAAAACAAAGACAAATACGAAGACTAAAAATTAAACAAAGAGAATAACAAATACAAAAACAAAGAGAAAAATGACAAAAACAAAGATAAAAACAAAGACAAAAAAACAAAGACTAAGACTTACACAAAAACAAAGAAAAAAACAAAGACAAAAACACGGACAAAAACAAAGATCAAAACAAAGACAAAAACCAATGACAATAACAAACACAAAAACAAAGATAGGAACAATGACAATTACAATAACATGAACAGTGACAAAAACAATGACAATAAAAATGACAATGAAAAAAAAATGACAAAAGAAGACAAAAACAAAAACAAAGACAAAAACAAATACCAAAACAAGAACAAAAAAACACGGACAAAAACAAAGACGAAAACATAAACAAACTCAAGAACAATGAAAAAAACAATTGAAAAAAAAACAATGACAAAAACAACGAGAAAAACAATTACAATTAATGACAATGACAAAAACAAAGGCATTAACAATGACCAAAACAATGACAAAAACAATGAGAAAAAAATAACAAAGACCGAAACAATGACAAAAACAATGAAGAAAACAAAGACGAAAACGAAGACTAAAACAAAGAGAAAACAAGGACAAAAACAATGACAAAAACAAAAACATAACCAAAGACAAAAACAAAAACAAGAACAATAAGAAAAACAATGACAAAAAAATGACAAAAACAATTGCAATAAAAATGATAATGACAAAAACAATTACAAAACAATTATAAAAAATTAGAATGACAAAAACAAAGACAAAAACAAAGACAAAAACAATGAAAAAACAATGAGAAAAATAATGTCAATGACAAAAAGTAAGACAAAAAAATTGACAAAAACAATGAGAAAAATAAAGTCAATGACAAACACTATGACAAAAACATTGACAAAAACAATTACAAAAAAAGGCAATATCAATTACAAAAACATAAACAAAAACAAAGACAAAAACAATTACAATATTAATTACATAAACAATGACAAAATGGAAGACAAAAACAATGAAAATTAAAATAACAATGACAAATACAATGAGATAAACTATGAGAATAAAAAAGACAATAACAAAAACAATGACAAAAAGATTGACCAAAACCAAAGTCAAAAACTAAGATAAAAACAAAGACAAAAAAATGACAAAAACAAATACAAAAACAAATACAAAAACAAAAAAAAGGAAAAACAAAAAAAAGACAAAATCAAAGAAAATAAGAAAGCCAAAAACAAAGACAAAATAGACAAACACAAAGACGAAAACAAAAAAAGAAAGAAAATACAAAGACAAATAACAATGACAAAAAAACCAAAACAAAGACAAGAATAATGACAATTACAATGATATAAACAATGACAAAAACAATGTCAATAAAAATGACAATGACGAAAAAAGTGACAAAAAAATGACATAAGCAATGACATAAACAAAGACAAAAACAAAGTCAAAAACAATGACAAAAACAATTAAAAAAACAAAGACAAAAAAAACAAAAAGAGACAAAAAAAGAAAAAAAAACAAATATAAAAAAGGACATAAACATAGACAAAAAACAAGGCAAAAACAGAAACAAAATTTACAAAAAACGCCAAAAGAAAAACAAAAAAAGGCAAAAAAAAGCCTAAATTAAGAACAAGAAATCAAGGACAAAAACAAAGAAAAAAACAAAAACAAGGACAAAAACAAAAACAAAGACTAAAACTAAAACAAAGACAAGAACAATGACATAAACAATGACAAAAACAATGTCAAAAACGATGAGAATTAAAATAACAATGACAAAAACATAAAAAACAATGACAATAAAAAGACAATGGAAAAAGCAATGACAAAAAATAATGACAGAAACAAAGACAAAAACAATGACAAAAAAAACAATGACAAAAACAAATATAAAATCAAAGAGAAAAAAACAATGACAGAAACAAAGACAAAAACAAAGACAGAAATAGACAAAAAAAAATTAAAAAAGCAAAAAAAGACAAATTAACACAAAGAGTAAGACAAAAAATACAAAAACGGAAACAATGACAAAAACAAAGAAAAAAATAAGACAAAAATGAAATCAAGAAAATAACAAAAACAAAAACAATAACAAAGACAATAATTAAGACAAAAACAATGACAAAAACGATGACAAAAACAATGAGAAAAAAAAATAACAATGACAAAAAAAAACGAAAACAAAAATAAAGAACAAAACTAAGACAAAAAAAAGAACAAAACTAAGACAAAAACAATTACAAAAACAAAGACAAAAACAAAGACAAAAATGGAATCAAGAAAAAAAAACAAAAACAAAAACAATAACAAAGACAATAATAAAGACAATAACAATGACAAAAACGGTGACAGAAACAATGAGAAAAAAAAAACAATGACCAAAACAATGACTAAAACAATGACAAAAAAACAAAAACGAAAAAAAAAGAACAAAACTAAGACAAAAACAAAGAGCAAAACTAAGACAAAAACAATTACAAAAACAAAGACAAAAACAAAGACAAAACCAAAACAAAAACTATGACAATAAAAATGACAATGACAAAAACAATGACAAAAACAATTACAATAACAATGAAATATAATGTCAATGACAAAAACTTTGACAAAAACAATGACAAAAACAAAGACAAAAACAAAGACAAGTACAATAACAAAATCATTGACAATAAAGACAAAACAAATCACAAAAACATAAACAAAAACAAAAACAATGACAATATAAATGATATTAACAATGACAAAAACAATGACAATAAAAATTTATTTGACAAATACAATGAAATAAACAATGAGAATAAAAATGACAATCAGAAAAATAATGACAAAAACAATGACCAAATTAATAGACAAAAACTAAGACAAAAACAAAGAAAAAACACAAAGACAAAAACAAATACAAAAACAAATACAAAGCAAAAAAAAAAGAAAAAGAAAAAAAAAAAGAAAAAAACAAAGCCAAAAACCAAGATAAAAACAAAAAAAAGACAAAAAAGACAAACATAATGACGAAAACAAAAAAAAAGAAAGTGAATACAAAGACAAAAACAAAGACAAGAAAATACCAAGACAGACAAAAAACCATACAAAAACAAACACAAAAACAAAGACAAGAAAATACAAAGACAGACAAAAAAACATAGAAAAACAAAGACAAATACGAAGACTAAAAATTAAACAAAGAGAATAACAAATACAAAAACAAAGAGAAAAATGACAAAAACAAAGATAAAAACAAAGACAAAAAAACAAAGACTAAGACTTACACAAAAACAAAGAAAAAAACAAAGACAAAAACACGGACAAAAACAAAGATCAAAACAAAGACAAAAACCAATGACAATAACAAACACAAAAACAAAGATAGGAACAATGACAATTACAATAACATGAACAGTGACAAAAACAATGACAATAAAAATGACAATGAAAAAAAAATGACAAAAGAAGACAAAAACAAAAACAAAGACAAAAACAAATACCAAAACAAGAACAAAAAAACACGGACAAAAACAAAGACGAAAACATAAACAAACTCAAGAACAATGAAAAAAACAATTGAAAAAAAAACAATGACAAAAACAACGAGAAAAACAATTACAATTAATGACAATGACAAAAACAAAGGCATTAACAATGACCAAAACAATGACAAAAACAATGAGAAAAAAATAACAAAGACCGAAACAATGACAAAAACAATGAAGAAAACAAAGACGAAAACGAAGACTAAAACAAAGAGAAAACAAGGACAAAAACAATGACAAAAACAAAAACATAACCAAAGACAAAAACAAAAACAAGAACAATAAGAAAAACAATGACAAAAAAATGACAAAAACAATTGCAATAAAAATGATAATGACAAAAACAATTACAAAACAATTATAAAAAATTAGAATGACAAAAACAAAGACAAAAACAAAGACAAAAACAATGAAAAAACAATGAGAAAAATAATGTCAATGACAAAAAGTAAGACAAAAAAATTGACAAAAACAATGAGAAAAATAAAGTCAATGACAAACACTATGACAAAAACATTGACAAAAACAATTACAAAAAAAGGCAATATCAATTACAAAAACATAAACAAAAACAAAGACAAAAACAATTACAATATTAATTACATAAACAATGACAAAATGGAAGACAAAAACAATGAAAATTAAAATAACAATGACAAATACAATGAGATAAACTATGAGAATAAAAAAGACAATAACAAAAACAATGACAAAAAGATTGACCAAAACCAAAGTCAAAAACTAAGATAAAAACAAAGACAAAAAAATGACAAAAACAAATACAAAAACAAATACAAAAACAAAAAAAAAGGAAAAACAAAAAAAAGACAAAATCAAAGAAAATAAGAAAGCCAAAAACACAGACAAAATAGACAAACACAAAGACGGAAACAAAAAAAGAAAGAAAATACAAAGACAAATAACAATGACAAAAAAACCAAAACAAAGACAAGAATAATGACAATTACAATGATATAAACAATGACAAAAACAATGTCAATAAAAATGACAATGACGAAAAAAGTGACAAAAAAATGACATAAGCAATGACATAAACAAAGACAAAAACAAAGTCAAAAACAATGACAAAAACAATTAAAAAAACAAAGACAAAAAAAACAAAAAGAGACAAAAAAAGAAAAAAAAACAAATATAAAAAAGGACATAAACATAGACAAAAAACAAGGCAAAAACAGAAACAAAAGTTACAAAAAACGCCAAAAGAAAAACAAAAAAAGGCAAAAAAAAGCCTAAATTAAGAACAAGAAATCAAGGACAAAAACAAAGAAAAAAACAAAAACAAGGACAAAAACAAAAACAAAGACTAAAACTAAAACAAAGACAAGAACAATGACATAAACAATGACAAAACTAATGTCAAAAACGATGAGAATTAAAATAACAATGACAAAAACATAAAAAACAATGACAATAAAAAGACAATGGAAAAAGCAATGACAAAAAATAATGACAGAAACAAAGACAAAAACAATGACAAAAAAAACAATGACAAAAACAAATATAAAATCAAAGAGAAAAAAACAATGACAGAAACAAAGACAAAAACAAAGACAGAAATAGACAAAAAAAATTAAAAAAGCAAAAAAAGACAAATTAACACAAAGAGTAAGACAAAAAATACAAAAACGGAAACAATGACAAAAACAAAGAAAAAAATAAGACAAAATTGAAATCAAGAAAATAACAAAAACAAAAACAATAACAAAGACAATAATTAAGACAAAAACAATGACAAAAACGATGACAAAAACAATGAGAAAAAAAATAACAATGACAAAAAAAAACGAAAACAAAAATAAAGAACAAAACTAAGACAAAAAAAAGAACAAAACTAAGACAAAAACAATTACAAAAACAAAGACAAAAACAAAGACAAAAATGGAATCAAGAAAAAAAAACAAAAACAAAAACAATAACAAAGACAATAATAAAGACAATAACAATGACAAAAACGGTGACAGAAACAATGAGAAAAAAAAAACAATGACCAAAACAATGACTAAAACAATGACAAAAAAAAACAAAAACGAAAAAAAAAGAACAAAACTAAGACAAAAACAAAGAGCAAAACTAAGACAAAAACAATTACAAAAACAAAGACAAAAACAAAGACAAAACCAAAACAAAAACTATGACAATAAAAATGACAATGACAAAAACAATGACAAAAACAATTACAATAACAATGAAATATAATGTCAATGACAAAAACTTTGACAAAAACAATGACAAAAACAAAGACAAAAACAAAGACAAGTACAATAACAAAATCATTGACAATAAAGACAAAACAAATCACAAAAACATAAACAAAAACAAAAACAATGACAATATAAATGATATTAACAATGACAAAAACAATGACAATAAAAATTTATTTGACAAATACAATGAAATAAACAATGAGAATAAAAATGACAATCAGAAAAATAATGACAAAAACAATGACCAAATTAATAGACAAAAACTAAGACAAAAACAAAGAAAAAACACAAAGACAAAAACAAATACAAAAACAAATACAAAGCAAAAAAAAAAGAAAAAGAAAAAAAAAAAGAAAAAAACAAAGCCAAAAACCAAGATAAAAACAAAAAAAAGACAAAAAAGACAAACATAATGACGAAAACAAAAAAAAAGAAAGTGAATACAAAGACAAAAACAAAGACAAGAAAATACCAAGACAGACAAAAAACCATACAAAAACAAACACAAAAACAAAGACAAGAAAATACAAAGACAGACAAAAAAACATAGAAAAACAAAGACAAATACGAAGACTAAAAATTAAACAAAGAGAATAACAAATACAAAAACAAAGAGAAAAATGACAAAAACAAAGATAAAAACAAAGACAAAAAAACAAAGACTAAGACTTACACAAAAACAAAGAAAAAAACAAAGACAAAAACACGGACAAAAACAAAGATCAAAACAAAGACAAAAACCAATGACAATAACAAACACAAAAACAAAGATAGGAACAATGACAATTACAATAACATGAACAGTGACAAAAACAATGACAATAAAAATGACAATGAAAAAAAAATGACAAAAGAAGACAAAAACAAAAACAAAGACAAAAACAAATACCAAAACAAGAACAAAAAAACACGGACAAAAACAAAGACGAAAACATAAACAAACTCAAGAACAATGAAAAAAACAATTGAAAAAAAAACAATGACAAAAACAACGAGAAAAACAATTACAATTAATGACAATGACAAAAACAAAGGCATTAACAATGACCAAAACAATGACAAAAACAATGAGAAAAAAATAACAAAGACCGAAACAATGACAAAAACAATGAAGAAAACAATTACAATAACAATGAAATATAATGTCAATGACAAAAACTTTGACAAAAACAATGACAAAAACAAAGACAAAAACAAAGACAAGTACAATAACAAAATCATTGACAATAAAGACAAAACAAATCACAAAAACATAAACAAAAACAAAAACAATGACAATATAAATGATATTAACAATGACAAAAACAATGACAATAAAAATTTATTTGACAAATACAATGAAATAAACAATGAGAATAAAAATGACAATCAGAAAAATAATGACAAAAACAATGACCAAATTAATAGACAAAAACTAAGACAAAAACAAAGAAAAAACACAAAGACAAAAACAAATACAAAAACAAATACAAAGCAAAAAAAAAAGAAAAAGAAAAAAAAAAGAAAAAAACAAAGCCAAAAACCAAGATAAAAACAAAAAAAAGACAAAAAAGACAAACATAATGACGAAAACAAAAAAAAAGAAAGTGAATACAAAGACAAAAACAAAGACAAGAAAATACCAAGACAGACAAAAAACCATACAAAAACAAACACAAAAACAAAGACAAGAAAATACAAAGACAGACAAAAAAACATAGAAAAACAAAGACAAATACGAAGACTAAAAATTAAACAAAGAGAATAACAAATACAAAAACAAAGAGAAAAATGACAAAAACAAAGATAAAAACAAAGACAAAAAAACAAAGACTAAGACTTACACAAAAACAAAGAAAAAAACAAAGACAAAAACACGGACAAAAACAAAGATCAAAACAAAGACAAAAACCAATGACAATAACAAACACAAAAACAAAGATAGGAACAATGACAATTACAATAACATGAACAGTGACAAAAACAATGACAATAAAAATGACAATGAAAAAAAAATGACAAAAGAAGACAAAAACAAAAACAAAGACAAAAACAAATACCAAAACAAGAACAAAAAAACACGGACAAAAACAAAGACGAAAACATAAACAAACTCAAGAACAATGAAAAAAACAATTGAAAAAAAAACAATGACAAAAACAACGAGAAAAACAATTACAATTAATGACAATGACAAAAACAAAGGCATTAACAATGACCAAAACAATGACAAAAACAATGAGAAAAAAATAACAAAGACCGAAACAATGACAAAAACAATGAAGAAAACAAAGACGAAAACGAAGACTAAAACAAAGAGAAAACAAGGACAAAAACAATGACAAAAACAAAAACATAACCAAAGACAAAAACAAAAACAAGAACAATAAGAAAAACAATGACAAAAAAATGACAAAAACAATTGCAATAAAAATGATAATGACAAAAACAATTACAAAACAATTATAAAAAATTAGAATGACAAAAACAAAGACAAAAACAAAGACAAAAACAATGACAAAAACAATGAGAAAAATAATGTCAATGACAAAAAGTAAGACAAAAAAATTGACAAAAACAATGAGAAAAATAAAGTCAATGACAAACACTATGACAAAAACATTGACAAAAACAATTACAAAAAAAGGCAATATCAATTACAAAAACATAAACAAAAACAAAGACAAAAACAATTACAATATTAATTACATAAACAATGACAAAATGGAAGACAAAAACAATGAAAATTAAAATAACAATGACAAATACAATGAGATAAACTATGAGAATAAAAATGACAATAACAAAAACAATGACAAAAAGATTGACCAAAACCAAAGTCAAAAACTAAGATAAAAACAAAGACAAAAAAATGACAAAAACAAATACAAAAACAAATACAAAAACAAAAAAAAGGAAAAACAAAAAAAAGACAAAATCAAAGAAAATAAGAAAGCCAAAAACAAAGACAAAATAGACAAACACAAAGACGAAAACAAAAAAAGAAAGAAAATACAAAGACAAATACAAAGACAAAAAACACACAAAATCAACGACAATGACAAATACAAAAACAAAGACAAAAACAAAGACAAAAAAGACAAAAACAAAGATGAAATCATAGATAAAAACGAAAACGAAAAAAGACAAAAACAAATACAAAAACAAAGACACAAACCCAACACAAAAGCTACACAAAAACAAAGAAAAAAACAAAAAAAAACAAGGACAAAAATGAAATAAAAAAAAAACAAAAACAAAAACAATAACAAAGACAATAATAAAGACAATAACAATGACAAAAACGATGAAGAAAACAAAAACAAACACGAAAACAAAAACAAAGAACAAAACTAAGACAAAAACAATGACGAAAACAAAGACAAAAACAATGACGAAAACAAAGACAAAAACAAAGACAAAACCAAAAATAAAACAAGAACAATGATAAAAACAATGACAAAAAATGGTAATGAAAAAAACAATAACAGAAACAATGTAAATAAAAATGACAATGACAAAAACAATTACAAAAACAATGAAATATAATGTCAATGACAAAAACTTTGACAAAAGCAATGACAAAACAAAGACAAAAACAAATCAAACTACAAGAACATAATCATTGACAAAAAAAGACAAAACCAATCACAAAAACATAAACAAAAACAAAGAGAAAAACAATGACACTATAAATAACACAAACAATGACAAAAACGATGAAGAACAATGACAATAAAAATTATTTGCCAAATAAAATGAAATAAACAATGAGAATAAAAATGACAAATAGAAAAATAATGACGAAAACAATGACCAAAACAATAGGCAAAAACTAACACAACAACAAAGAAAATAAAACAAAGACAAAAACAAATACAAAAACAAAAAAAAAGAAAAACAAACTAAAACAATGGCATGAACAATGACAAAAATATTGACAAAAACAATTAGAAAAAAATAACAAAGACCAAACAAAAATGAAAAAAAGAAAGACAAAAACGAAGACAAAAACAAAGAAAAAACAAAGACAAAAACAATGACAAACACAAAGACGAAAACAAAGACAAAAACAAAAACAAGAACAATGAGAAAAAACAATTACAAAAACAATAACAAAAATAATGACAATAAAAATGATAATGACAAAAACAATAAAAAAACCATTTAAAAAAATTGAGAATAAAAGAAATAATGACGAAAACAATGAGAAAAATAATGTCAATGACAAAAACTATGATAAAACAATGACAAAAACAAAGACAAAGACGAAAACAAAAACAATGACAATATATTAATGACATAAACAACGACAAAAACTAAGACAAAAACAAATAAAACCACAAAGATAAAAAAAAGGAAAAAAATATAAACACAAAAACAAAAACAAGAACAATGACAATAACAATGATTAAAAAATAACAAAAACAATGACAAATAAAAGATAACGAAAAAAACAATGATAAATACAATAACAAAATTATTGACAAAAAAAGACGAAACCAATCTTAAAAACATAAAAAAACAAAGAGAAAAACAATGACAATATAAATAACATAAACAATGACAAAAACTGTGACAAAAACAATGACAATAAAAATTAATTTGACAAATACAATGAAATAAACAATGAGAATAAAAATGACAATTAGAAAAATAATGAAAAAAACAATGACCAAAACAAAAGACAAAAACTAATACAAAAACAAAGAAAAAAACAAAGACAAAAACAAATACATAAACAAAAAAAACCAAATCAAAAAAAGACAAAGAAAAAGAAAAAAACAAAGCCAAAAACCAAGATAAAAACAAAAAAAAGACAAAAAAGACAAACAGAAAGACGAAAACAAAAAAAAAGAAAGAAAAATACAAAGACAAAAACAAAGCTTAAATAAACACAAAAACAAAGACAAATACACAGACAAAAAATAACACAAATACCCACAAAACCAAAGACAAAAAATGACAAAAACAAAGACAAAAACAAAAAGAGACAAGGACCAAAACAAAGACAAAAAACAATGACAGAAAAAGAAAACAAAGACAAGAACCATGACAATTACAATTATATAAATAATGACAAAAACAATGACAATAAAAATGACAATGACCAAAACAATGACAAAAACAATGTCAATAAAAATGACAATGTGGAAAAAAGTGACAAAATCAATGACAAAAACAATGACAAAAACAATGACAAAAACAAAGACAAAAACGAAGTCAAAAACAATGAAAAAACAATGATAAAAACAAGGACAAAAAAAGACAAAACGAAGACAAAAAATTGAGACAAAAAAAAATACAAAAACAAAAACAAAGAAAAAAAGAAATTCAAAAAAAAGATAAAATACATAAAAACAAAGACAAATAAAAAGAAAAAAAAACAAGTATAAAAAAAGCACAAAAAGAAAGACAAAAAACAAGGCAAAATTAAAGACAAAAACAACAATGACAAAAACAAATATAAAATCAAAGAGAAAAACAAACAATCACAGAAACAAAGATAAAAACAAAGAGAATAACAGAGAAAAAAAGATAAAAAAGGCAAAAACAGAGAAAAAATAACACAAAAAGACAAAAAAATACAAAAATGAAAACAATGACAAAAACAAGGAAAAAACAAAGGCAAAAAAAAACAAGAAAAAAACAAAAATTAAAAACAATAACAAAGACAATAATAAAGACAATAACAATGACAAAAACAATTACAAAAAAAATAACAGTGACCAAAACAATGACAAAAACAATGACAAAAACAAAAACAAAAACGAAAACAAAAACAAAGAACAAAACTAAGACAAAAACAATGACAAAACAAAGACAAAAAAGGCAAAACCAAAACAAAAACAAGATTAATGACAAAAACAATGACAAAAAAATTGTTA